>NC_138730.1:16264449-16864449 GCF_965113295.1 Leuciscus leuciscus | reverse complement strand
ACAAAGGTGTTGGTTATTAGAAATGAACTCACATTTATTGGGTTTTCTGACCTTTCCCGCCTCAAAGACTGTGGGCAAAAATGTACATGTCTAGCCAAAGTCCACCTTCTATCTATTTTTTTATTTATCTCCATATACAGGTACTGTGGGTGTCCCATTTTACGGACTTATTTCCATATTCCTGATTTATTTCCATTTCCATACTTTAAAATATTATTTGGCCATGGTACATGTTCAGAAAACATTGCAAGCATTCCATTTGCATCCTTTAGGTATTCCTGTGCATACAGTAGAAGTTAGAACAAGGAATTGGAACAATTCATTTTGATTTGATCAAAACCGATCCGATTATCCCCCCCCCCCCAAAAAAAAAGACATAAATGTATAGAGACAATTTGCACTTTACCAACACTGAGGCTTTACCAACACAAAAAATCTGAGCTATGGATAAGAAATGAGTCAATAAATACATTTATTCTTGATCTAATAAAAAGGATGTCATGTCAGCAAACTAACACAAAAAGTTCACAGATTCGCATAATTAAATAATTAAAATGTAGATGTCCGTCATGTATAGGGAATTAAAGCAAAATTCTAAGTATATATTCTTACAAATATTCAAAATATGCATTATAAATGGCAAGTGGGAAGTAAACAACAACATTTAACATACGTTGCTCATATGGAGACACACGATTATAAATAATGACGTAGAAATTCAACGTTCTGTTAAACTTTTTTCATAAAAAAATTGTCCAATTGTTTCCACTGTTGTGAAAGTGCAGGTACAATCTGAAACAGTCTCTAAAGCACTCTTGCTGCCATCAAATTTGATTATTACATTCTATTATAAATGCACACAGTTTGTATTGTTGTGTTTGCATTGTATTTACATTTCAATAGTGTCAGAATGAAGCTGTGCTTAGGCTTTAGTCACTCTCAGCTTCACAATACAGTCATTGATATAGGTCAGCCTAATGGTAATTGTAGCCATTCTCTTGTTTTGTTTCTTAGCAAAAAACAAAAACAAAACAAAAAATAATAATATCATAAATGGCCTAACACAACTGAAACACACGTGTCAACACTGCTTAGTGAGAGAGAAATCCCATTTCAGAATGCTGAAGTGGTGCAGGGTATTCATTCTCTAAGGTCTGAGAAAAAAGCATGACTCAGTTCATTTCAACAGTCATATTCATCTCTGAGGTCTGAGCTTAACACTCATGATGAAATGGCAGATCATACAGTGTGACCAAACTATTCCAGACTGCTGTTCACTTTTCGCCATCTAAATGTAGACTCATCAAAATACAACATATGCACTGCACTTACTGTTCCAAGATCCACAGTGTATCTTTGTAACTTCTTCCTAGATTTTTTGCTGGCACTTGAAGCCATGCAATGCAGTTATATTTAGACATCACTAGTCAATACACCAGTTACATGAAATTTGTTAATCCTTGAAATGTTAATGATATAATTTATACATTAATAATAAAATAAAAAAACACACACACACACAAAAAAAAATATATATTGTATGTAAATATTGCATTTTGGACCCAAATGCAATGTAATGCAATTCAATTTGATCCAATTCAATTTGATTTAATTCAATGCAAAGCAATGCAGTTCAATTTAATTCAATTAAAAATATTGAATTGCCAAAAAATTCTAATAAATGTGATTAAATTAATCAAAAATCAATGCATTTCACATCAATGCGATGTTAGATCTAGATCTGGGTCACTAAAGACCAGAATTTGTAATAATGATTGGTGAAACATTCATGCATGTAATGGTTGATTTTTTCAAATGCTCAAGCAGCAACATATATAAGTATATCATATTATATTTTCCCTACAGTTACAGCATGACGAGAACAAAATTGAATGTATCAAAATAATTAGTCAGTTAACCTCAGACACCTGAACATCAGCACACACTTTTGTTCAACGGTCATTCCAGAGAAGGGTTAAACGTTTTTGTTTTTTTCTCAGGAAAGTACATCAAACCCCATGTGGCGACACTAAAGGGACTCACCACCAAAGCATTATACATGGCTAATTAAATCGGTCTATTTTTTGCTATGAAGAGATGAACTTCAATCAAAGCTCCACCACAATCAATTATTGCTCTCTCTCTCTCTCTGCAGTTACACTTAAAAAGGTTAGAGCAGAGCGCTCTGCTGGAATGCAGGAATTACTCATATATGAGATACAAAGCAAGGAAAACAAACAATAATGTCGCAGTTTGATTCTAAATTTATGTTGTTTGTTTGTGATACTTTTTATCTGTAATGCTTGCAAGTCAGGGCTGTGTAATTATTGACCTCAAATGACATCAATCAAAATTGATTGCAGGACAAAGGCCAGATAATGAGCAAGATATTGAGGGCATTTACAATTGCTGGGGTTTGTTTGACAAGCCCATGCATACTGGTTATAAATTATTTAGAAAATATAATTTAACTTGTTTAAAATAATCCTCAGCCAGTCGTTCCTCATGGAGAGTTCTTCAGGAGGACACACAACCAGGAACAGCACATGGTTTGATAGACTTTTCCACTTTTAATTCTTATAACATTTATAAATAATAGTATCCTTCTTCCTCCTCATTACTTCACTGCGACTGGACAGACCAAATAGTTGACATGCAAATAAATAGGTAATGTGCAAAGTAAGTGGTCAAGCTGTAATCAGTTTTATGACATCAAATTAAAAAAGCAAATGATTTTTGTAGCCTACTTTAAAAATGTGAATGGTGTAAAGTATTTGATATGATGTAAATGTATTTAGTTACTATACTCAAGTATCTTTTGGGCTTTTTGCCAGTAGTTGTACTGAGTGTCAAAGATATTAGCAACTTTTACTCTCTAATTGACTACATTTTTGAATAAGTACACAGTTTTACTCAGAATTATTGGCAACCCTGGAAAAAATGATCAAAGATGGCTGTCAAAATAAATATGCATTTTTTATCCTTTTGAAATTTCATTAAAAAAATTCATAAAAAATGTAACCTTTCATTGAAGTAAGAGAATTGAAATTGCATTATATTGTCTTAATGCACAGTGAGGAGGATATTTTGAGTGGCCAAAGATTCTCCAAGGATCACAGATGGAGAATTGCAGAGATAAGTTGAGTCTTGAAAGCCTAAAAAATTAAATCAAACAACCTCTACATCCCAACATGTTGTTTGGGAGAGTTTCAAGAAAAATCCTCGCTCATCCAAAAACAAACTCCAGCATATTCAGTTGGACTTCAGTTCAGTTCAGATCCAAAACAAACATCAAAATCAACACAAATACTGTGTTAGTCACTGAGCAAAATGAAGCTTCTGCCATGACCGTCCCAGTCCCCTGACCTGAACCCTATAGAAAATGAGTGGGGTGAACTGAAGAGAAGAAGCGCCAACATGGATCTGGGAATGGTCATGAAGTCATGAATGGTCTCTGATCTCTTGTCAGGTGTTCTCCAAACTCATCAGGCATTAAAGGAGAAAACTCAGAGCTGTTATCTTGGCAAAAGGAGGTTGCAAAAAGTATTTAATAAAAGGGTGCCAAAAATTATGGCCAACATGTTTTGGAGAAAAGCATTTATTTCATAATATGATTTCCACCCCCCACTTTCAATTCTTTTACTTCAATGAAAGGTTAGATTTTTGCGAATTCTTTGAATGAAAGATCAAAACGATAAACAATGCAGATTTATTTTTACAGCCATCTTTGATCAGATTTAACAGGGGTGCCAATAATTCTGACCACAACAGTACAGTGTGTACTCTTTACTCTGAGTAAGAGCGAAACGCACAAGATATTGCAATTTTAATATTAATAAAATTGCAATAAGTTCAGTTTTATTTCGATTTTAGAAAATAAACGTGATTGCTCTCCTCACAAATCAACTGTTTCTTGTTTTTTCACTGGCATGTCTCTTAGGTGTTGAGGACTAATGCATTCTGTGCCTACGTTCAGTACAAGTAAAATACAAAAATCAGACACACCTAACCTCCAGTTTTACAGACAAGGCTTAAGCCTAGTCCAAGACTAAAATGCATGTTTGAGCTGTTTTAACTGAAAGCAACTTGCACTGAGATATCTTAGAATATATGCCGTTGTTTTGTCTCAAGATACACACCAGTCATTTTTTTTTTTTTTTCTAAGGTATGTTTACAAAAGCTACTTAGATCTCCTAATTGAGCTAAGGCATAATCCTGGCTTAATCTAAGCCCTTGTCTGTGAAACCAGGCCTAAGAATGTTACTCAAGTCGTATTGGAATTGGTGACTTGTAACTTGTAAAGGTATCTTTACTTGTACTCAAGTATGGTTTTCAGGTACTCTTTACACCACACATCCTCAAATAGCGGACGAATCGTCTCGGAAGAATCTCTTATGTGGTAGAAAATGGGCTTTCATAGAAATGTATTAAAAGTGGGCAGAGACATTCTGATGAATGATGATACAAGGTAAACAGTGTTTGAAAGCATGAATGTCAGGCCAGATCCAAATGCTTAAATGTTGACATCCTACAGAGACTGAAATCAAACACTTCACCTCTGCCTCGATCTGAGCTCGAAGGCTGCAGACATGATGTATCATGTTTTTGTGAATCTTATATCTTCCTGTCACAGGGTAACGAGTTAGTTAACAGCACTAATTATAACATTCTGTATTCATCAGAGATGCTGCTTTCTTCTCCTCTCAAACAGACTAATGAAGGTCGCTTCACCATAGCAACACGTTGATGAAATTACAGAAGACCCGAGAGAATCCCAAACAGCATTTTCTGAGTCATTCTTCACATCGCTGTCATTTCTTACACCTTTTGAACTTCTCAGAGAGTGTACCTGTAGACAGAGCTTATTGTAAACTCCAACATCCAATTACAAACTTCCAGCAGAGATTATTTCCACGCAACATATGTACCTGTAACTTGCTTTTCCCCTTCCCACAGTCAGTTTAACACTTCTCTAAAAAAAAAAAAAAAGACGGATCTGAATATCCAGCATCTTAACATGTTGGGCTTAGTTAGAGTGACATTGAGTCATACACATCCACTATCAGCGCATATGATGCCCTGCTGTTCAGAACAAATCCTGCTTAACTGCTGTTCTCACAAAAAAAAAGAGAGAAAGAAAGAAAGAAAGAAAGAAAGAAAGAAAGAAAGAAAGAAAGAAAGAAAGAAAGAAAGAAAGAAAGAAAGAAAGAAAGAAAGAAAGAAAGAAAGAAAGAAAGAAATTGTCCTTCATTTAAGGATGTTTTGTGAAATGGCTTTAAGTATCCATATTGTATTTATTCAAATATAATAAATATATGAAATATTGAATTCATTTATTTACAGTAACAAATGATAGTATGTAATGATATTTTCTAATATTTTACTTTCAGTCTACATTTGTTAGTCAGTCTAAAATAAAAATGACTTTGCTTTTGTTTTATATTTATATTTCGTTTGACAAGATCTATTAAAAAAGGCATAATGAAATACTGTCTGAAATAAAATTTGATTTAGTTTGAACTGTGTTGTCAACAATATTGATGTCACTACCTTAAAGGGATATTTCACCGCTGAGAGATGAATGTGTATTTAGATTGGGTCGTTTATGTAGTAGAAATGTGAAATAATTTTAGAAGTTGGTGCCTTCTAGACTGAGAAAAGCCAGAAAATGTATTTTTGGCTCATGTGGATGAAAGACAACAACTCCCAGAATGCACTTGCATCGCCGCCCTATGAGGCCACACCCAAGCCACGCCTACAGAGGGCAGTATCGGAAGAAATGATACAACTAGGCTACTAGTTGACTCGAAAACTGAAAAGACAGCGTTTTATCGTGAGATCCCCCTATGGGTTGAAAACATGCGGAACGAGCTCCTCCTACTGGCTGTAGTCTCTCGCCACTGGCCAAAAAAGCCTCCGATGACGCAAAATACCGATTTGTGCGTCATCTGAGTTTTTTTTTCCAGACACACAATACAGAAAGCTCTCGTCTCAGGGGGACATGAGGGAGGGAAGTACGGTCATTCGAAAATACTAGCAGGTTTCTACTGATACAAAGCTTAATGCTAATCGGTGAAGTATCCCTTTAAATATTTCAGAAAAATCAAACTGATATTTGAATGAAAAGAAAAGAAAAGAAAAGAAAAGAAAAGAAAAGAAAAGAAAAGAAAAGAAAAGAAAAGAAAAGAAAAGAAACGGTGTCATTCTGTTTTGTTTTAGTTTTCATTCTTTCCACACCTGTTTCTAGTTCTGTTAATTACCTTTCTCTGTGTATTTAAACCGCGAGTTCTGTCAGTTCCTTGTCCGGCATCATCAATGTTTAACGTGGTTGTGTTTGCTTGTGGATTACTGTTTATCTGATTACTGGTAGTATTCCTTGGTTTTATTATTAAAGACTTTTCTGCTTATTCTCCTTCTGTAACGAATAAGGCTGGTATCCATTCAGCCGACCACCAGAGGGAGCCCTCTCCCAAATACTAGCCATGAACTGTTTCTTCTATGGTTACTTCCTGTTATCACCTGTATAAATAGCCATGCTTTAACACTTTGCAAAGTATCACCAGTCTTTTCACTGCCTTACTGAGCGTTTTTCCATTGCCTGTTTCACTGCCTTCCTGTTATGACCATTGTGTGTTTTCTTATTGGATTACTGATGGTTGGATTACTGTTGTTGCTTTGTTTGCCTGGTTGGACGGATTACTTGTCACTGAATACCTCGCCTGCTTCATCAACATCGCCTCTGCCTTGTGTTTTGGATTTGTTTGCTGATTTTTATTAAACTTCCTGCAATTGGATTGTACCTTTGCCTCCGAATCCTTCACACCAACGTTGTGCGCTCATTACTGCAGCCAAACATGACAATAATACAATCAGTATATAATACACTATACAATAATATTTAGATAATACACATCTAAATACATTCAGAATGTACAGTATATATATTTTTAAACAGTGTCTACTTACACCAAATGCAAATAGCCCACCTTGTTGGCAGAGGCTATTTACACTAACTCCGCCCCCCATTGTTTGATTAAGCCGGAAAATAACAAGATCAGTGGCATGGAGAGTTGACAGGGATAGGGGATTAATTACAGGGATATTTAATGTCCCATTAAGGCAGCATCCATTTATGTTTTTAATAAATATAATCATATTTACTGAATATGTTGTCATTATTGCATACTGTTTTATAGTACAATACTCTACACTACAATACACCAGGGACAGATTAACGCCCCCCTCTTCAAACATGAGCATCAAATTATGATATTAGAATGGTTTCTGGAGGATCATGTGACACTAAAGATTGGAGTTATGATGCAAAAAATTCAGCTTTTAACTCTTTGTGTCTCTAAGCCCTCACTGTACAGCATGGAAAGAGGAAATATGCAAACTATTTGCCAGAGATTGGATTTGGAGACTGCCCTTAATAAAATGTGAAAAACAAAGATTGTGAAGAGAAAAATATCAAGATATTTAAGTCTTACGAAACTATCTATAACATTAAACGTTTCTCCCTTTTTATGTGATTGATTATGATAAAGTATGATGATAGAAAATTAAATTGTTTATCACACTCGACGAACAGATACATGCCATTTCCATCAGTAATAGATAAACAGAGGCAGCGTGTGCAGAATAATTTGGTTCTTTATGACAGCTAATGTGAAGACCATCATAAGTCCACCAAACATAACTCAGACAGTTTTCACTATAATTTCTGGAAGGTTCATTAAAAATAAGTGTATTCCAAATTTTAAACCTGAATCTCAAAAGCGCCATTCATTCCCCAGACATCATTCTAAGCAAACGTAATTAAGAGACATTATTAGGAAAGTCATTAGACAATCACTCAGAGGTGAAAGCAGCAGAGGGCAATTGTTTAAATTTGAGACCATTTCTAAAAAGGGTGAAAAAGAAAGAGGTAAAATATAAGTATTTGGATGGAAATTGTTATTGCTAAAGTTTTTAAATGTTGTTTATATGTCTACGTGGTGTTTTTTAATACACTTTAAAACAAACCACGTACAAATTCATAAGTCAGCACCATTGCTGAGTATTTTCTCCTTAAAAATGCAGTGGAAAAGAGACAGTCGTTTTAAAATCGCAGTTGTTCTCTAAGTCACAAACATGTTGTAACCAATACTGTCAACGTATGGAGCGAGCTTTAGCATATCATCATTACTATTCAGCGAAGCAGGAGTCTCAAGAGAAGCCAGGTTATCCTGTTTCTGTTGATATGAAAAATCATGTACATTTAGCAATATGGCAGGTGAATTATGTATATGATGTGTATTACGATGTTATGATGAACTATATGCCTTCCACTGACGTTCTAAATTGTTCAAGTCATTTCTTAGGATGCTGATTTTTAAAGGCAGCTGACTGACTCTGAGAAGCACTACAATTTTTTTTTTTTTTTTTTTTTTTTTTTTTAAAGCTGTTGATTCAACACCATTGTATGGTTTCTGGTTCAAATGTGATTGCTTCATGTTAAATTGACTCGAAACGGTTACTCTTGACATTTAATGAAATCAGGGTGTGTTTCAAGGGCTGTTCATGTTCCTAACCCAAGAATGGGAAAATATTTTGTGTAACATATAAGCAACACATTATTAGCTGTTTCATAATGTAGTCAAGCCAAAGGCAAATCATATTTATTACCGTTACGTGTCCGACGTAGAGAGCGATACATAAAATGCATTACCATTCTGATATATCGACCGATATGAGCCTGTATAATTCGCTCTTCCACTTCTTCTTCTGAATCAGTTTCTGGTTCAAACATATGGCTTAATTAAACCAGTTTTTATTTCCACTTGTCATTGTGTAACGTTTATTACAGTAAAGCTGACCGAGTGGATCAGGTAATCCAAGCTCGTGCGATTGAGTGGAGGCGGGGACTAATAAGCATATTCATGGTTATATTCATAGTATACGCAGATATGCATGATGGATCTGCATACTAAATGAAGCAAGGGTGTACAGTTACATTCAAGCTATTTTAAGGCATAAATCAATTATTCTCACAGAAAAAAAAAAAAAAACTTTTGATCATTTTGGTGATCAAAGATGACTTAAAAGGGATAAAATTAGGCGGACTTTAATGTTTACCGGTAAACATCTCCACAGAAAAAAGAAAAGGCTATCAAGCTCCAAAAATAACTAATAACTAACCTATATAATTATGGTTTGTGAGAGTGAAAGACGGAAATTGAAGTCGTTGACGTGCTTCGTTTGGTTATGACATATGTAAAAAACAATGTTGTTTTTTCACTCTAAATCTGACTCACTTCAGGGAAGATAATCAGTGCATAAAATGTGTTTTCCACTGATAAATAACAGCATACAGATTTGGAAAAGCATGAGTAGGATGAGTAAATAATTACATAATTATTTTAAATTGAACTTTTCTTCAATAATACAGAACTACAAAAGACATGTCTGACGCTTCTACAAACTTCTAACCACAAATACACAGAATATTCATTTTTTAGTTTTGCTGAGAGCAGTAGCCTACTTGATATTCTCAAAGTTGTTTTTCTAAATAAGGTTTTTCTGTGCACAGAAGATCAGCAGGAAGCAATATGAGGATTTATTATTATAGATCTTCACAGCCAGCGCTGAACTAATGCAGTTTCTCAGAATCCCGTTTGAGATATAAATAGGTCTCAGGACTTTCATGTTCATAGAATATATAAGAGCAATGTGGCATATTGCAATTAGGCTCAGCTTGTTGTCTGCAAGGTTTTTTTTTGAAAAAACTCAAACTGTTCAACAGAATCACAAAAAAAAAAAAAATGTAAATGAATTTGATGAACCCTGGATTTCCTGAATTCCATTACCAAACATTCTTTTATACAAAAATCTCAATTTACAGAGTAAAGAGGGAAAAAAGGCACATTTTCAGATATATAATCTACTCACAAAACCGAGGAAGTTTTCTGATTCAATATTTCTTGTCTTTGTTAGGTAAATAATGTGAATCTACAGGTTAATGAGCTAGTGCAATAATCAATGTGATAAATCAGATGTGTGTTTCCCTCCCTATTAGGCAAACACAGATTTTGCCTGTATCAGCTTAGTTATGCCTTTCATGAAAATATAGCCTGTCCTGAATCAACAAGAATTGATGACATAACCCATAACCCAAACCCATGACATAGCAGATATTGTTCAAATGGAAAAATGTCATTCCTATTAAAGGAACACTGACATTTTCAGCTTGCATAGTTCACACAGAAATAAACATTCTTGGTTACAGTTTATTTTAAGATGTCCTTGTTACAGAGTAATTATATAGTGCTGAGTAATATTGTACACATTATGAGGTTCGGGTTAGGATTAGGTTTAGGGTTAGTTGCATAATTTATACATCATTTAGTTTTTACTATAGTAAGTGCATGGGACATGTAACAAGGACACTAAAATGTTACCAAATTGTCATCATTTAATCACCCTCATATTGTTCCAAACCTGAATGACAAAAACAGGGAAGAAAAAAAAAAGATAGTTTAAATAATATTTTAGCTGTTTTTGTCCATATGTGGTTACACTTTATTTTAAGGTGTCATTGTTACAGTGTAATTATATATTTGAGTACTGAGTAATATTAAGCAACTACATGTACTTACTATAGGGTTAGGGTAGGATTAGGATTTGGTTGAGGGTTAGTTGCATGTAATTATGCATAATTTAAAGTTATTACAATGGAAAGTACATGTAACATCGAACCAGGACACTTTAAAATAAAGTGTTACCATCAATTGTCCTTTATTATATGAACTTTAAAAAAATATCTTCTTTTATGTTACACATAAGAAAGAAAGTCAAATAGGTTTGGAACAACATGAGGGACAGTAAAACATGACAGAATATTTATGTTTGGGTGAACAATCCCTTTAAAAGAAGAAGGTCCAACATTTCATTAGGTCAGTAAAGGACTGATAGGAAAACACTGGACAAATACTGAGAAAAGTGATATCACTTATGCTATATGTAGTTCTTAGTTCAAATCTTTTTTTTAAATACGACTCTGGGTTACGTCTCAGTTTAGATTAAAAGAAAGCGGCTTTGTAAAGATCCATTCTAGGGTCATTTTAGGTGTAAAAAGCTTTGCAGTTAGCAATTTCAGGCCTGAAGTTGCTTCTACAGTGCCTGCAGGCAGAATGACACATACTGGAGCAAACTAGCAAAGTTTCGAGCAACACTAAAACTGAAGATGACAATCTGACAGCCAGCACACAAACTCTACTGCATGTAGTTGACATTAAGCAGGTAAATGGCACACTTCATTCATCTCAAGGGAACCTGAAATTTCCTATATCATTACGATCTCTCCTGTATGTCTAACAATGTTGCATCACCAGTATTTGCAACATCCAGTGACAAGATGCTAAACTAATTCATCGCAAACAAATTCAGCAGATGGAGGTCTTCAGTGCTTGTTGTGCCAGCAAAATGTGTCGGTCTCACGCATGTATTATAATTTTGTTTAATTTCCCCTCTAAATAATGAGTCACATGTACGTTTCTAAACCTGTTGCATAGGATTTTCCAATGGATCTAAAAGAGGCCCCATTATTTATATCAGTTTCACCTGCAACCCACAGGGACCCCGTCGCCATGGGAACTGCCGAGGTGATTGGGAAAAGATTTCACATCTTAGGCTTATCCAACCTGAAACGTAGGCAGTTGTGTTTCATGAGATGCCAGAGTCAGCCCAGCTTCACTGACATGCAAACATATCTTCTCAGAGGGAAGCGTAGCATTCTCTCCACGTCACACCAGCGGCAGTCAACCACATCAGCTGATTGGATTTCTCTCATACACGTACATGTATTCATTCATCAGTTTATTTCCGTTATAATCACTTATTATTATGTTTAGGTTAATACAATGGCATGTGTTCTATTCTCTAAATATCTAGTTAAGTCATAAAACTCTAGAGAGCAAAGGCTGATGGGTTTACATGCAATCTACAAGCAATCACATCATTACCACATGGCACAAGTTGATTGGCCTCTGCTGATCCTGCAGCCAATGAGATTGCTTGCTCAACATTTAAATAGTCTGGTTCAGTGTTTGCTGTAGGCTAGTCCTGCAGAGAGTTCCTCCGAAACCCTCCACCTCCCCCAGCTCCACCTGCCTATATCTGTTACTGGATTTGTATATGTCTATTTATGCATATCGTACAGGCTCAGCGTTTCTGCGTATCTATTAGCAGAAGCAAGTACATATGGTTTCTGCAGCAGCAGCAATGAAGCAGATCTAGTCTAACATATTCAATAACATGCAAAAACTATGCCGAGAGCTGTCTTGATGGAAATATTGTTCATGAAAATAAAAATATATTTCTGATGAATTTTTTCACCTTTTGGTGTCTTATTCATAGGTGACTTTTCAGACATACTGACCTTTGATGATAATGAAATCATCCATCCATCCATCCATCCATCCATCCATCTATCTGATATCGATGCTACTTTTAAATTTGGCTTAAGGATGAGTAAATAATGGAACTATTTTTATTTTGGCAAAAACCAAGTTGTAATGTATGCACATGACTCACAGTCAAACAATCTAAATGATCTACAAGGACATATCAACTTGTCAGAGTCTGAATGAAAAAAAAAATGAAAAACTCAACATATAATTTAAATGACAACCATCATTTGAATTTAAAGGACAACCATCATTTCAATTTAAAGAGATAGTTCACCCAAAAATGAAACTTCTGTCATCATCTATGCTTTCTCATGTCAATCTAAACCTGTATGACTGACCGTCTTCTGTGGAACAAAAAGGAAGGTATTCTGAAGAATGATTCAAGAACAGTTTTTGTCCATATAACAAACAAACAAATAAACAAACATTCAATACACAGATATTTTGAATTGCCACACGAATGTTGAGTTTAAAGCACAATGACAATCTGACAACTATCCTTTAAGCCTCAAGAGAACTAAAAAGTCCTTTATAAGACCACTCTCTCTCTTCTTTTTCCCTGTGTTCCTGCCCTGTTGTGATTTCTTCTTATATTCCACTGCCATGTAATTTCACTGAGCTTTGGGGGTTCAGCTCAGATTGACGTCAGGTTAATGGTCTGACATGCCAATGACCTGGTAAGTCATTCTCTCACCTCTCACTTGCTTTAAATGTAATTGGCTATCTCGCAGTGAGTGGAAATAGCTTCATGTGGCGCACTTACAGAAGGAGAAGAATGATGAATATCAAGATTTTGCTCAACTTTTATATTTCAATTTTCAGGTGGCATCCAGTATTTAAAAGGGTAAAACACATTTAAGAAGATTCAGCAGTAATAATAAATTCAATTAATATGAATTTAAGCTATAATACATTTTCATTTACTAGCAAATAACATGCAATTAAGTGTCCAAAAACATTAGTTCACACTAAAATAAATTATTTTAAAGTAATAAAATAACTTATGTTTCATAAATATCTCAAATGTTTCTCATTAGGCAGTGTGATAATATCACAAACTTGGGATGCACGATATATCGGCCACCATATCAGTATCGGACAATATATGTACATTTTTTATGTAATGAAAGTTGGCCGATATGTTAAAGCTGATGGATTATGGATTATTTCCTTTAGCTGAGACACTTTAGATGTGCACTGTTCGCCATGAAGGTTTTGAATTGCAGGAAATATGATTGAAATCACTTCAAAAAGGAAAATATGTATGGTTAAGAGCAACATGTGCAGCACAAGTGTGTCATTTACATAAAATTATAATGAGAACATTATAACTGTCTGCTTGGGACATGGCTTTTAATGGTGAGACTTTTGTTTTTGTAACCAGACTCTCAAAAATTATATGAAAATTTGGATTTAGGTTTATCGGTCAAGATATCATATCGGTGCATCTCTATCACAAACTCTGTTCATATTTGTCTGTTATCCAAGATACAAAGAATAAATTGTTTTTGATGATATCCTGAGGGTTCCATGAGTTGACGGGGAAAAAAAATGAAATAATTAGGAAAAAATACAATTAAAATAAATAAATTCTTGAAAAATAAACACTTCTTAAAAAGTGCTACCTGCTACCTTGCTACCTGCACGTTAATGCAAATGTGTTGTTAAATTATTTAAATATTAACCGTATAATAGTTTAGTTGTATTGTCTCTTCAGATAAATATTATGGATAATATTTAATATTCAATAAGATTGTCAATATAAATATTATAACCTTAAAATATCAGGAAGCACTTCAAGAAAAAGTTTTACATCAAAGGGGTTCGGCTGACACAAAAACAGAAGTTTTTTAAAGACAAAGGTAATATTTGAATGAATTTGAACAAATAATTTAAATTAATTAACCATTTAAAGGAAAACTTTTAAAGGAAAGCTTTTTGTCTGTATAATGAATGTCAGTGTTTGGTAATAACAGTTCAAAATATCATGTTTTATGTTCCATAGAAGAAAGAAAGTCAGTTTGGAATGACATGATGACAGACTTTCGTGAAAAAGCATCCTTTGAGTTATCAAATATTCTTCCGGGATGGAATGCCATTCTCTCTGCTCTCTGATTGGCTTTTGGCTGTGAAAGGAAATTAATCGCTTTCCGCCAGAGATGGGGACTCGAGTTTGAGACTCGGACTCGAGTGCGACTTAAGTCGCACACAGCGTGACTTCAGACTCGACTTGAGACTCGTCCTCGAAAGACTTCAGACTCGACTCGGACTCGAGCTGCGGGACTCGTGAACAATGTTTATTATTAGGAAACGTCTGACTAGCTCGCTGTTATTCCCCTCCCTCCGTTACCTATAACCTGCCTACGTAACTGCGGCGCGCGGCCACACATGAGAGGACAACAAACATTTCGACTGCACCGGCCGCTGGCTGCTGTGCCATTCATCGTAAGCTTTGGGTTTAAAAACTTCAACAGAACTGCCAACTGTCACGCATTCACCGTGAGACTCACGCGATTGACACTTTTCACACGCTCTCACGACACACATCTATTTTCTCACGCACAGAAAAATCGCGAAGCAAAGAGGACACGGAGACCGACAGACTAGACAGAGCAGGTACTTATGATATAAAAAAAAAATCTCAGCTCTCAAATTCTGTCAATTCTATTACGAAATTCAAACAATAAATACCGTTTTGGCGCTTGTAAATGTGACGTGACAGATCCATAGACAGTATAAATCAGATCCCTAACGGCACGTGAACCTACCCTTTCTATTAGCTACAGTAATAGTAAATAAACACGACGCTGTTGAAAGATACAGTACAACTTACCGAAATGTATTCCTCATACATGATATCGATCAATCAGTGTTTTTCAGTGTTTTTCATCCACGGAAAGGGGTCAATAAAAGTATATTTTTATAATAGTATATTTCACATAATTTGGTTCGTTGCAATAGTGTTTTGCATTTAGCTACAATGTGATGTTTTGCAGTTTTGCACTAAATAGGAGTATGTCAATTTTAGTACTGTAAGTGTAAGGTATAACATTTTTATATATTTGGTCTTATAGCCCCACAGAGCCAGCACAATAGGAGCCAAGGCCTTTCATTATAATTCAGCGACAGACAAGGGAGTCCTTTTTCTTCAGAAACTAAATTTTTGGTCTGTACTGTATGTTCATGCTGAAAGGCAAAATACAGATATTAACTTAAAAGTAAAGCATTCTTTGTGTTTTTGTCATGTTGCAATAGCCTGTTTACATTGAGTATATACCAAAATCAAAGCTGATACTGTAATAAATAAAGGAGTCATAATAACATATTACATGCTTTGAATTCCTTATAGCTATGCAGTGTTCTGAGTAGCCTGGATGGGTCGCTGTACGTGATGCAACACTTATTATAACCACAATAGACTTGAGACTTGACTTGGACTCTAGCTCAAAGACTTGAGACTTGACTTGGACTCTAGCTCAGAGACTTGAGACTTGACTTGGACTCTAGCTCAAAGACTTGAGACTTGACTTGGACTCTAGCTCAGAGACTTGTGAGCATCTCTGCTTTCCGCACAGTAGAATACACACACCCTCATTTACACTCATGCACAGACTGATGAGAAGACCATTCATTCCTCATCTTATACACACCAACCATGTTATAAATCACACCACAGAAACCATTCCATTGACAATGCATATATATGTGATTCAAAAACATAAAAATAATGCCATATAGCTATGCAACGTGCACTGCAGCTGTGACAGAGATATGAGAAAACATGGAATTATATATTTGTGATTTATGATGCTTGTAAAAATAGATTTTGCCAGAATAAAACTTTTGAATGATTATAAATGAAGCCAAATAATGGTTCATAATTAATTACGGTGAACTAGCCAGACAAAAGTTGGTTTGAAAAAAATAATAATCTAAAAATCATTGTTAAAATATGAACTCTTCGGCTTTCCTATAATAAAGAAAAAATAAATTCATATTAATAAGAAATGGCATACAGCTCATTCCACATGATAATTGCAGTGCTTGTAGTGCCGCAGATGGAAGAGATGAATTAAGTAATCTCGTCTGAATCACATTAGCCATCTGAAATGCCAGCAGATTTAACACAAGCCTCTTCACTTTATACCACATCAACACATTTTATTAAAAACTACCTCACATATCGCATTAATTAAATGAAAGCCAACCAGCAAAAAAATTATTATTTTCTATTTAAACAAATTTTCAAATGTAATTTATTCCTGTGACGGTAAAGCTTAATTTTCAGCATCATTACTCCAGTCTTCAGTGTCTCATGATGATCCTTCAGAAATCATTCTAATATAATCATTTGATGTTTAAGAAATATTTCTTATCATTATTTATTAATGTTGAAAACTGTTTTTTCACTGTTTTCTTATGTTGTGCTGCATAATATTTTTGTGGAAACCACAATACATTTTAAGCATTTTTTGATGAATAGAAAGTTCAGAAGATCAGCATTTATTTGTAACATTATTATGTCTTTAGCGTTACTTTTGATCAATATAATGCATCCTTGTTTAATAAAAGTAGGCATATATATACTACCTATGATGGAGCATTTTCAGGTGAACTGCCCCTTAAATATATATATATATTGTTGACCTGAAGGTGAGACACTTCATGCACTTGTCAATTTTGAGATTTTAGGCTTTTTAGCTTTTCATA
Source organism: Leuciscus leuciscus (assembly GCF_965113295.1). NCBI lineage: Eukaryota > Metazoa > Chordata > Actinopteri > Cypriniformes > Leuciscidae > Leuciscus > Leuciscus leuciscus. The sequence continues at coordinate 16,847,290 of NC_138730.1, read as the reverse complement.
AAGTGCTTTTTTTTCAGACTAGTTGAAAGAAACCATCCAAAATATACTTTTAAGTGCATCTTTTAGCACCATACATCTATTTGCGTCTGTAGATTTCAATTACAGCACATATCTTTAAAGGCCGTTTTCTCAAAATGAGTTTTTCTCCTATTCTTGAGTCAGAAATCTCCACTTCAGCAGCACTTACATACACCAAACTTTACCGTTTTATTCCTTTCTTTATTCTGAATCTGACGGTTTTTACATAGGGGTTTGTTCATATATAATTTGCCTGATTTTATTCCTAAAAAAATGGTGAAAATGTCAGATTGATAAAAAGTGATAAAAAAGTGATAAAAAGAGATATACAAAATCCCATCTGAAAAACCTTTGACTCTAATATGTCAACAAAAAACTAAACATGAAAAGAACTTTGAAAAATATTTTTTATGCAAATGAGTGCAAATTTAATTAAATAATACATCTTTTGCATATTTAAACATAACATTTCAGAAAACTTATTTTTTTGCAAAACAACTGGGAAAGTATGGGGATATCTATAGTTTAAAAGGTATTAGTTTACTATTTGGAGCAAAAATATATAAAAAAAAGTCACTTAACAACAGGAATGATAAATCCAATGGCTTCAGTCAGTGTTTGCTAAGCTCACGTTGTGAAATGTGCCCATCCTCACATCACACATCCCTTCATCCACACCAGTAAAGGCATCAAACGCTGAAGAATTTGCAGTCAGAGCTGACAGCCGTGCTGTCAGAATCTAGCTTTATTTACACTCAGCTGCGATAGCCTTGCGAAGTGGGAGTCCACACAACACTCTGTTTACATTTGTTTGTGAATCTCAATCTATTTATTTGGAATAATGCAGCAATCCTAACCCCATGACACTCAGGCTGTCCATCTGCCATCAGTTCATTAAACCAGTCCTAAACAGGAAGTGAATATGGAATTGATGTCAAGGGGAAAACAACAGAACATATTTTTTTCTCTTTCTCCTACTTCCAGGTCCATTGGGTTTCCCAATGGTAGTATGATTATGAATAGTAATATTTGTGTGTCATCACCACCGGTAAATGCTTCATTTGAGGGTGAAGTGCAGGCAGCACGCTGTGAATGAGAACCGTGCTCCTGAGGTATATCACACACCTGTATCCCCAAACATCTACTCATGCTGGCATATCATCTGAAATGAGAGAGAACAGCATCCACTCTGCTTAAATGAATATGAATGCTTTGCTCTCGTTTTTCGTTATTTCAAGATTAAATGTCATTTTTCTCCAGTTGCTGTGGCATGGCAGTCTGTGCTGGCACACAAGCGGCAGCTATAGAGGTGCTTAAACCTCTTAACTGTCACCGTCCCGTATACGGGACGCCTACGTTTACGTCACTATATTACAATTAAATCCTAATTTAATCATGACAAACTATATATTGTTGGAAAGGTCTAAGACTCCTAAATAGATATTTCAGCACTGTTTTTTGTTACAATTTATGCAGGAACAGTAATAGATGAATTTATGACAAGAGTGCACCTCAAAAAATCGACATCATAACAGGAGTTATGGCGTTTGTCACAAAAAGTCGACGCACACACTTTTAATAATTGAAACTTTGGTTTTCATGCTAAAAGTTCATAATAAAACATTTAATCTAGTATTTGTCAATAAAAAAATATATAAAATAATATTATCTTCTAAAAATTATGACATATATATTATCCTCTAAAATATTATATTATATTTTTTTATTACATTACATATTTGAGTAGTTATCATAAATTAGGTATCATTTGAAAGCTTATGATCTCAGAATTCATCCTGTGAAAACTGTTTTGAAATTGGACATTGTGTTACCATAGAAACGGTACTCTAAATTATTTTATCAGGCTCCTCCCCTTTTGGGCATTATTATGTTTCATAATTTATGATAAAAATATTTTCTAATCTTGACAAAACACATATTGTCAGAAAGGTCTGAGTCTCAAGGTTCCATATTTTGTGACAGAAGTGATATTTGGACAGAAATTTTTTTATTTGTTATGTTAGAATGCATACAGTTAAATTCAATGGAATTCAATGACACCCGGTGGCTATTTTTGGTAATACGCCTAAACAAAATCTCATGGGAACTTCAATTTTTGTGATATCAACTTCAAATTTGGAACACAACTTGGTTAGATATATGGCTTTCATTTTATAGTAATTTTTTTGTAAAACATATTTTGTAAAATATATATTTTATATAAAATAAAAATATTAAATAAATTATATTTGATTTAATGTAAATTTAAACTTCCATAACTTTTTCATACTTAAATTTTTTGAAGTGCTTTCACTTCAGCAATAATCTGCTATTTTTCCCCTTTAAAACAAGACCAATCTTAGGTCTATACTCCAAAGCATTCTTGAATTACAACCATTTAAGCTTGAATAGTGCATTTTAATGTACATTCTCAAAAAGGGGGGTGACAGCTAAGGGGTTAAGAATGCATAGGCAGACAGATTAGGCTTATCGCAAGCTCATAAACTTGGATATTCTTTGGCTACAGCTCAGTGTTTCACTTTTAAAGGGTTCAAGACATCAGAAAGGTATTTTTCCTTGATCTTTTGACAAGTAAGAGGTCTTTGTATCATTAAAACATCCTGCAAGTTGGCCTGATAACAGTGGCAACGAACAGTCAGCATGATTTAAAAAAACAAACATATTCCAGCGCTAGATCACCTCTTATTTAACAAATGAACTAAATTAATATTCTGCTAGTCAACTGGTGTTTCCAATGGTTGGGACAATAATCGACACTGTCACAAATTGGAGGGGACATGTCTCACTCGCAAATTACTCCTATGTCAGAATCCAAATAGCTTCACTTCCTGTCTCCTGAGATACGTTCATCTGATTGATTTTTGAAGGCAGCGTAGATGTATCCTTTGAAAGTCAAGGTTGGTGGTCAGTTTGTGATTAAATGTACGTTTTTGACCAACGTTTTCCACTTTTGATGTAATTTACAGTGAGAAATGCTACTGTAGTAATTAAATATTTGCTTAGTTATCACCAAAGCTTGCTTTATTTTGTTGTAGATCATTAAACCATTATACTGTCTCAGAAGTCTGTTTGAAATCAGTTATGTGAGGTACCTTCGTGCAAACACTGCCTGCTAGGCACCGAGACAAGGAGTCAGCTGTCTAAGATTTCGGACGCAGCGCAAGTAAAACCCATTATAATCACTGATACTATCTAGACTGGATACAATATACAAATGGCGTTCAATTTCTGATGTACTCGACACGCTTGAATCTGCTGACAGCAGGACAAACTAAGGTGTTCAGGCCAGTTCACACCAAGAACAATAAAAAGTTCTGTTTATTATAAGCAATCGCTGCAGTTCTGTCATATGCCACTTTGAATGCTTGAGCTCTTTAAAGCAGGATGGATTCTGATTGGCTATCAATGGTTTTATCGTTCATCAGCTGGTGAGGCACTTTATGACCGTGTTCAGAGTAAAAAAGACAACTGCTCATGTCTTAGACACATTAATGCTGTGATTAGTAGTTAACTCTTTCCTCGCAATTGACATGATTTTCCATAATTTATGACACAATGAAGTACTAGCAGAAGTTTCAGTTTCCGGTGAGAGAACGCCACGGGCACCTTGCTGCCACTGTTCACCTTCTCAACTTTTTCCTTTCCTCTTGTTCGTTTTGTTGTTGTTGTTGCAGGGTGGCCTGCCTGATGCCTACAACAGCATTTCAGTAAAGACTTGATTTTTATGAGACTTTGACTTTTGAAAATTTAGTTCTCAAAATTTTCATTTCGACTCTAATGCTTGTTATTCCCCTGTATCGTCCACCAAAATCTCTTTTTTTTTTTTTTTTTCTTCAGTGAACTGCATGAACTGTTAAATCTTATCTGTACTATGTCCTCTTCTGTTTTACTACTTGGTGATTTCAATATACACTTTGATACTGATTATGCAGATTAATCCCGCAAACTTTTCACAGTGTTCGAAAAAAATTAGTTCGTACAGCAAGTTTATTTTCCTACACAGTCAAAAAGTCACACATTTGACTTGTTTTGTACTGTTGGTTTACATTATGTTTTCTTGCCTGGTTCTCAAATTAGTCTGTCTGATCTTTTCATTGAAGTAAACTAGTAAACTGTGAATTGCCTCTTCCTTGCCCTAGGTTGAAATCCATAACTTTACATAACTCTGTGAATCCATTACTGTATTCCACATCTGTACAAACTCACCTTTCTTACATTACTGAACATACTAGCTCTATTGATATCCTTGCCACATACAATAGCTCCATTTCCACTGGCCTTGATATTCATGCCCCCCTTAAAAGTAGATTTGTACCTTCAACACACACATGTTCCAGGTTTACTCCTGAACTTCGCATCTTGAAAGCATGCAGTCGCCTTGAACACCTCTAAGAGAAAACCGGTTTATGTGTGAATTTTGCAGCTTACAAGGACCATATTGAGCTATACAAACCTGCTTTAAATACTGAATGCTCTAGCTACTATTCTCCCCTTATTAGAAATGCTTCCTCTTGACCTAAAACACTGTTTTCCATAGTCAGTAAATTTACTAACCCTCCTGCACCTGACGTGAGTAACTCAGCTGAGATCTGCGAGATCATTCCTTAACTTCTTTCAAGATAAAATAGTATATATAATCTCTTCCCGTCTATGTCCTACCCTACCCTCTCAGAGGACCTTCTCTCTGCAATTCACTCCTGGCACCTTCACTAACTTTGACTCTCCCACCCCAGCCTATATCTCAGAGCTAATCAAGGCACCAAACTCATCTTCATGTCATCTTGATCTGGCCCCTACTGCCTTAATTAAAGTGTGCTTCTGTAATTTCATTGCCCATATTTGGGCCTTTACTCTTCATCATCTACATGCTTCCCTTAGGTCACATTATCCGTCATCATAGCAATAACTTCCATTCTACATTCGTTCCCAACGCACTGCTCCTTTCCCCACTCAGCTTTTATTTATGAAATAAATTCATGGATGACCAGTAATCCAATAATGGATACCCGTTCGTTTCTGTATGCAATACAAGGTAGGGCCTACTTCTCATCGTTTTCAAAGCTCTCCTAGGTCTGGTGTGAAACTTGTCCACAAGGCACAAGTCAGCACAAGAGCATTTTTGATCCTGGCATGGAAGGAAGGTCCAGGCTATAAAATCTTATAAATGTGTGCGAGGAGGCCCAGCCTGCAGAATCACAGACGTCTTGTAGAGAAACCCCCAATAACAGGGCTTTAGAAGATGGCACACTCCTAGTAGAATGCGCCCTAATCAGCAGAGGCCGTAGGCAAACCGCTTACCTCGTAAGCTGTAGATATTGCCTCGACAAGCCATTTACTAATTGTCTGCTTTGATTCCTTCCTATGTGACCCAAAACACACTAATAGCTGGTCCGACTTCCTCCATTGAGAGGACCTATGCACATAGATTCCATAGATCACATAGAGCCCTGACCAGACAAAATAAATGCATCTTCTCCTGGTCCCCTGACACATAAGGTGGAGGATGGAAGGCCTGTAGGACTGTAGACTGAGCCACGTTAGTTGGCACCTTGGGCACATTTAGTTGGCACCTTGGGCACATTTAATTTAGTTCTCTGCAGGGGGGGATAACACATTTTTCTTAGCATTGAGTCTCAACCCCAAGCACCATATATGGCCAAGAACGACATCTCGATGTCGAACCGCCATCTCCTGTGACTGAGCTAGAATTAACCAGTCGTCTATGTAATTGAGGACACAAATACCCTGGAGTCTCAATGGAACCAGTGCTGCATCCATGCATTTCGTTAAGTTGCGAGGGGATAATGCTAGGCCGAATGGAAGAGTCTGTTGACAGAAGAACGCTTTGCCCCCAAAAGCGAACCTCAGGAACTTCCTGAGTTGTGATTGTGAAAGGATGTGGAAGTATGCGTCCCTCATTTCTTTCATGACAAACCAGTCCTCTGACTTGATTTGACTCATGGTCAAGGGGTTTGTTAACATCTTGAACCTGAATCTCCTCAGAGACCTTTTTCAGTGCCACAGCTCTAGAATGGGAAACAACCCCCGATCCTTCTTTGGAACAATGAAGCACTGGACAATGAAGTAAGAATTTGGACTCCTTCTCGAGAGGAGGAATGTGCTCTATTTTCATTTGCCAAGAGGGACTGTACTTTTCTTGCACCCTACCCTGCCCGGGGTCCACAACAGTTTTTAAGATACCATGGAACCTTGGTGGACGGGACCCAAAGTGGATCCTGTAACCTTTTCCCACCGTACACAGGACCCATTGAGACACATTGTGTAGAAGTTTCCATGATTCTATGTAATCAACTAGGAGAACCAGTCTCTCGATACTAACCTCGGATACTTTGCAGATACTGAGTTCAGTGCCCTGCAAACTCCATGGAGCAGCTCTTTAATATCATTGAGACTGGTATCTTTGGCCTCATCTAATTCTCTAAGCAGGTCAGCTTGGTATGTCTGCATGATGGCCATAGTGTGCAGACATGCACCAGCCTGACCTGCCACCATATAACCGTCACAAATGCTAGGTCAAGATTGGACTAGTTTCACACATACATTGAAACTTCAGACGCAATTACACAGAGGCGTTCCCTGTTGTATCTTCTTTGATGCACTGCAAGTTCACTCAAAAGGGAATAATTTTGCTTTTCACTATCCCTCAAAAAAGTTATGCTCCTTTCAAAAATAGTTAGTCTATTTTTCTAAATGTCTGTTAAAGATTTTTAAAAAAATCCATTTAGTAACATAATATTTTGGTTTACATGTTTTAGCTTCAATTAAATTTTGAGCAAGAACCTAACCATGCAGCCATTTTAAGACAGAAAATAATAAAGTACGAAGTGACACATTCAGTATTTCCCAAATGAACCCTCGGAATGAAACTTTGATTTGCAGTATATTGCACTGCTCCTTTCTCAATTCCCTCGCTCCTTGTATTTTTATATGCGTCTCCTAAATCTTATCTGTTTCCTGAAAATTCCAGGTTGAAGTCCTGATTAATTTTGTTTTACCCATTTGTAATAACACATCCTCATCATCACCTTTGTTAAGTAACTGAGAAGAGTTCCAGCTTGTTAAATAAGTGACTCCATTGGGATCCTGACACATGCTGGATCTAACTGCCTTTCATTTCCGCCCTGTCCCAGGTCACCCTATTTGTCTGTATTAATTACTCAGAGTGATAAAGAGCATGTCTTAATAAAACTGACAGCACTGGGATATATGCTGCTGGGATTGCCAGACACCAATCTTGAAATGTGCACAGGTGTATTATAGATGTCAAATGATACCAGTATAAAGTGATCATGTCCCTTCAAGAGACTTAGATTTAACTTAATTCATATGGATTACTTTTACAATCTCATTATGAACTTGTTTAAGAATGAAAGGTTAGGTTGAATGGACTTTGAATGGATGGGCAAAATTAAAAATATCTTCATTTGATTTTCAAAGGCTTTGGAGCAACATGAGGGCAAACAAATGACAGAATTTTTGTGTGAACTATAAGTGTGCTTAATACATACTTGCAGTTAATATAATATTAATGAATTAAAAGGCTAATTAAGTGTACTTAAAGAGAGTGTACATTTTCATGACTGTTTAACACCTATAAGTACACTTTAAAAAAAGTGCACTTTTCAAAAGTCAAATTAAAGTTTTACTTTATTTTTTAAAACATTTTAAATCATAATGTTTTATTAATCTTTTGTCATGCTATAAAGAAGTACACTTATTTTGATGTGTTGACAAGCACATGTAAAGTACTTGATAATTTTAACTGTAGTGTGTTGTTTGATATTAGATGTAAAGTTAATATATTTTAAATGTACTAAATTGCAACATCATTACAAATGTGTCATTACAAATTTAAATACATGGCATACAAGTTCTCATAGAAATGGCATTGAAATTTATTTTAGTTTGCATAATTGCTTGTCAGTACATTCACAGTAGGCTACACTTTTAAATTAACTGAATTAAATGTGACTTTAAACTATAATGTATTGTCATTTAATATGTGTACTAAAATATTACGCTCAGTTTGCACTGGAGTATAATCTTTTAAAGTATATTATTTCTGTAATGAGTACTCTTTTTAAAAGTATGCTAAATTGTACTTCTTTTTCTCAAGGGAACCCTTAAATTCTGTCAACATATTACTTGATTATGAAGTCCTATCCAATTCCAAGTATCCCATTTGAGACTTACTAACTTTCGAGTTATATACCAAAAATATTCCTTACTGTGATGATGAGGCCTTTTTCTTGGAAGTATTTGACCAGGGGGATGGCATTCTGTTTGAAATTAGTCAAGCGTCGATCGATAGCTTTAGGGTTGTCATCTGGGCGACCCTGCTGCTCCTCACGCTTCTCCAGACGCTCCTTCAGACGCTGGTTAGAGCAGGATAGAAACACCACCAGGTCTGGAGTACAGATCTACAGAGACAGAACAAAGGAGGTGAGTGTCTCCTAACCAGCAATGTCTCAGTTTAAGTTGATATGGGCTCATTGACCTTCTGGCAGTCAAGTTCAAAGTGACTGGCTGTGGTGATCTGTGAAGCTATTAAGTGCCACTCTGCTTTCATACGTCTAACGCATGAGAGGCAAACAAGCATAAGCCACATCAGGTGTCTTAGTCGTAACGTTCACACATGAAACCACAGGAAATGCTCAGTATTTTGTATGACTGAGGCTTTACAGAAATCTCACAGTCTTATTTTACATTGAAGGCTTTATTGTGCACAACAATATTGTTCAGTTGAAAATAAATCTGGTAGAGAAATTAAAAAAACAAGTGTCGGTTGTTATGGTTACTGACACAGTTAAAGGGATGATTCGGAGTAAAATCAACCCAGGGTCCTTTGCACCATGACCTCGAGCCAAACACCCCCCCAGAAGCCTTTTTTCCCTTGGTCAAACATTATTAAAGTTAGAGCTTATTTAGAGATCAGCCGAATGACTTAGTGCAGGCGCTAATGGATCCTAGGCTGTATCTCATAAATTACCCCACTAATAATGCCCAGAATGGTACCAAACTTCCACAGTAGTACAAATAGGTTCTGTACTCATAAAACGAGGCATTGGAAAGTTTGTAAGTACATCAGGAGTTTATTTAAATAACACTTGCCTGATGGCTAATGCTACCACTAACCCGGACGTCGACGTCACTTTGGAAAAAGGTTTGGAAAAAGCACGTAAAAGTCCTGGCAGACAGCGATGCATAAGGATGTAGTGTAACGACGAATTATTATTTTTTCCGAAGTGTTAACAACTTAGTGTTAACTAATAATTGTTGCAAACTGGTACTACCAACAAAATATTAGTGCATTCCTGGAATTGGCCGTCGTTACACTACATCCTTATGCATCGCTTTCTGTCAGGACTTTTACGTGCTTTTCCCAAACCACGGAAGTGACGTCGACGTCCGGGTTAGCGGTAGCATGAGCCGTCAGGCAAGTGTTATTTAAATAAACTACTGTAGAAGCTTGGTACCATTCTGGGCATTATTAGTGGGGTAATTTACAGCCTAGGATCCATTAGCGCCTGCACTAAGCCATTCGGCTGATATCTCTAAATAAGCTCTAACTTTAATAATGTTCAACCAAGGGAAAAAAGGCTTCTGGGGGGGTGTTTGGCTCGTGGTCATGGTGCAAAGGACCCTAGATTGATTTTACTCCAAACCATCCCTTTATACAGTTGATAACACAACTGATGTTCAATATACATATCCACATATCAGCCGTTTAAACAATGGCAATGTTTATATATATATATATACACATACACATACATACATTTTATAATGTAATAAATTCACAGTTAATCTCCACATTAATGAAGGCCAGTATCACTGATACTAATACAGCTACTATACAGGATCTCACACGCGTCATATTTTCTCACAACTCATACGTTCATTTAAGTCTGCTCTTATGATGATACTCGAAAAAACTGACATTTTGGCATAATTGTGTGTGTTTTTGGTCATTCAAGCACAAAAGAGAACTCGATTCTGGCGCACTGTCTGTGCGCACGATACTGGCGCGTGTCTTTCTGTGCTTGTGCGTCAGGACATTCACAGCCATGCGTTCTCTTTTGTTTTGTCGCACTTTAATGGTTTAAAAGCATTTGCATGAATAAGAGCGTGATCATATAATGTAATGCTAGCCAAAGGATGACACAAAAAAACGGATGCTGCGTTAATTGCGTTAAATATTTTTTTAACGTTAATTGAGGGTTTCTCTGCTTGTCATTCAACTAATTGAAGACTGGGAATATATTTTTAAAAAACAATACACTGAATGCTTTAACTAAAACCTTGGACTTTATCTTTTGTCTATGTGCCAAACTGACAGCAGTTTATGTGCAATAAGTCTTAACAAAATGATGACCTCAAAAGGAAGATATTTGATGAAATGCACTGCCATACTCCTTAACCAGTTGTCTGATGGGAAGCCTTTTGGGAATGTGTACTTAAATAGTCACTGGAGGGGGAAAAAAGACTACAAATGTCAGTTCATAAATGCCTTTAAAGCCTGTCACAAAAAAAGAAAAGCATGATGATTATCTCAGCAGAAGCATGGCAGGCAAAATGTCAATGAAAGCTAAAACATTGAAATATATATTTTGCCATTTAAACTAGAATATGTTCCTGCCATTCACTCCAAACTTATCTTTAAAAACGGACATATCTGGATATACCGGAGGTCACATCATCAGTAAAAGGACAACTGATTTGATAACTAAGGTGGGAAAATTGGTCAGTCGTTGTTGATTTTTTAAATAAAAAAACTTTACACTTAGTGAAATAATTATAATCTAAATTATGATACGTTAAAAATTTGCTATGCTAAAAGACAGCTATGTTGGTTTTTCAGGTAAACTATGTGTTTTGTGGGTTGCTTCCATGGGACCTGGTTAGCAGAATATCTGGGCTGTTCTTTTCCATGCAACCAAAGCTAAGAATGATACAATTCAAATGTGGAAATGAACACACAAAAAAAAAAAAAAAAAAAGATTTTTTTTAACGAGTGTTTTGTATGGCTTATAAAATATTTAAGATATATTTGATATTCTGCACTATTTCTAGGTCACCTGTCACATTTGTGTCATTGAGCATGTGAACTCTTTATACAAAAGGTCTTTATACAAACTGTATATAGAAGGTCAGATGTTCTGGATTCCTTTGAAGCACATATGTTTCATCCTGAATCAATTCATAAAGCAGAGCAAGCTAAATCAAAAGAAGCTGGATATGGTCTCGTGGGACGCCGTGAAGTGAAGATAAAAAGGCGCGGTCCCTTAGGGTTGTTAGAAAATGTCTGACGTTTTGTTTTAAAGGGTATTACACCTAGAAGAACCCTCAGAGCCCCCGTCAATTATACCTCCCGATGCGTAGGCTAATACACAAGACAGACTGCCAATCTACCTGTGATCATAACCCTCTGAGAAATGCTCCCGTCCCACTCTTCTCACTTGTCTCTCTGCGGATTTACCTTTTTGCTAATCTTCAAAATCTATTAATAGTGTTCTGTTTTATCTTCTAGTTTCCATTTGTTTTTACCACCTCATTCATTCCAGTCAATCATTATCATGCTTCTGTAAATTTCACCTATTGTTAGATCCAACTATTGTAAAGAATAATTCCCCCCAAACATGAAAATTCAATATTTACTCACCCTCATGTCGTTCCAAACATGTATGAATTTCACAGAGATCTGGGACAACATGACAGAATTATTTTTTTTGAACTGGCCCTTTAAGTAAACAGAGCTGAGATCTTGCTAATTCCTGTCAGTGCAGAGCGTTAGTATTTCGCCCTCAGTTAAAACTCTGTGCTACATGCCAACTGCACTCAGAAAACAGCTTGTTGAAACAACCTCGAGCTTGTAACGCTATATTAGCAAAGACCCTTTAGTGCTGAAAAGAATGAAAACCATTATGAGCACATAGTATTTTATTAATTTGACAGTAAAGGCCACTAAAACAACAAACTAAGTCAACCGAAAAACTCTGCTGTCCAAAAGAATAAGTCTCTATGGCTTGTGTCTCACCCTAAAAGTAAGTCTACAAATGTTCTGTCTGCCAGTCGGAAATCGGAAGTTGTTGTTTAAAAAAGTAACAGTGGTAGAATTTGTATTTAATGAGCTAAAACCAGTCCAAAATGTCTCCAGTGTTGTTTTGGACCCCATTGGCTTTCACTGTACGGACAAAACAGATGAATGTGGTTTTTTTTTTGTTTTTTGTTTGTTCACAAAGGAAAGAAAGTCAAACAGATTTACCAAAATGTGAGGGCAAGCAGTTGTGGTCTTTAGCAAAGTAATTTACATTTTTCAAGTATTTGTACTTTGTCAGAGTATTTTTATGTTCTGAAATGTTTAAGTTTACTTCACTACATTCCAAGGCATATGTACTTTTTATTCCACTGCATTTCATAAGAACATTGCTTCTTATTTTGATCTGAATAAATACATTTCCACTACGAAATTGTCACAGTTATGCTCTGCATGGATTCACCAGAAGTGCGTCTCCTACTCCTACCCGAACAGAGGAGTTGGTAGGAGTATTTTGGCTGGGTTCTCCAGCATGGTGGCTTATTCATCACAGCCTGCAACCCATAGCCCAGCCAGACCACCCTTAAAGACGAAACCCCTGAGCCAACCGTAGACAAAGAGCTCGAGCGAGCCACGATGTATGAGTCAAAGCCTAAAAGGAGGACAGAGCCAAACATCGCCCCGAAGGCCGAGCGTCATGAAATCTCTGATCACATCCAGCCGCTGATCCAGTCACTCCAACTTGTTCCGTCGACCCGATGGCTCCACCATGGCACCTCCCTATCTTGGCTCCACCAGATACCATCATCCTTATGGCTCCACCGGGTTCTTTCGCCCCTCCGGCATCGCCTTGGTCAGATATCAGCCTGCCTGCACCACAGACTTACTGCTGCGCTCCGTCTCGCCACCCCTTTGGCTCCACCTTCCCTCCGGCTACGCCTTGGTCCTCAGTCACACCGGCTTCACCTCAGTCCTCTGGCACTTTGACTCCACGTCTCCGTCTGCGCCTAGGGCTCGACTTCCATCAAATCCATCATCATCAGTCGTCCACCAGGTGCTGTCAGCCAAGTCTCCACCATGGCTCCTCGATCCGTAGACTCAGCCGTGTGCTTTCATCCTCACTGTGCTTTGGATAACCACCTGGCTACTCCTCATCCTCGCCTCCCTGACTCTTACAATCATCATCACCACCTTGGCTTCTCCTGCTGGCACCTGTTCCTGTCTTCCGTCCTTCTCAGCCACTCGTCCACCTCCAGAACCACCTCCTTGGCTGCGCCTTCCAGGAGGGGGGAATTCTGTCACAGCTATACTCTGTTTTGGTTTCATTTTCATTGTGTTCAGTTCCTGTTTGTGTCAATTTATATGTGGTTGTGTTACAAGTTTATCTCCTGAGTGTTCTGTTTGGATTAATATTAAAGACTTTTTTTTATTCTTACTCCGTCGTTGTAAGCTTCTCTAAAGCCACCAACCGTGACCGAAATTTAATAGCAATTATTTTAAATGAACCTAATAAAATTGGTTTGAAAATCGCTGAACCAATTAGACTGAATGGACTGCAGCTGGTCTTGAGTCAACAACTCACTGATTCAATGATCCGGTCAAAGCGAGTCTCCAGTTAACAGTTCACTCAACTGTTTATGTCTGACTCAAAATGAGTCAAGACTGGAGATCCTTGGAGCTTAAGTGTGTGTGCGACTGAAGGCATAAAAAAATTATTACTAATGCAAATGAAAATCACATTTAGGTCATGACTGTCAGTTGTGATCTAAACTTTCTGTAAAAGGGGAGTTGTTTAAGCTCATGTATGAAATTCTTGAATGTGGACATGTGACTCTGTAGAGGGCTACTCTAGGTAAAAAATAATATGTAATGTTAAATTAATCATGCAAAACTAATAATTAATAAAAAAATTCTGTTGCTGTAATTTCTATAAAACTAGTATGTGTGCACAGGGCTCTTCGTAACACATTTGGCCCAAATATAACGCCTGTTTCATATTGTGTTCTTACAGTTTGTCTCCACACATTATAACACATTTTGTTTTTCCTAATTTTACTATATGGTATTTTTTCCTAATAACTATATGGTATATATATATATATTTTTTTTTTTTCACTAGTTGCACACTTGAATTAGCAGTAACTCAAATTGATATTTTATTGATATATTAAAGTTTAATGTTTTGCAAAAGATCAATACATATTAAATGTCTCCGTTATGTCACTAATCTTCAATGACTAATGCTAGCTAATTGGTAATTCTTAATAATTTCTAATAATGTTAGACTGAGCTCTATCAGCCTAGATATTTTGAACAGTATGATGGAGTAAATCAAATTGCAAAATAAAAAACATGATACATTGACCAGTGTTTTTTATAAAAACTAAAACTATAAATAAAATAAAAAATACTGAGTGTTACACTAGTGCAAATGTCTGGTTGGGACAGAAAAAAACAAACAAAAAAAAACATCTAATAACAGTGACGTGGACAGCTCAGAGATCAAGTCAAGTTTATTTGTATAGCGCTTTTCACAATACAGATTGTATCAAAGCAGCTTCACAGTATTAAATTAAAATAATACAACAAAGTTTGTTTCAAGAGGAATTTATTGATTGATAAAATTAGATTAAATATCCCCAAAATATCCCCAACTGAGCAAGCCAAAGGCAACAGTGGCAAGGAACCGAAAAACTCCATCAAGTTACCTAATGGTGTCCTAAAACTCCATCAGGTGACCTAATGGCGAAAAAAAACCTTGGGAGAACCCAGGCTCAGTCGGGGGCCAGTTCTCCTCTGGCATTTATGAGCTAGAGGACGGATTTGATCTGTAGGATTATATGAATGCCTGGCTGAAGAGATGCGACTTTAATCTAGTTTTAAACTGGGAGAGCGAGTCTGAGCAACGAACAGTATCAGGAAGACTATTCCAGAGTTTTGGAGCCAAATGTGAAAATGCTCTCCCTCCTTTGGTGGATATCCTATGTATGACCAAAAGCCTTGAATTTAGTGATCTTAAAGAGCGCGATGGATTATAGGGTGATAGAAGATCCGTTAAATAGACTGGAGCTAAGCCGTTTAGGGCTTTATAAGTCAGTAGCAATACCTTGTAATTAATACGGAACTTTATAGGTAACCAATGCAGTGATGATAAAATCTGTGTTATATGATCATATTTTCTTGATCTCGTAAGAACTCTAGCGGCGGCATTTTGGACTAACTGTAGCTTGTTTATTGAGGATGCAGGACAACCAGCTAATAAAGCATTACAGTAATCCAGTCTCGAGGTCATGAATGCATGAACTAACTTTTCTGCATCAGAAACTGATAGCATATTACGTAGCTTAGCAATGTTTCTAAGGTGGAAAAAGGCTGTTTTTGTAACATATGAAATATGATTTTCAAAAGACAGGTTGCAATCGAGTATAACACCCAGGTCTTTTACTGTAGAGGATAAAGTAACAGGACATCCTATGATGTTAAAGTTGTATTGTGCGAGGTTTTGTGGGTGGTTTTTTGAACCGATAAGTATTACCTCCGTCTTGTCTGGATTTAATAAAAGAAAATTACGCGTCATCCAATCTTTTATATCTTTAACACACTCTGTCAATTTGGAAAATTTAGCGTTTTCATCCGGCCGTGATGAAATATATATTTGAGTGTCATCAGCATAACAATGGAAACTAATTCCATGTTTCCTTATAATATTTCCAAGTGGCATCATATATATGGAAAATAACAGAGGGCCTAATACAGATCCCTGCGGCACTCCATAGTTTACTGGAGTTATGATCGATTTTTCTCCATTTAAATAGACAAAATGGTAGCGGTCAGATAGGTATGATTTGAACCAGCTTAGTGCTTGTCCTTGAACACCAGTATAATTTTGGAATCAACTCTAATTCTGGTGTGAGTGGAGGCGGGTCTAATTTGCATATTCATAGAACCGCGTATACTAAATTAAGCAAGGGTATAGAGTTACATTCAAGCTATTTTAAGGAATTAAGTTTTTTTTTTTTAAAGGAAAAAAGTTTAAATATGTCATTTTGGTGATCAAAGATGAGTTTTAAGGGATACAATTGTTGACTACATGGGGGCTTTAAGTCATTAGTCTGTGTATATATAGCCCTAATGTTCTCATTTTCTGCTGTCTAGCTTTGTTTGTGTAAACGCTGCTGGTGAGTTTATTTCATGGTTCTAGTCAAGTCAAGTCTTTGTTTATTTTGCATTTGATTATCTGATTAGTCTCAAATTGATTTGTGGCAGCCTCGTCACATCATGGCTGTCACAACAGAGTCTGGTGACATCATGGCCATCACACCAGAGCCTTGTCACGTCATGGCCACCATGCCAGAAACATATCATGTCATGGCCGCCACACCAGAGACTTCTCCTGCCTTAACCCCTGCCTTGACTCCCAAATAATTTTTTGGGGGATAGCCCGCTCCTGGCCAGGGAGGCCAGTCTCATGCCCGCCAAAGCCCATGAGCCAGTGCTCCTAATTCTGGTGGTCTCAGCACTCTCAAGTCCGGTGGTCTCAGCTCTGTCTAGGCCGGTGGTCCCAGCATTTAGCCCGGTGATACACACTTCACCCGAGGCGAGGGTATGGAGGCTGTCTACAAACTCACTATGCCATGTGTCACAGCCACTGAGGCTATCTACGAAGTTTCTGTGTCTCCATGTCATGGCATCGGAGGCCATCCATGAACTTTCTGTGTTGGACATGGACATGAACACGGTCTTATGCTCTGCCGAGGTGGTCATCTGCCGGCTCCACCCTGGTGCTCTCCATCTGCACTAGCTTCACCACGTCCACCTGATCCTCCATGGTCCAGGCCCGCCTCTGCTCCAGGATCCATGGTCTTGTTCCCTGCATCATGGTCCAGGTCCACCGCCATGCTATAATCCTGACCCCCCTTCTTCCTCATGTGCCTGAACCTCCACACCTCCCCCTTCTCATCCACCCTCCAGAACTGTATTGTTATAATTGGCTGTATCCTCCCTTTGAGCGGGGATATTTCATGTCTGGTTAGATTTTTGTCTCAGTTCCTGTTTTCATGTCTTTTATTTAGAAATGAATTTGGTGTATCTGTTTATGCATGAACAAGTTAAGTCTAATCATCATTTGTTCACTGCACATGAGTTCATTCAACCTGCCTCTCAGTGGATGACTCGTTACAAGTATCCCTATAACATGATATATATGACAGCCTTTTTACTGAATAGTCACTCTTTTGTAATGCTCAGCACATATATGGATATGGCTGAGTAAGTCCATGCTACCTTCTCCAGGACTGACATACAGGAATAATATTTAGCTGACATTTGAAAAGGCTGGAAAGACAGTGTCTCTCAGGTTTGCTCACTGTGTAGATATTTGGTAATCCTATAATGATCCCTGTTTAAGCTGTGGTCTGATCCCCTCTCATTCTGTGCTCATCTCATAATTGGGTTTTAAATCCCTTCATTGCTGCTGCTCATCTCTATTCTGTGAGAGTCAAAGCTAATTCAGTTACTGAGGTTAGCTGTGGTGACACCGTTATTGGTTGCCTGGTCACCGAACACACTGTCGCACAACACATAGTCTAAAGCCTGTTCAAACCTTTCTCCATCCCACAAACACACAATAATAATAATAAAAAGACTCATTGTTATTCATATAATCTCCTGCATTGGTAAATGTGTTTCCGTCTTCTCTGATCTGGCTTCATTGTATTCTATGCTTTCATTAAATCTAGCTAATCTCACACCCTCCATATTTATTCCATAAGGATCAAAGTTTTTTTTTTTTTTTTTTTTTTTTTTGTTGTCAATGTATATTGCTAAATTCTTATTTTGTTTCAAGTTATTTTGTTATGTCTTTTTGGCAGTTTGTACCTTAAAATTATATTTAATCCAAAAATGAGTTTGTCATTAGTTACCCTCATGTTGTTCCAAACATGTGACTTTCTTATGTGGATTAAAAAATATATATATATAAGAATATATTTTGACATTTTGAATGCCCACACAATAAAGGTCCAACACTGTTCGGATACATTATTTTTTTGAAAGATCTTCATTTGTGTCCCACTGAAGAATAACAGTAATTCAGGTTTGGGACAGCATGGGTGTGAGTAAATAAATAAATAATAATTTAATTTGAATTTTTGATTAAAATATCCATTTAACAATAATCCTAAGGATGGAATCTTTTTCCCATTTGAGTTTAACTTAAAAACTAACAATTTCCCCTGTAATAAATTTAATATTTTCATGTTAATTCAAACTCACACTGAGAAAATCATTATAATTTATATATCTTATATATATAATTTATATCTTTATTTATAAAGTTAAATTATAATGATTCCCTTTCAAGGGAACTCGCGTTGCGTCGAATTGACGCTATGGGGAACGCTTTGCGTGATGACGTCTTGAAGCACATGTAAAATCAGTCCAATGGTGTGGCGGAACGTCAGAGGCGGGTGACATCACGTACCAGGAAGCTATAAAAGCCAGCCCGAAACAGAAAACGAAAGCTTTTCTGAGTCTTCAGTTGCGCTCTGTGTGAATCTGTCCCTGTTATTTGGTGTTGTCTGTCTATATTATATTATATTATATTATATATTCAGTATGGCGAGCAAGCAGCAGTTTAGAGTGTGTGTCCATCCCTGCCCGCGTTATTTAACGGGAGGTGGTACTCACACTCTTTGTGTTGTTTGTTTGGGTGAGGAGCATGCCCAGTCAGCACTCGAGGGTGGTGACTGTGTGCATTGCGAAGCGCTTCCATTGCGTACGCTCCGATCCCGCTTGGCTCGGTTCAATCCCGATCACGTTCCCCAGGGCTTTGGTCCCGCCGCTGCCGAGGCACGGCGTCGATCTCAGACCTGGGGTTCGCAAATGGATTTATCAGTGGATGTTGAGATGGGCTCTGCCTTATCTCAGCCTCCTTCTGATAGATCCAGTGCCTCTCATCAGGGTGTGGAAGCACGCGCTGCGGTTTCTCCCCCCCCGATGGAGGCACCAATACTGCAATTGTCCAGCTCTGAGGAGCTGGACGTTGTTAGTATTGAAGCTGAGTCTGAGGATTCGCCACCTCAGTCTCATGCTTTTGAGGAATTGCTCGATGTTCTCACGAGAGCAGTTCAGAGATTATCTACTGAGTGGCCAGAGGATAGGCAGGACGTTCGTTCGAAAAGTAAGCTCGACGAACGCTTCCTGCCATCTCGTACACAGCCTCAGCGCAGAAGCCTTCCGTTTTTCCCCGATCTCCACACCGAGGTGTCGAGATCGTGGGAGAAACCAGTGTCTTACAGAGTATACACACCACAAACATCTCACTATTCTTCCATTTATAAATATAAAGAATATGGTTATGGGGAGATGCCGAAGGTGGAGGAGACGCTTGCGAGCTATCTCTCTCCAGCAACGGCATCTTCCTTGAAGGCTCCTTCACTTCCCTCTAAGCCAGTTAAATTTACATCAGCACTGGTTCATAAATCGTATGCAGCCGCTGGTCAAGCTGCAGCGTGTCTGCAAACGATGTCCCTTATGCAGGCTTATCAAGCGGAATTATTGGGGGATTTAGAGGAGGGCGGGGGAATTGGTCCCGAACTACGCAGAGCCACAGATCTGTCTCTCAGGGCCACCAAGGAGACCGCTAAATCAATCGGGCAGTCTATGGCAGCCCTGGTGGCCACTGAGAGGCATCTGTGGCTCAATCTGAGCGATATAAAAGATAAAGAGAAACACGTTCTCTTAGATGCTCCGGTCTCCACTGTTGGTCTATTTGGTGATGCAGTTAACAGTGCTGTAGCTAAATCACAAGAAGCTTCTAAACAGGCAGCTGCACTGCAGAAACTTCTCCCCCGCCGTTCTTCTTCCCAGCAGCCTCACTCCTCTAAAAAGAGCGCTGAGCACCGTGCCACTCAGAAACAGAGCGTTTCCTCCCGTGCTCCCCCACAAAAATCTCGGGGACACGGCTCTCAAACCCAGCAGTCTTCGAGGGGTAAAACGGATCTCGGCTCTCAAACCCAGCAGTCTTCGAGGGGTAAAACGGATCTGCGGACCGTTATTACCGCCAAGAAGGCTGCTGGGAAAAAGTCCTGACGTCCGAGGGCTCAGGACAAATGAGGGTAGTCCCCCCCGAAGCAGAGCGGTTAACACCTCTTTTCACGGTGCCCGTCTCTCTTCGGTGCCCTCAGGGGACCGTTCTGCCAACCCTGCCGCCTCCGGTGTTACAGGGCGCAGCGGTCTCCGGCGAGCACATATCTCAAGGTCCACCCGGAAACGTAGTGGCCTCGGGATGCCCGCCCCCTCTGAGGAGGGTGCTAGAGCAGTCTGTTCGGTCGTTCCCTGCCGGTGCGCCGTTACAGGGCGACGAACCGACTACTCAACAGCAACAAAATCCAGAAACCAGTCTCGAGAGGCTGGTACCTCTAGTAGAATCTTTGACAGCGTGGAAGCTACTGTCAAATGTTTCTCGTTGGGTCCTGCAGACCGTGGAAAAAGGGTATCAGATACAATTCAAGAAACGCCCACCGCGGTTTATGGGGGTCCTGCCCACAGTGGTGGGCCCCGAGCAGGTTCTGGTTATGGAACAGGAAGTAAACACTCTGTTAGAGAAAGGGGCCATAGAATATGTACCCCCCTCCAACAGGGAAACCGGGTTTTACAGCCGGTACTTCATAGTTCCAAAGAAGGACAGGGGATTGCGTCCCATTTTAGATCTTCGAGTTCTGAACGAGTCAGTCATGCAGCTCAAGTTCAAAATGTTAACATTGAGACAAATCGTGCCACAGATCAGGTCCGAGGACTGGTTTGTCACGATAGACCTCAAGGACGCATATTTCCATATTTCCATCCGTCCGTGTCATTGGAAGTTCCTGAGGTTTGCTTTCGGGGGCAAAGCATACCAATATCGAGTTCTTCCATTCGGCCTGGCTTTATCACCCCGCACTTTCACCAAATGCGTGGATGCAGCTCTGGCGCCTCTGCGCCTCCAGGGTATTCGCATCATGAACTACATCGACGATTGGTTGATTTTAGCTCAGTCGCATCAGATGGCGGTTCAACATCGAGATGTTGTTCTCGCCCACATGAAAGAGCTGGGGTTACGGCTGAACGCCAAGAAGAGTGTGCTTTCTCCACTTCAGAGGACCACTTTTTTAGGCGTGGTTTGGGATTCAGTGTCGATGCAGGCGCGCCTGTCACCGCCACGTGTAGATTCCATCCTTGCAGCTGTGAAAAGTGTAAAGCTAGGCCAGCTACTCACTGTCAAACAGTTCCAGGGACTGTTGGGTCTCATGGCAGCAGCTTCCAACGTGATACCTTTTGGACTACTGCACATGAGGCCCCTGCAGTGGTGGCTCAGGACCAGAGGGTTTTCCCCGAGGGGCAACCCATTTCGCACAATCAAGGTCACGCGGCGATGCCTACGTGCCTTGGTTATGTGGAAGAAACCTTGGTTCCTGTCCCAGGGCCCAGTGTTGGGAGCTCCTTGTCGTCGCAAACTGCTAACGACGGATGCTTCCCTCACGGGTTGGGGAGCGATCCTAGAGGGTCGCTCATCTCAAGGTCTGTGGGAAGACCATCATCGTTCCTGGCATATCAATCGCCTAGAGATGTTAGCTGTCTTCCGGGCTCTGAGGAGCTTTATCACAGATCTCAGGGGACACCATGTGTTAGTGCATACGGACAACACGTCGGTAGTCGCCTATATCAACCACCAAGGGGGTTTGTGCTCGCGCCCATTATCCAATCTGGCACGCCATATCCTCTTGTGGTCCCAGGGGAAGTTGCTGTCACTAAGGGCAGCCTACATCCCCGGGGTCCAGAATATAGGAGCAGACACTCTGTCGAGACAGGGGCCGAGGCCCGGGGAATGGAGGCTCCACCCCGAGGTGGTGGAGCTGATATGGAGGGAGTTTGGCCAAGCACAAGTGGATCTGTTTGCGTCTCGAGAGACGTCTCACTGTCCACTTTGGTTCTCCCTCACGCATCCAGCTCCTCTGGGACTGGATGCTATGGTACAGACGTGGCCGAGGCTACGTCTGTACGCCTTTCCCCCAGTTGCTCTGCTCCCGGGAGTTCTGGAGAGAGTTCGCAGGGACCGGGTTTGCCTGCTTCTTATAGCCCCGCGCTGGCCGGGCAGAGTATGGTTTCCCGATCTTGTGTCCCTCCTCGACGGGCATCCTCTGGAGCTACCCGTCAGGAGGGACCTTCTGTCCCAAGCAGGGGGCTCGATTTTTCACCCCCGACCGAAACTGTGGAACCTGTGGGCTTGGCCTCTGAGGGGGCCCAGCTCATAGAGTCAGGTCTCTCAACTGAGGTTGTTGAGACCATTCTACAGTCCAGAGCTCCCTCCACGAGGAAACTTTATGCCCTGAAGTGGAGAGTATTCACTTCTTGGTGTAGTGACCGTCGGTTGGATCCAGTCACCTGCCCAATTGGTACAGTTCTGGAGTTCCTGCAGGACCGGTTCACTGCAGGTCTGACCCCATCCACTTTAAAGGTCTATGTGGCGGCCATAGGTGCTTACCACATTCCTTTGGGTGGAATGTCTGTGGGGAAAGACCCTCTGGTATCTCGTTTCCTTCGTGGCACTTGGAGGCTGAGGCCTGCAGTTCGCTCTAGGGTGCCACCTTGGGATTTGTCCATTGCGCTGCAAGGCCTTTCCCTGGCCCCCTTTGAGCCTATTGAGGAGGTTCCTGAGAAATTCTTGACTTTGAAAGCTCTGTTCCTTCTAGCCATTTCTTCTCTAAAGAGAATAGGGGATCTCCAAGCATTGTCGGTTGCTCCGTCATGCTTGGAGTTTGCTCCGGGTATGGTCAAAGCTTTTCTTCACCCTAGACCGGGCTATATCCCCAAGGTCCCCACTAATGTGGCTAGACCTATTGTTCTGCAGGCCTTCTGTCCTCCTCCCTTTCAAAATGCGGACCAGGAGGCGAATAATTTGCTTTGCCCTGTTCGGGCGTTAGACGCATATGTCCACAGAGCTGCCCTGTGGCGTAAAAGTGATCAATTGTTTGTTTGCTTTGGGTCCCCTAACAAAGGAGGTCCAGTGTCTAAGCAAAGGATGAGCAAGTGGGTGGTTGAGGCTATCTCACTTGCTTATGAGGCGGCTGGGCAGCCTTCTCCTTTGGCTGTCCGGTCGCACTCTACTAGGAGTATGGCGGCCTCTAAGGCCCTTATATCAGGAGTGTCTTTACAGGACGTTTGTGATGCGGCAGGCTGGTCCTCACCGCACACCTTCGTCAGGTTTTACTCTCTGGACTTAGACTCTACTCCAGGGTCTCAGGTTTTGTCTTCCTAGTGCTGCGCAATTGATTTCACACAGGACAGACATTTGTAGCTATGGTGGCGTTGGTATAGACGTTCCCCATAGCGTCAATTCGACGCAACGCGAGTTCCCTTGAAAGGGAACGCCTCGGTTACGACTGTAACCTCGGTTCCCTGAAGAGGGAACGAGCGTTGCGTCACCTTGCCATATCTCCTTCATGCCTGTCAGCACGACTTCAGACTCTACGAAGCTTTCGTTTTCTGTTTCGGGCTGGCTTTTATAGCTTCCTGGTACGTGACGTCACCCGCCTCTGACGTTCCGCCACACCATTGGACTGATTTTACATGTGCTTCAAGACGTCATCACGCAAAGCGTTCCCCATAGCGTCAATTCGACGCAACGCTCGTTCCCTCTTACAGTCGTAACCGAGGCGTTTTCTCAGTGTGAGTTTATGAGTTAACATGAAAATATGACATTTGTGTGGTGACTGATATATATATATATATATTAGTGCTGGGCAAAGATTAATCGCGATTAATCGCATCCAAAATAAAAGTTTGTGTTTGCATAATATATGTGTGTGTACTGTGTATAATTATTTTGTATATATAAATACACACATATGCATGTATTTATTTAAGAAATATTTGCATGTCTATACTGTATATACATTTATACATAATTTATATTATATATAAATATAAATAATTTATATATAAATAAATAAAAATCTTAAATATATTCATGCATATGTGTGTATTTATATATACAAAATAATTATACACAGTACACACACATATATTATGCAAACACAAACTTTTATTTTGGATGCGATTAATCGCGATTAATCTTTGCCCAGCACTAATATATATATATGTATGTGTCTATGTATCTATGTATGTATCTATGTATTTATGTATGTGTCTATGTATCTATGTATTTATCTATGTATCTATGTATTTATGTGTCTATGTATGTGTCTATGTATGTATCTATGTATGTGTCTATGTATGTATCTATGTATGTGTCTATCTATCTATCTATCTATCTATCTATCTATCTATCTATCTATCTATCTATCTATCTATCTATCTATCTATCTGTCTATCTGTCTATCTGTCTATCTATCTATGCCATCCATGTGACAATGTCAAAGTGTAACCTACTGTAATGTATTTGGTTTAATCTGTCATATAACATTTTTGACATTTTACTCAAGTGGTTATGAATCAAACTATTTTAGGCAATATTACATGAAGTACATGTAGCCAATTGGATAAAACATGTTGTTGAGAAAAGCTGAAAGACTGTGCTGAATGATGGCTGTTGTGCTGGTTACTGCTGTCTGTTCCCCGGAAGGCTTGCGAGGTGCAGCCTGTCACACAGAATTCAAGATTTTTTTGGCATGCTTTCACTCATAAATTCTCTCACTGACTTTTCCGGCACCTCCAGGAAAATGCAGAGACAGAGAGAATAATGATGCTCACAGGGGAATCTATGCCTGAATCTGGGTCCCCATTAAACCGTGACAGCCAGCAAACAGAAAGTAAACTAATTAAAGGATCAGTAAAGCCAGCCATCACTTAACATTTACTTTGGTAATATACAGGAATGTGCCATTTATGAGCTTGTATCATGTAAAAATCCTAGTGACGGAAATTAGCTTTTCAATAAAGAGGTGATACTTTCCCCCTTAAACTGATTTCCAGGGCATCATCTTTTCTGTCAGATTGAATCAAGTTTTGACAATTGCAATCATAAAACACTTTTACCAATCAAATAAAATAACTATTAACAAAATCTGTCTTTGCATTGCAGTGGTGACAGATATTGAATCTTAAGTGGCATTTTGCCTGTATTTAATCAGACAGTTTATGTGCCATGAACGCATTACAATTGAATTAATAATGATATGAGACTTTTTTTTAATATATATTATATTTTAAATTGAAACAAAAATCGCCTGTTTGCCTGCCACGGGAGAGGATTTATGAATGGCAGTGATGCGACACAACTGAAGCTGGTAGTTCGACAACATGGCGAATGCAGTACGTCCAGTTTAATTCATACTACACACATTCATACTATATAGAACATACTTTTTTTGCTTATTCAAAATAAGTACCTACTCCTACCTAAGAGAGATGTGATTTCGGATGCAGCCACTGTCTTTATGAATGGGTCATTGAATTATTCACTCAACTGATTCATTCACAATGGCTGATTTATTCAGGAACAAAGCAAGTGAATGTCTTAATGATTCAATGACTTTGACCCATTCATAATTTAACCAATTCATTCAAAAACGCATATTAATTCAGTAATACAACACTAGTGTGTTGTTTATAGATGCACAATAGTTCTGTTGTAGCTTTGTTTTAACAAGTAAAAAAATAAATTTAAAAAATAACAAAAACTGATCATATTATGTTTTCCTGTTCCCGTTTTGCCTGTGTTCCTGATCATTATTAGTCTCCCTTGTAGTTAATTCGTTCCTGCACCTGTTCTTTTTTACTTTGATTTCTCCCTTTGTATTTAAGCCCTCAGTTTCCTTTGTTTCAGTGTCCGGTATTGTCTTTGCTTTATGTGGTTGCTCATGCAAGTTTTCTCATGCAAGCCATATAATCGCATATTATACATTAAATATCCACTTATTGCCGGGTGATTGTGAAGTCACACATCATTTTCACATGGAAACGAGCCTGGTTAGGAGACAGTGTGACATTTTGTCTGCAAGTGCGATCGGCAAGATGAGGCAAAATTACCCGCCACTGGGCAAAAATACCTGCATGCCATTACATGCCGTACCTGCAAAAGGAAATCAACAGATAATGTGACATTGTGAACAGAAAGTTCATTTCTGAGATAAGCATCTGGAAAAATCTGTTTTCCGGCAGCAACAAGAGCATACCTCACAGATCTCGGTCTATGAGGATCATTGATGTGAAATAAGGAAGGCTGTAAAGAGAGACGAAAGCATATCTGATTCTTGGTGCTCATTAAATTTTACTGCTCATGTCAACAAACTGAACTCGGTGATCGCTTCATTCGCAGCCTAGAAAACGCACTGTGTGACATTTGCAGGTGGTGACTGACTTCTGCAATTGTCAAATCCGGACAAGCAATCTTGTGTTTATGTAAAACTTGAAGGTTAATTTGAGAATGACAGCAAGTGCGGTGACTAGTAAGGGGCAGCCGAGTTTTTATTTAGCCGTAATAGCTAACATACTATCTTTTGTTTTAAGCCCACTGACTTACAGGAAATAGAAAAAAAAAAAAAAGAAGAAAAAAAATGAGAGAGAAAGCTAAATAGCCATGATGAAACGGGAGGGAATAGGCTGTAATTTAGGGATGAACGTGCATTGAGACATGCAATTGAGAACTGTCATGTGATTTCCTTTTAGCAAAGCTGACATTAGCTCCTTTTTGACAGGTTTATAGACATTAATATACGACTGTCACTGCCCGAGTCTCATCTCTTGATGTTGTCAAGTGGTTCCTGTCAAAAACACAAGAAATAGAGAGTTTCAAGTATACGTTTGAGATCTGACGTGTGTTACAAGTCACTCACGCAGATGCGAATCAACAGGGTGTGAAATTTTAGATCTCAACTCATTCTCCTATCGCAGGTTGACAAAATTGTCCCAATGTTTTGTCAGGGGCAGAGATCTTTCTGTGATCACTCCCCATTAAAGCAACCCCTTGTGAAAATAAGAGCATTTGATTGTATTGAATGTGCACCAGTAGTGCACTTAAAATCTTATAAAATCTTTTTTAAAGCATATAAAAAATAAAAATAAATTCAATTTATCATTTATGCTTGTCAGTATTTGGCAGTACACATATTTCAAAGATAATATTATGAAATATAAAGATGTACAGTACTTAAATCCTACTTAAGTTGGTAAAAAAAAAAAGAAAAACACTTTTCAACTAATTCATATAAATTTAAATTGTTTATTTAATTGAAAATAACATGCAATAAAGTATCCGAAACATTACTTTCAGTTTGCACTTTTCACTTGCAAGTTCTCTTTTTAAAAGTATGCTAAAGTGCACTTCTCTTTCACAATTTTTTTTTTCATACTGAGTCTTTTTTAAAGCTAAAGAAGACTTCAGCAGGGTAAACACAGTAACGACAGTCCTGTCTACGCAACTGTATTATCCACTTGCGCAGTTACCCACTCGACTGTGAGAATCTAGTCCATTAGGTGTTTGCTGATTCTGACATGTTACACTGGGTCCTCAGTGATGCCTTATTTTTGAACACACAGCAGATTAGGGGCGCAGTGACAAGCCCCTGAACGTGATTGGAGAAAAGCTAACTTGTTAACTAATGCTTCAGAGTTATTCATGCTGCAGGCTCTAGTCATGACAAAATTGGCTTTGGAAGTTAATAAATCTGGACTAGATGGCTTACAGTGATTTTCTACAAAAGTGCATCTCATCTAGGAGATGTGTCCTATTTATACTTACAGTACACTATGTAGCCACGTTTACATTTCTATATTTTCAGAGGAATGTTTCTAACTCACATTAGAAAGGTTGCTAGGCCCTTGCTAGGGTGTTCTGGGTAGGGTGGTTGTTAAGGTGTTATGGGTGGTGGCTAGGATGTTGCTAGATAAGGCATTGCTAAGGCATTGTTAGGGTGTTCTTGTTGTTGCTAAGGTGTTTTGGGTGTTTTTGTATGACATTAACAGGGTGTTATGAGAAGGATGTTATACATTAGGTGGTTGCTAGATTGTTATGAGTAATGTGTTATAGGTGGTCGCTAGAGTGTTGCCAGGGTGTTCTTGTTGTTGCTAGGGTGTGTTGTGTGGTTGCTATGGCATTACTAGGTTATTATGAGAAGGATGTTATACATTAGGTGGTTGCTAGATTGTTATGAGTAAGGTGTTATAGGTGGTTGGTAGAGTGTTGCTAGGGTGTTCTTGTTGTTGCTAGGGTGTTATGGGTGGTTACTATGACATTAATAGGGTGTTATGAGAAGGATGTTATACATTAGGTGGTTGCTAGATTGTTATGAGTAATGTGTTATAGGTGGTCGCTAGAGTGTTGCCAGGGTGTTCTTGTTGTTGCTAGGGTGTGTTGTGTGGTTGCTATGGCATTAATAGGGTGTTATGAGAAGGATGTTATTCATTAGTGGTTGCTAGATTGTCATGAGTAAGGTGTTATAGGTGGTCGGTAGAGTGTTATGGGTGGTTGCTAGAGCATTGCTATGGTGTTCTTGTTGTTGCTAGGGTGTTATGGGTGGTTGCTATGGCATTACTAGGGTATTATGAGAAGGATGTTATACATTAGGTGGTTGCTAGATTGTTATGAGTAAGGTGTTATAGGTGGTTGGTAGAGTGTTGCTAGGGTGTTCTTGTTGTTGCTAGGGTATTTTGGGTGGTTGCTATGGCATTAATAGGGTGTTATGAGAAGGATGTTATACATTAGGTGGTTGCTAGATTGTTATGAGTAAGGTGTAATAGGTGGAGTGTTGCTAAGGTGTTCTTGTTGTTGCTAGGGTGTGTTGTGTGGTTGCTCTGGCATTTACTAGGGTGTTATGAGAAGGATGTTATACTTTAGGTGGTTGCTAGATTGTTATGAGTAAGGTGTAATAGGTGGAGTGTTGCTATGGTGTTCTTGTTGTTGCTAGGGTGTTATGGGTGGTTGCTATGGCATTACTAGGTTATTATGAGAAGGATGTTATACTTTAGGTGGTTGCTAGATTGTTATGAGTAAGGTGTTTTAAGTGGTTGATAGCGTGTTCAGGGTGGTCGCAAGAGTATTGCTAGGGTGTTCTTGTTGTTGCTAGGGTCTCATGAGAAGGATGTTATACATTGGGTGGTTTCTATGGAATTGCAAAGGTGTTGGTCAGATGGCTTCAACTCTGGGGACCCACAGCATCTGTGTCCAAGGGGCCCACAGTCATGCAGAGTTCAGTTCCAACCCTGATCAAACAAACCTGAAGCAGCTAATCAAGCTCATCAGGATCACTTGAAAATAGGTTGGAAATAAACTTTGCAGGACAGTGGGTCTTCCAGGAGCAATGTAGAAAATGAGTAGAAATGAGAGGGTGTTTTCAGTACATTCTCTATGAGAGCTGAGTGGCATATCTTACACAGGTGAATGTGATCGCTAGTGAAGCAGAGTGACAAGTCAAAAATGTATAAAAATTCATGCAAATGAGAGGCAAAAACATAGGTTTCAGCCAGTCGCTATGGTGAAGGCAGTGAGGTTTGTCGTAAACATTTCACGTCATTGCATATAGCAGACTACAATGTTAAATTCAGATCTCAAGATTATAACTCTATAAATGCATTTCTTCAATGTTAGTGGATCCACAAGGTAATAGTCTTGCTCTATCAAGCACCACAAGTAAAATGCACTCACCTGGTCCTCAAAAGAAAGTGCTTGTCCCACATCTCGAGGGAAGCCATCTATAACTATACCGCTGGCCTCTGAGATCTTCATGATCTTCTGCTTGATCTCAGTTATGGTAGTTTCCTAATGGGAATGAATAAACGTACTCAGGTAAAAAATTATACACTCAAACCACAAAGAAAAATGCTGTAGCAACATTGCAATTTTTACAGACTGAAACTAAATTGGCAGTAATAAACCTCATTTCTGTGGCAATTTTGTCCTCATAGATCAAGTACCTGCTTTGTAATTCTGGGCTATTTTAAACAGCACAGTGAATCAGTTTGTATGAAAGATGGTGGCATGACTTTTTAGATGAGTTGGTCTTCAAAGGCAGTCATTATATAATTCACAAAAGTATTTTAAAACATTCCCTGAATTTCTATAAGCATCTTTCTGAAAGGGTTAAATTAATAAATAATACACATCATCTTGGTGACATATCCCATTCTGTGTGATTTCTAGTGTATTGGAGGAGTGCAGCGACATTTTCAGATAATTTTAATGTCCCTAAGCGCTGGAGGGAGAATATATTCAAGCGTAGCAAATCGAATGATGCCATTATTTACGACTGAGATCTAGCGTCAGTACCAGATTGTTCTAAAAATAAGTTTTACATCAGTCATCATTTTGTTGCTCAGTATGGAATGTAATTTGCATGACCAAATGTTATTTTTTTACAGTTTTCTGTCACTATATGAAGCGATCCAGGAACGGTTCAAAGCAGAGGATATTTTTAGAATGCAAGACGACCGCCAACCACATGATATCATTATGACATCAAATCCATCCAGAAATACAGCCAGTTATCCTAATTTGCAAATCTGTTTGTGGTTTTGATAGAGTTGATGATAAAATGCATGAAAGTTCTGTTCGGTCTGCTGTGCATCTGAATCAACAATCGACATTAGATTACATGATATGTGTCTGTGTGGCATCAAAGGTCAACAAACTGTATATTTGCTGCTTTGATTCACCATTTACACATAGTAAAATTGCTCTGAATTGCCGAATTCATCCATAAGCGTACCTATAATGAAGTGAAAGTTCCCTGCATGGGTGTCTTATTCAACAGTATAGTGCAATAATATCTCAAAATCCCCCAAAATCATGGAAAACGATTAATCTAAATATGTTTTTAAAAGTATAGTTTTAGTGAAGAATAATCATCTAAAGTTTTCACCTTGGACTTAATTCAACTTAAACTCTCCTTTTTTTGCTGCTGGACCTCTAAGATTTCAATTACTGCCTGTTAAATGAAAAAGAGATCTTCACAATTTACTCACAGCTGCATCTTAACAATGTTTTTTCCTTATATACTGTATATATATAAAAAAAATGTAAAAGTGAATGAAAAAAATAATAATTCAGGAAACAATTCCTAACATTCTCAACATTCTCTTTAGGTTCCATTTTTGCAACCATAAACTTGCAGGAAAGTTTTTTCTGACAGACTAAGAACTGACACGGAACATTGTCTAATTAATATTTTTTTGTTTTATTTATTTAACCATAAATGAACCTTAATGTTAGGGGAACGCTCTCCAAACCTAAAAGGAACATTCAATTTATTAAAACCAATTTTCTGGCTAGGAAGGAATGCTATCTGATACATTGCGTTTCTCAGAAAGAGATGCTTACAGAAGTTAGAAAGTAAGAAAAGGGAAGTAAATAATTGCCCGAAGAGATGTGAGAGAAGATTTGCAACGGTGAATTTCTTTTTCACACCGTGAGAGCAGAATAAAAAGAAAAAAGCCAAGAACGCACGACACGACGCTTGGTAAGACGAAAGGGTCTGATATCAATACCACATGCATTATAATATTTTACTGAGGAATAAAAATAGCATGTCACAGTCTGTCAAAATGATGGATAAATAATTATTCATAGTGCAACCTCAGAAAGCATCATCAACATGATTCCTGCGTATTGCTTTACTGAGACTAGACTGGCCAAGTTGCTGACAAAAAGATGTTTAGAACAAATTGTTTTCATTGCTTAGTTGCAATAAATGTTTGCACTAGTAAAGAAGTTTGGATATTTAAAAGAAAGCTTTATCATGATACAAACCTAACAGTAAATCTGATTTGAGACGTTCCCGTTTACAGTCTGGGAAAAGTCTCCTTTGCTTCCCTAATCCAGGATGGCATTAGTGGAAAGTGGCTTTATTTCTCTGGCTGTGTCAAGAAGCTCGACTCAACCTGTGTCTCAGTACAAAGGTGCATTTAATGCAGCTAAGGATTAAATGACATGGGTTGGTCATTTTATCCCCAAGTCAATAATCTTTGCAGATAGACTGCCCCCTCTAAAAACGTACAAAGCATTTCTGGAGTTCCTCGGGGAATCAACACCCAGTAGGAGGTCTTCTGTTTCTCTTTCAAAAGCCTCCTCGCTAAAATATGGTGCCCTCATTTCCAGCGCCACACACTTCTGTGCTCAGTTCTCAAATGGAACTTAACATGCAGGAAAGGGTGTGTGGGTACATTGCTATAGGGAGGGAATTTAGGAAGTGCTGCTATTGTCAGGTCTGGTAATATAAACAGAATGACAAAATGCAGTAAGCTCTTTAAAAACATTCACTTTATTCATAAAGAGTCCGAAAATAGCTATTTTGGAGTCGTGTTAAAAAGTCTACAAGCCACTTTAAACATTCTGGGTGTGATGTTATATCCAAACCACTCTTAATTTTGATTCTACTGTCCAGGTATCAGTGTAAACGAGGCCTAAGTTACTTTGTTCATTCTAATGCCTGATCTGTGCCCAGTGATTTCTGATATGTAATGATTAATGTAGGCTAGTCAGATGTTCTTTGTATATGTGTCAGTAAATCAAACCAGTGACTAAATGGTCAACTTCACATTGTTTCTCTTAGTAGGATGGAAATAATCTGTTATTTAAACTGTGAATAAATTATATATAGAAAGCGATCAAAAAATCCTTTACTGGAGCTGTCAATCAAATGAATTAAAGCAAAAAATATGATTAAAATTGGGAAAACAGGTCCTACAATATACATTTTCCCTTATACAGATATGTATTTTCACCTAAAATGTTAAAAAGTAATGAATCATATCACCTAACTATTTGTTAATAGGTAATTTCAATGGGAATTTCCATTCAGCACTATTATGATTTTTTTTATTATTATTAAAAATGTATATTTTAAATGTATATTTTAAAAATGATTATGCAACTTTACATTGGACATTTTAACTAAATATTATGGATAATTACAATATTGTGTATGTGGTTATAGGAATTTTGTCTAAGCACACACAACATGTACAACAACATACAGTGGTGTGTCTGAGTGAGAAAAGAATTGATGCAATTTGAAAGAAGTAGTCTGTGTACCCTCTCAAAACATATTAAATTACCGGTATGAGTTTTTTACCTTTACAAACAGTCTTTATGTACAGTACATACCTGTGGTGCCAGTTCCCCATTGGTGATGATCCTGGCAATCAGACTCCATTTTCTGTTGCTGGTGGCATTATGGATCATCTTCTTTCTGAGAAGCTCGCCCACTGAGACATATTCAAAGCCATAGCGCTCGGCAATCTTCAGACACTGTGTACCTTTACCGCTGCCTGGGCCACCTGTTTGGGAAGAGACATCTGAACCTGTACTGACTCACTCGCATATATGCAATGTAGGTATTTGAAAGATACTTTCATATCTGGTAAAGTAATATTCAGACAAACAACACAATTTCATATTGCTTTTAAAAAACATTTCATTAAAGAAGTTAAATAACTTAAATATTTGTGTTTTGAACAAATCGGTTGAGTGAATTATTCAACGACACTCATACAAACAGTTAATTGTTTTAATCCTGAATGAATTATTGCTTTTTAACAAATCTGTTGAATGAATGATTCAGTGACTCATTCATAAAGACAGTCACTTATCACCACCTTTTGGCGTAACAATCTAACCTGCAAAAAGAATCGCTGAAAAATATATGCACCACCTATTTCACTCATATTCCCTTTACAGTGAGTATGCAGTTTGTATGCGGGTATGTATGCATTATGGAAGCAGGATGGGCTCATAGGTGGAAAACTTCCTTGCTTTACCCAGGGCAGAAAGTCATGTGTCGATGGTTGCAGTACACTGTCATGTCAATCCATGTTCGGTTTGACCACGAACAATGCGTTATCACTTTAATTCAGCACGTGCAGCACAGGAAAATTTGACCCGGTTAGGAAACATTCTCTGGGATCCTGCAATGTGAATGTTCCAATCAGGGTTTCCAATCCTGCTCTTGGAGCGCCACTGTCGTAATTACCGTAGTATCAAAATGACAACGCATGACGTTATATTTGGAGCTGTTCACATCCTCGTACTGGAAATTATGAATTTCCGTGACACCACTATCAACGCCTAAATTTAGGAAAAGTAGGAGCTCTCAAACAATTCCCATCTTACAAGCTGTAATTAAGAGCTCTACAAGGACGTGAACACTTTTTACAAGTTGAAATCACGTAATTGCTGTAATTATGACATGGCGTCAACGCACCTTTAGCTCCAACCCCAATTAAATACACCTGAACGCTAATCAATGTCTTACTAGACATATTAGGAACTTCCAGTCAGGTGTGTTGAGGCAAGCTAAACTCTGTAGGACAGTAGCCCACCAGGATCAAGTACTGTCCTACAGAGTTAAGCTTGCCTCATCAAACCTGACTGGAAGTTCCTAATATGTCTAGTAAGACATTGATTGTTTGAGATGAGAAAAATCTGCGCAGAACCGGTCACTGTTAGATCCACCGACTGCGCTGATCAAATGCACGATGGGAAACGACCTGCTAACGACACAGCTGAATGCTTATTGGTTTAAACAACCGTAATGTATTGTTCTCTTTTAAAATGTTTGATTTTAAAACTCTGATATCATGTTTTTATATGTATAAATGTGTGAATATTCCGAAACTCTTAGACAGTGCAATGTCATTTTAATAAAAAAATAGATAAAAACATGTCTGTATTAAAGTAAAAATGATTGATAAACATATTTTGAATGGAATTAAATAAGAACTTTGGGTGTCATGTTCATCACATTTATTTTCATATAAAAGCAACAGAACTTAGTCACCCTGTAGTCAGTAATTGTATCGCTTAGTTAAAACTCATCTTTGATCACCAAAATGACATATTTAAAAAACATTTCCTCGAATTTTTTTTCTTGACTTAAAAAAATAGCTTGAATGTAACCTTGCCTCATTTAGTATACGCAGTTCTATGAATATGCAAATTAGCCCCGCCTCCACTCACTCACACCAGCTCAGAGATCCACTCGTTGATGATCACACGACTGATTGGTTACAAGTTAGTTTGTGACGTCAGCAACACCGCGTTTTTGAGACTGTCTTTGGTTCACTGCAGTTTTAAAGAGAAAATACTTGTGTATGTTTTGAGCAATGGTGTCAGCTAATGAATTTGCACATGGTTTGTCTTAAAGCTTATTAAAAAACACCACATACACATTTAAACAACATTAAAAACTTGATTTTCACCACAGGGGGACTTTAAATTGCATCCAGGTTATTAGCAACACAGCGCATGAGTGTGTATCCCGCCTTTGATCTCGGAGGTGTCTGATCCACTACAAGAAGAGAGAACTTTCAGTCTTGCCTGCACTTCTTTCACTCCTCCCTTCACAGCAGCCACCTACTCTCGCCTAAATTTCAGGTGGCACAGGATCTCAAATGAGCCTATTGTGTAGAAAATCAGCACTGTGATTGACATGACGAATGCAATCTTAAAAATCGGCTGCGGGGCGGAGTGTGCAACTGAACTGTTTGGATTTCTTTTTTTAAATCACACATCTGGAAGTTCCAATCCAGACAGGTGGAGTGCAGAACACAATGAAATCAGCAAATTATAGGACTAGAATTAAGTGTGAGATAATAAAACATATTAATAAACATCCCATATTAAACTTTTACCAACACCAATGTGGATTATGGACTGAATGCCCAACAACTGATATCAGTTATCAGGCTCAGTTTCAGCCACAGAAATGCATACCCAGATAATATTAATAAATGAAATAGAAAGCCGATCAGTGGCAGGAAACGATTCCTATAGCTAATATCTCAGTTAGATAATGCTGGAGGTGGGTGGTCACTCGACTGATGGAATATGCGCATTCATTTGCTTGTGGGTTACGCTCAGGCACAGATAACGTTTTCTCTCACAAATGACCTCAGTTAACTTAGAGACATGCATATGCTGTTCAGGGAAGTCTGATAAGGCAGGAGGGAAATGTCCGACTATCAGATATCTGTTAGCATCCGTACCACTCAGCGGCCTTGTTTACAGCAGGTATCCATCCCAGATGCATCCCCACTGACCTCACATAATTGGATTTTGACAAGGGGAGGGTCTCTGATTTCATGATCCCATCATTCACTACGTCAGCATTAAATCAGTCAGCAAACTGCTGTTCTCAAATAAAGCCTACTTGGATTTAAATCTAACAAACACATTTTGGGTTAGTACATTTTAGTCCAGTGGTTCCCTGTGTAAATA
Source organism: Leuciscus leuciscus (assembly GCF_965113295.1). Classification (NCBI taxonomy): domain Eukaryota; kingdom Metazoa; phylum Chordata; class Actinopteri; order Cypriniformes; family Leuciscidae; genus Leuciscus; species Leuciscus leuciscus. The sequence continues at coordinate 16,810,985 of NC_138730.1, read as the reverse complement.
AACTAGGGATGTGCTATTAAACTTCTGACCAATTGAAACAGTTTTGGATTCATTTTCACTCTGTTCTGTTCCTGTTCTGCCAGCCTTAGTTCTCCATTTATTTTTCGTTTGTTCTCGTTTTCCCGCCACTGGTTAGTTTCAGTGGTTATTCATTATATGATTAAATAGATAAATTACACCTGTTTGCATTCAGTTTGTTATCTTGTGTATTTAAGCCCTTCAGTTCTTTCTGTTCATTGTCTGGTGTTTGTGTTTTGAGCACAGTGTTACGTTGCTACTCTGTTTGGAATACTGCCTTTTGTTTTTTTAGGGATGCACCGATATGAACATTTTGTCCGATACCGTTAACCGATAATCCTATATATTTGAAAGCCGATAACCGATAAATTGGCAGATAAATTTAAATCCAAATTTTTATATAATTTTTGAGAGTCTGATTACAAAAACAAAAGTCTCACCATTAAAATCCATGTCCCAAGCACACACTTATGATGTTCGCATTATAATTTTATGTCGTCTATATGACAAATTTGCGCTGCACATGTTGCTTTTAACTGTATTTTACTTTTTAGAAGTGATTCCAATCATTTTTAAGCAATTCAAAACTATCACAGTGCGCGTCTGAAGTGTCTAAGTGGAAGGAAATAATTAATTAATTATCGGCTTTAATATATCGGCCAAATGTTCTATTCGGGCCGATAACATTAAAAAGGATCATATATCGGCTGATACCGATATGGTGGCCGATATATCGTGCATCCCTACTTTATTTTTTTAAGTTATTTTATTTGCATGCTAACCTTCTCCCTAATCTTCTTCGTGGACCTAACAGTGACACCAATACAAATAAGCTGATAATTATTTTATAGGCAATATTCAAATATTATTTTGTTCAAATGAATAAAAAAACATTTTAACCATTTAGGCATCACAACATAATGTACAGTATGAAAAATGGATTTTCATTTAGAGTTTTCTAAATTTATTTAAATGTATCTTCATCTAACTTTATTACATTTTGAGAAAAAAGTCAAAATACAATCTTGAGAATAAACTCATTACATTTCGATTTACAAAAATAAAAGCATTGATTTGAAATAGAAATCTTTTTGTAACATGTCCTTACTGTCACATTTGATCGAATTAATGAAACCTTGTTGAAATTTTATTTTATTTTATTTCAAAGAAACCCAACATTTTAGTGTGTTTTCATAGAAATCCCGACAGGAATTTCAAGTGCACATACACAGACACCATGCCTGTTTCTCTCCATTGGCTTGTTTATCAGTGATGAAGTATAGCCAGTCTTTGGTCTTACCTATAATAAGGATGACTTTGGGTCTGGGTCTAGATGGGTCAAACACTTCATATTCCTCTATGAGCTCCGCTGTCTCAGACAAGTCTGAGTCACTCTCTATGGAAAACTGGTTGATGGGTGGGAGGCGCTCGTACCTCCGATAGGGGAAGTTGGGGCTGTCCGGGAGAACTGCGTGGAAGAATGCAAATAGTTAGTAATGAGAGCTTCTGAAGTCCTCAGCAATGCAATGCAAAAGATTCAGAGGAAAGCCCACTGATAGTCTATCATCGGAAGAATAGGTTTTATTTAGAGGACATTTTTTACTGTAGAGGTACTTTGCATTCATTTGCCTTTTTTCATTGCCCCGAGGTGGGTAGAACAATGTTGTCCAGCACAAAGACAGGAAAACCCCTACCGATGTTTGCCATGCTCTAACAGCATCCAAATTATGAATAACAAGCCTGCTGTGCAAGACCCAACAGCACTGCAGTTTGTGGCCAGTTCTAGTTTGCATGAATTTCAGCATCGCCTACAATTTAGAGTTGCGTCGGCTGATGACAACACCTCCTACTCACCGTTCCGGAAAAAAGATCGGCGTGACTGCCCACCATTGAGAGGCGGTAACGACTTCTTCTCCTGCCCGACGAACGTGTCCCACCGAACTTTGTCAGTCCCACCGATCTCCTTCACCTTCTTAAGGCAGGTCTCAAGATAGTCCAGAGGGTCATCTGGTCGGTAGTACATCAGACCCGTCAGCAGACTCTGGGAAATCAGTGACAGATCAGGGAGTCATACTGTGTTTATCCATAATTACCATTGTAAATACCGGTAGCATGCGTTTTTTTATTATGTTCTAATCCAGTTTTCCATATACATACTAAGGGATACTGCAGACTATTTGATATTATAATATTAAAAATATATATATATATATTGAAAAAACATATAAAGATTCACACACACACGCATATATATATATATATATATATATATATATATGTGTGTGTATGTATGCATGTATGTACATACGAACGTGTATACAGACACACACACACACACTATATATATATATATATATATATATATATAAATATATATATATGTTTATATATTATATTTTGATATTATAATAAAAAATAAATATTAAGAAACAAAAATACATGTTTATATATATATGTGTGTGTGTGTGTGTGTGTGTGTACGTACGTATGTACGTACGTACATACATACATACATACATACGTACATGTATGTAATGAGTACAGCCAGTTGCAGTGTTCCACCTTTTCAAATGACTTTAACAACATATTGTTTATTCTTTTATAACTATAATCCATGACAGTTTTATGACCCCCATTAGCAACTACGGAACATTTAAACAAACTAATAAAAAATTGATTAACTAGAGAATGCAAAAAAAAGTTATTAAAATGTTGAAAAAGAAATTGTAAAGAGTGACAGCTCCTTAAATATACATCTTCCTATGCATTTGATATATGCTATAAATATACCCTTATGCAAATCATCATCATCATTCGCATCATATGGCCAGAATATTGTAAACAAACTCTCTAAGCAAGAGCACATAAATAAGCACTAATCGTATTGACACAGAATTATCCTACTGTTTTCATAACAATAGTAAAATAATAATTGGTCACTGTAAAATTATTAACAGTTACAAAATAAGCCTGTTATTTTCTGTAAGACTTGACTTTGATAATGCGTGCGCTTTTGACAGCACGCCTACCATAATAAACAACGACACGATCGGCAGCTTTGTGCGTAAAAACGCAAACACAGTAAAGGGCGTAAATAACCCTCTCTAATTGATATATAGCATATATAACCTAATCTAATACAACACTCAGCAACTCAGTCGGCTTACATTATTTACAGCATGCAAAGCCTTCACATACCTTTAAATCAACCATATATACCTTTTAATTATACATCATCAACTTTATAATGACCCTTTTAATAATAAATCAACAATATAGGCATACGCTTTTGCAGTGAGACATCCCGATGCTAGTAACTTCTTCGTGTTATTATTTTAATTTGTAACGGCTATGATGTGGAAACATCTTTAGGTTTCACCTCAACAAAAGTTGAAACACAAATGCTCACCTCAAACAGCTGAGGTATCTCTCTGCTGGAGAGGTATTCCTTCGCGTCGTTGGTGTTCATGTCTGTTTCGGGAGAACTATCGATGCTGTTGAGTTGAGTGTAGAATGTAGAATGTTGCAGGTTCACGAATCCGTGATGTCGTTGCGATCTTAAAGCATTCTCCAAGTGCCGACTAAACTAGGTGGACAAAGACAGCTTCGCTCTCAGTAAATCTTTGTGCATGTTACATGCTTGATCTAACCTCTTCTCTCAGTGTCTCACTTCAGTGTTTGAATCCGCCGACACAACGCGATACACCTGCGCGCCGCTGGAGAGAGAGACTCGTGTTCGGCCAGCTGATGCGCGCGTCCTGGCGACTGACGCGCGTCTCACAGCAGAAACTGGAGCATGTTAGCCAGAGAAAAAAATAAAACACACACTTAAAAAGTTTTGGTAGGCCTTTTTACATTATTTAAACCATAAATGTAGTTTGAATACATCTTGAATTGTGTGGGCACACAATGTTTACAAAACGTTTTCAAGCAAATGCCTATATATATTTAATATGTTGCATTAATTAATAATTAATAGTTTAATCATTAATATTTTACATAATATATGTTGTGTACAATATTTTAACATTCATCCAATCCACAATATGTCATAATTATCTATTTCAATAAAATATAAATTTAATTGTTTAATTTAAAAACGTTATGTATGTGTGTCGTGTGTGTGTGTGTGTGTGTGTGTGTGTGTGTGTGTGTGTGTGTGTGTGTGTGTGTGTGTGTGTGTGTGTGTGTGTGTGTGTGTGTGTGTGTATTCATCACCATCGTCATGAGGGGGATGTTCTTATTTATATGATATAATTTCCTGATCGATGGTATTATTTTCCCATTACAGCAATATTTTGTGCGTTAGTTACATCAGACCTGCTTTAATTTGGCTTTAATATATATATATATATATATGAAGAGTTCAGATGCAAAAGCCTCTAAATGCCATCTGAAATTTTCTCATAGAATGATCATTTTTATCAAGCTCGTATATTTAAATTCAATAATTTCACTTAAATGGCAATGAAGATTACCTATTAATTGTCATTTAAGTGAAATTACTGAACTTAAATATACAAGCTTGATAAAAATGATCATTCTATGAGAAAATTTCAGATGGCATTTAGAGGCTTTTGCATCTGAACTCTTCATATATATATATATATATATATATATATATATATATATATATATGTTTCATCAGTGGGACTACATTATATTAGTATGTAACCTAGTAACACTCTGACTGACATAATTTTCACAGTTAGTGTCACACAGGCACCAAATGTTCCATGATGGATTTTGACATTTTTAGCCTCCATCTGTCCTACAATCTCACTTAATCCATCGTCAGTGTTCATTTCTAGGTCAGTGTTTATTATGATAAACAGGTCCTATAAATATAGTATCGTGTAAATTGTGAAAGGTGGAATTCTCAAGCATCCATCATGTGAGATGAGATGAGATGACATGTTTAATCTGCTGTATAATCCTTGTTGCAATGCTCTTAAAAGGCAGTTAGCTAATTGTGGGTAAATTGTGAAAACATTTTTTTTTTTTTATGAAAAATGAGTATGATAAACATTTTTCAATGCCCCATTTTTGCTTGATGCTTGCACACTATATACAGTTGATAATATGTATGCTATTTACATTAAACAAGACCAGGGATGTTGCTTAAATGTATGGGACATGGGACAAAAGCATGGACAAAAGTCCTATGTGTGGGTCTCTTAGGCCTATAGGGTCCAAATAACTATGATATAGCCAACCACAGATATTTGCTATGCAAAATAATATTTTGCAAATAGATATTTGCTATTTTTACGATAACTGCACAGTGACATGGTGAACAAGCCAAACCTAGGTTAAGTAAGAGCTGTTACTATATCATTTTTGTGATAATGCTGTGTTGACCAATTAGCATGCACCATTATCTGCTTTTATCAAAAGTAATGGTTTATCACTGAATACTATATATGCATTAATATTCAGAATATTTATTATTTCTATCGTCATTAATAAAACGTAATGCATAATCATATATTCATATGCGTCTGCTTCTAAATATATGAGCAGAGGAATGACTTTTATTTCGGGAAAATGGGACTTTTAATCAAACCGGAAGTGAAGCGCTTCCTGGTTGCCGTTACAAATCTAGCCTGTCACTAAACCGGTGACGAACTAAAATGGATTATTACAATTTAATGGCAATATGTGCATGTATTCAATTGCTTGTTTTCATACCATATGTATACAGTAACCATGTTGAGGTAAGTGTCTTTATTAATAGCTGTTGTAAAGCGTCTCTTTGATGCATTGAACTGGCAGTGAAGCTTTCAGCAGTTAAGTTAATGTTCTCAGCTCAGCATTAAGGTTTCTCTTTTAACATTTATTTTATTATGTTATGGCTGTCTTATTGCCGATTTATTACACACACACACACACACACACACACACACACACACACACACACACACACACACACACACACACATTACTGTCTAGGTAGGTAACAGTTAGCTCTCTAGGTTTTGAAACACAGCCTGTGAGTTACATTATGATGACCAGTTTGTTGTAAACAGCACATCTCTGTGGGCATTTTGATTTGTTTAATCCGTCGACTATTTATGTCATTATTGTATATCACAGTTTTCTGTTAAGATGAAAACAACGCACAGACTTGTCTGTATTTATTTGTCATCTCAGGCACACTTTTGTAAAGCATTTTGAATTAGCAAATGTAAAATATCATGTATGTTGTTCCGAAATGGTTGTCAAACATAATTCATTCCAATATATTGAGTTGACAGTGTTGTAATTCTCTCTGCAAGACAAGATATCTTGTCATCTTCAAAATTAATCTTTCAGTCCTTTCTTACATTGCATTTGACGTGTTCATATTCACAACAAGTTCATAAATTTCACAAAAAAAATGGCCACAATATAAAATATATTCACAATCTAAATGTCAAACAATATACATAAATATATAAAATTTTACTGTAGATTCAGTGGGCTTATTTTAAACCTAACAAATCTTTTTGTGACATGCTTAATAAATGGGCTTCTCTGGTGAAAAATAATTGCGCTTCTTTATTATTCTGTATCGAATATGCATGTGTATTGTACTTCAAATCTTTAAAGCATATTGTTAAAAACTGTTCTTGCAGATAATATAATATCAATGAACTAGAAGACCACTTAGATGACACTTTCACGACTGTTTCTTAACACTCTTAACTACAACTTTTAAAAAAGTGTAACATTTCAAGAAAAATGTTTACTTCACACACAGACAGTAGATTTTAAATCATCACGCTTTAATGTTTTTTTTATGCTTTTTATTTTGATGTGTTTACTCAAATAATAATGAACATGTAAAGTACTAGATTATAACTTTAAATGTAGAGTGTTATTTGATTCGATAATACACTTTAACCATATTTCAAAGACAATAGAACTAATAATGAAATTATATATTAAGATTAAGCCAAGTGGGTAAAAAAAAAAGCACTCAAATTAATTGCATTTATTATAAATTTAATCTATAATACAGTTGTGTTTAATTGTAAATAACATGCATTTAATTGTCTGAAAACATTACACTCAGTTTGCACTTAAGTATGTTGTTTTAAAGTATATTATTTCCATAATAAGCACTCTTAAAAAAGAAAACAAAGTATGCTAAAGTATAGGCTACTTCTTTTGACAAGGATTGTGCTGTCTTTAAAATCTATGTCACTTGTTTTTTTTTTATTAATATATAAAGTGTTGACTATTATGCTAGTTTTAGTTTGAACTAGTTTTAAAGTTTCTCCAGTTAAAAACCTGTATATGATGTTTTACATCACATGACCTTCTGATACAGCCAGCATTCAAAGTCGAAGCAATTTTTGCTTTTAGCATTTTGCGACCATATTACTTCCATAATATCAGTGCCTTTCATAAGCTTTCATACATTGGCTAAAAAGGACAAAGTCTCTACTAATGGCCTTAATTTGCTTTTCTTTTCTCCTTGTATTTGCCTGAAAGAGAGAATTTTCACATTTCACAGATTGATTAAATTAATAATGCAAGCTAATAGTCTGCATTAAGGAGACACAGTACACACATTTACAAACAAATACAAATGAAAGTGAATTGAAATCAAATATTTCAAATGTACTTAATGTCTTAGAGTCTTGCTCATCTGTACACCATTAATTGTGTAATAATTGTATTTTCTGATTGTTGTTTAGACAAAAGCTGGACAGTTTTTCAGCAGTGGCCACACCAACAACTGGGCAGTCCTCGTAAGTTTGACTTTTGAGAATTTTGAATGATTCTTAATGAATAAATTCATAAATACAACAGTATTCAAAGGCCTCATGACTTTTCCATTGTTCGTGATTTACTGTAACGTTATACGGAAAGTTAAACACTTTTAAAAATACTTTTTTTTATATAAAAATTTCTGCCTGATAAAATATTTTAGAACTTGGCTAGTAAAGTAGGTTATTCATAAAATGCATAAACATGCCCATCGAATTACATAATTGTATTAATTTACATAAATTTTTTTTTTTTTTTAAATCAGACTCCTCATATATCCAGGTTTTTCAAGACAGTGGGAACCGTAGCTCTTCTAAGAAAAAAAGGGGGGATTAAAATTATTAGTCATAAATTATTTAGTTAATTATTGTTAACTTAAACTAATCAAATTTGTTTTAATGTAATTAAAATAAAGCTGAAAATAAATTAAATATACATTTAACTAATTTAAATAAGTTTAAATTGAAGTTTAAAGTACTAAGATTACTAAAACTGAAATAAACATACATTGAAGTTATATACAGTATATTTATGAAAACTGGTATATTACATTATTGGTTAATGCTGTTTAACCATTGTTTTAGGCTGCTCTTATAGGTTTTGTGAAATCTTGGTCATAGTTAACACAGGAATTTACTGCCAGTTAGCATTAATGTAATAAAGGGTATGAATAAATAAGAGCACATAATAGGAAAGACAAAAAAAAGGGCAATTTACAGGTATAACAGATTATTTGACATTGTATTTATTTAGAGTTACAACTTCACAACATGCTTTCGTAATTGTTGCTTCGTCTTCTAATCATGCTTATATGTCTAGGTCTGCACATCTAGATTCTGGTTTAATTATCGGCATGTGGCGAACACGCTGTCAGTATACAGGAGCGTAAAGAGACTGGGCATTCCAGACAGGTAAACTTCAGGTCATTTACTTCAATTAGGCTGTAAAGCGTCTTATCTGGACACAATTAAAAAAACGTAAACTGGCCTAGTTGGACCAATCCAACTATTTTTCTCTCCTGGCATCCTCATTATAGTGACACATTATTTAAATTGACCTTTACCTACTGTTTTCCATTGCTTAATTTGTATTGTCCAGAGATAGCTGCATGTTCGCCCTTTTGTCACATTGAGGCAGTGATATTTGTGTCTCTAGCCGCTGTAAAAGTCTTCCTGTCCGCTCTGATTAGATGTGTTTGCTCTGCTTTCCCAGTCACATTGTGCTGATGCTAGCCGATGATATGGCCTGTAACTATAGAAACCCCAAACCAGCCACTGTGTTCAGCCATAAGAACATGGAGCTCAATGTGTATGGAGACGATGTGGAGGTGGATTACCGCGGATATGAGGTGAAGCTGCTCTTGCTTTAATATTGGATTTTGAAAGCTCGTTTTCAAAAATTCTGCTAGTTGTTTCAGCACATAAAAATGTTTAATGAAAATAGTTCTAAACAAAGTCAAAGTAGAATCAACCATTGCACTTTTCTGAGAAACACACAAGTGTTTTTGAGTGAATCAGTTGAGTGAATGATTGTTTGACTTGTCACCGGTCTGCCATAACAATATATGATCTACACTGTCACTGTAAAATCCATATGGCTTGCCTTTTGTGACAGTTATTTCTTAGTTTAAAGGCATTTCTTTTTGTTTTGCAGGTGACAGTAGAGAACTTCCTGCGAGTCCTGACAGGCCGTCTGCCCACCAGCACCCCTCGATCCAAACGTCTGCTATCAGACGACCGCAGCAACATTCTCATCTACCTGACAGGTCAGACCGGTAACGGAGTCATTGCTGGCTGTTTTTTTTTTATATTTCTTATTTTTCCTGATTCTGTGACCCTCCTTTTTCACAGGTCATGGTGGAAACGGCTTCCTGAAGTTCCAGGATTCGGAGGAAATCAGCAACATGGAGCTGGCTGATGCCTTTGAGCAGATGTGGCAAAAGAGGAGGTAATTATACAGTGGAAATGCAGTAACTCTCATATATTTGGTATGATTTCATCATTATATACTCTGTTTTTACCACACACAATTTCATTGACGTGGTCAGACATGGTGTTGGCTCGTGGTGAAAGATCTTGGCTGACAATTGAATGGTTATAGGTTTGAATCCCACCATTGATCCATGATATCACTGTTATGCCCTTAATTGAGTTGTTCCAGGGACACTGCCACTACAATGAGTGTTTGAAAAAATTATTTGGATAAAATGTACATAGAAACTAAATTGGTAAGACAAATTAACAAATTAAAAACACCAATATGCTAAAATACTACAGTTAGTTCCAGTCTTTCAATTTGATTAGCCGAGTGTACGTGTACATTCTAGGACAGTGGTTCTCAACCTCTCCTGCAGGGACCCCCTGACAGACCATGTTTCTGTTTTAACCCTGAAATGGCACACCTGATTCAATTAATTAAAGGCTTAATGAGTAGTTAACTAATTGATTAATTGACTAATTCCTACTCTAATAACTACTCATTAATTGAATCAGGTGTGTCATTTCAGGGTTAAAACAGAAACATGGCCTGTCAGGGGGTCCCTGCAGGAGAGGTTGAGAACCACTGTTCTAGGACATCCTCAGACATATGATGAAAAGGCATCATGCCTTAGACTATTTATTTCTTTATTTATTTGACAGAGACAGTGTACATTAATTAGCATTGCTGCAATTGCACCAGAATTAGCCAAAAGGCTATTTTTCATCCGTTTTCCCTGGACAGATCTTAAAATTGTCTACATAAAAAAAACACAATAAGAAGATTACAGTGAACAATACAAATATAAAAAGCAGTAAAACAGATATAACTCTTCAAATCCTGTTGATAAATACAGTGTACAAGTTTACTATAATACAGACATTATGTAAAAAAAAAGAAAAAAAAAGAATTAATATTATACACATTGACACAGCAGAGACAAAAGTGGCAGCAGTTTGGGTTGAGGGAAGATACATATTCTTATTAATGCTGACATGTCTGATGTGTTATGAGCCAGTTTTTTTTAGATGCTTTTTAAATAGAGTGTATGTGGTGAGTATGTGGTGACTAAAAGGCTTCAGCCATTGGATGAAACGGCATCGTGCCTCAGACTGAAAGACTTCAGGTCTCTGGAAAACAACGTCAGTGTCAGGTTTCGTACAATTAGGCATCGGACAAAACAGCTTCTGACAAAATGCATCGGACAAAACGGACTCAGACAAAATGGCATCGGACGAAACGGACTCAGACAAAATGGCATCGGACGAAACAGGCTCAGACAAAATGCATCGGACGAAACGGACTCAGACAAAATGGCATCAGACAAAATGCATCGGACGAAACGGACTCAGACAAAATGGCATCGGACGAAACGGACTCAGACAAAATGGCATCGGACGAAACGGACTCAGACAAAACGGACTCAGACAAAATGGCATCAGACAAAATGCATCGGACAAAACGGACTCAGACAAAACGGGCTCAGACAAAATGCATCGGACGAAACGGACTCAGACAAAATGGCATCAGACAAAATGCATCGGACAAAACGGACTCAGACAAAATGGCATCGGACGAAACGGACTCAGACAAAATGGCATCAGACAAAATGCATCAGACGAAACGGACTCATGTTACATAATATGGGTAAGCAACATAAAAGGACACGTGAAGCAAAGTGCAGTTTAAACATTTATTATAAGGCTAATTAACGAATGCACAGCCCACATATCTCATTCAACAACTCTCAACAGATGAAAATAACACTTAAACTATACTGAAATCAAAATACACTTAACAGAGACTAACAAATAGATCAACAAAACATCAATTAGAACACAACTTGTCTTCAACGGCTGGCCTCATTCACCGCTGCGTGCCTCATTCTGTTTCACACTCCTCTTATATACTCAGCAGGAGCCATTAGAGCAACGGGGCACAGGTGCGCAGGGGCGGAGCCTAACACTCCGAAGAGAAAGAAACTAATCAGAGCACAGAAACAGATAAATGTGTGTATTATGATTATCTTCCTTACCTGAAGAAATATTCAATTCCATATAGACCCAGCTATAGATTGAGACACACTGAATATCCCTCCTTCACTGTGCCAAACATCTTCAAAGAGAGTGGTAGACGTGCCTTTAAATTTAAAGCCCCTTCAGACTGGAATAGCCCGCCTGGGTCTCTAAGATCGGTCACTTCCTCGTGTTCCTTCAAAATATCGCTCTTTACTTGCTTGCAAGCAAACTGTTGCTGTAAATGTTTTCCTCGTGTGACTGGACTTTTGTTTTATATACCTAAATATGCAGGATACTTTTTGCAGGGGTGTCGGTGTGCGTATGTATATTATGTGTATATATGTATGTATATACATATGTGTGCGTAAGGGATAAATGTTGTCATGCCTCTTAATACTGCAATATGTTTTATACATGGATTTGTTTTCAATAAGGAGTCGGTGAGCCGGGTGGTGCGGGCGATGCAGGATGAGGGAGAGCTTTACTGAGTGTGAATGTATATGTGCTGTATTATCTTTGTCTTTGTCTCGAGGACCCCCTCGAAAACGAGATGCTTCATCTCAAGGGGTTATCCTCCTAACAATAAATAAATAAATAAATACATTTCAAGTAGATACGCACACTCACAAGGTATGAGTGTATTAAATATAAATACAACACTCATAAGGCTTAGGCCGTAACACTCAGACAAAATGGCATCAGACAAAGGCATCGGGCAAAACGGGCTCAGACAAAATGGATCGGACGAAACGGACTTAGACAAAAAGGCATCAGACGTAAAGGCATCTGTTAAAACGGACTCAGGTGGAAGCAAGTGTGAACGTTTTGAATTGCCCCGCCTCAATGTGACGTCACTTCTCAGCAGTCTGGCCGGCGTCTGGATGTTCACTAACAGTATGTTGCTGCAAAGATATTTCCAACATTGTTTTACCCCTAAGCGAAGAACAAAAAAGAACTTTGCAGTGAATATATCGGGGCCTCGAGTCCGTTTCACCCGATGCCTTTTTGTCTGAGGCCATTTCGTACGTTGCCTAATTGTACGAGACTTGACTCCTGAAGCCTTTCAGTCTGAGGCATGATGCCTTTTCGTCATATGTCTGAGGATGTCCTAGAATGTACACCATACGAGCGGCATTCGAGGAGTGCTGATGTAACAGTCCAACAGCACTGAGACTTCTCTGTTTCTATCACTCTGCTTGTCTACGCGTGTGCGTTTCTGACGTGATGTCTGTCTGCATTAGTGATGGTTATCATTCAGTGGATCTTTGCAGGTTACATTGTTATGAAAGCAATGACTTTTATAATTCTTTACGAGCAAGTCATTGAATAATTTTTTTTTTACTTTGTTTAAAAATAAATATTTAGCATCTAGGTCCCCTCTTCCTAGGTCACATATATTTAAAAAATGGGGGTTCGCATCTTTGACACCTTTTACACCCAAGTTAGTTTGCATTCCTGATTAATTCAGGAATAAAACCACTTACTATCTTTATGATTAAGTCCATTGAAGTATTCACACAACTGATTCATTCATAACCACTGATTTATTCAGTAACAACACTAAATGTTTGATTCTGCTTTGGTTTTATTTGGAACTATTTTTGCTGGTGGAGGAAAAATAAAGTAATTAGCAATACTGAGTCTAAATGCAAGTTACTCAATACAAACGTTAATTTAATGTGTATTAAACCATTGTATAAAAGCACACTTCCAGTCATATCATCAAATACTTGTTCAGCTTAATCATTGTGTAAATGCTGCATTTGAGAGCAAATTACAGTAATTGACCAAAACAAATCCAAAGTGCCGTCAAAGCGCAACACGAACCATGCATTCTAGTCTTCATTGTTTAGCTCATACACACAGTATTGATGTACATGGCTGAAGCGCTGCAGCTGCCTAACATATTAATTGTGTGTTATAAATGCTCTAATAGGCTGTTTAGGTTCCAGCGCTGTGTAAATATTGTAGGCATGGTGTGAGGTGCAATGAGAGCTTCCTCTCTTCCCGTAGAGCACAGGATGTTTTGTGCCTGTCAGTGTAGTAATTGCAGGCTTGATCCAATAAATTAGTGAAGCCCCCTTTTGTGCTTCATTGCTCCCCCATTACATCTCAGGTTCATGCCATTCCAAGCCGTCTCATTATCTCGCATTCGCTCGTCTGAGATGGCCTGAAGTGGTTTCTAATTTTTATTATATATATATTTATTTGTGAATGGAGCAGTAATGGGCGCTGGGTTCTTGGTTACCGTGGCGACGGCTTGTAGAGAGTGCTGTGTTGGTTGTACAGATTTGAGCCCAGTGCTGCAGGTCATATCTGTCTCTTATTACTTCACAACCAGCTTTAATTACAAATGATATTAGACTGCAGCATTATAAATGAAAAGTGGTTTAAAGCTGACAACTAAGAATCGCCTCGCTCTAAAACGGCCTTCTTTCTTTGCAGGTACAACGAGTTGTTGTTCATCATAGACACGTGCCAGGGAGCCTCCATGTATGAGAGGTTTTACTCGCCGAACCTCATGGCTCTGGCCAGCAGTCAAGTGGGAGAGGACTCGCTCTCAGTGAGTCAAACCTGAGGAACACCTAAAAAGTACCTGTGTTGTAGCTGTTGAATAACCTTTAAAAAACATTTACATGAAAATTATAGACAGAAAGGGTTTGGGGGATTAAATGGATAGGAAATCACAGGGATTCGGGATGTGATGAGGTTTGGGATCAAATATATACCTCTTAAACAAGCACCAAGGTTTGATGTGTCCCTATAACGTGTGCTAACTGCTAGATCACATTTTGTGATTTAATTTGTTCGAATACAGTTCAAAAGTTTGGGGTCAGACAGAAAGTGTTTTTGTTTTTTAAAACAAAATTAATTCTATTCAATACTGCAAGGATGCGTTAAATTATTCACTAATGACAGTAAAGACATGTATGATGTAACAGAATTTCTACTTCAAATAAATGCTGTTCTTTTGAACTTTGTATTCATTAAAGAATCCTGAAAAAAATAAATGCATCACTGTTTCCACAAAATTATATTTAGCTTTGCCATCAAAATTAATAAATAATTTTAAAATTACATATTCAAATAAAACAGAAAACAGTTATTTTAAATGGCAATAATAAAAAAAGACAGTTTTTACAGTATTTTTTAACAAATAAATATATACTTGGTGAGAATAAGATACTTTTTTCAGAAACATAAAACAAATCTTACTGACTCCAAACTTTCGAATGGTAGTGTGTCTGAAAATTTGCCCCAGACCAACTACTTGAGCAATGTTAATCTTTTTAACGAAATTATTGATGAAAAATTATTGCTTTGTCTTCTATAGCGCTTTATTTTACAGTCCTTCTCCCCATGTACATGCGGTGTATTACAGTGATTACACTAACTGGGTAATAACTGGGTACTAACCTTGAGCCTACTCCTAAACCTAACCTTAAAGGGTCGGGTCAGAGGTCACTCTTCCGCTGGAACTAGACTCGCGAAGCCAGTGATTATAGTTTATAAAGTTTGAAATATGGATATTTTTCTGTATGTATTAACCCCCTGGAGCCGTATGGATTACTTTTATGATGGATGGATTCGCTTTTTGGAGCGATTTGGAAAATTCTGTCTCTATTCACTCCCATTATAAAGCTGGGAAGAGCCAGGATATTTTTTAATATAAGATTGCGTTTGGCTGAAAGAAGAAAGTCAAATAAACCTAGTATGGCTTGAGGTTGAGTAAATTATGGGATAGTTAGAATTTTTGGGTGAACAAACCCTTTAACCCCTATTGTTACCTTATATTACCCAGTATTTTCTTAGGTTAAGGTCACCTTAAGTACACGCACTGTAAAATAAAGTGCAACCATTTTGACATTATCTAAATGTATTGAATATAACATGACAAAATGTTATCAGAAAATGTATTGCAAGCATTTTACACTTTTGTTTTATCTAGTCACATTGGACTTGTGTGTGAACATACTTGCAATACACACTAGACTAGATTCTACATCTGTACAACATGACTCTCTAAAAATCCCTAAATATGAACGATTAAAATAAGTTTTAAATTATTAAAGAAGTATAAAAGATTGGGATTGGTTCACCTGTATTGTTCTGTCCTTACAGCATCAGCCAGATTTGGCAATAGGGGTCCACTTGATGGACAAGTACACCTTCTACTTACTGGAGTTCCTGGAGGAAGTCCACCCTGCCAGCCAAGCCAACATGAATGATCTGGTAAGTGTCTGTGTGCATGTGTGTTTTGTGTTGGTGCCTGTTTATAATTCCAGCCAAATAATATGGAGAATGCAGATGCTTTGTCAAATTTTCTCTGTTTTTTTTTTTCTTCAATTTTTTCTGATCTCATAGTTGTAAACTAGTTGTAAAATTCTACAGGAGCATTTCCCATATCCACAGTGCTGGTACAAATTGAACTTAAAAAGCGGCGGTTACAAAGACGCCCTGTCACCCCAGATGAAAAGAACGGCCTTGGGGACCACAAGTCTCATAACGCACCACTTTAAACAGAGCGACTAACACAGGCTTAGGTCAAACAGCTTTGAAACAGTCAGGAGGGAGACCTTTTCTCTGAAGGCCTGGGCGAGCTTTAGTTTCTCTCCCCTTCATCTGAGTGGTTGGAGTCCCACCAACTCCCACAATCCATTTTAATCTCTCCTGCCCTCCACATCCGCTCTGCTTGGCACAGTGCTTCCCAGATCAAACAGGTCCAACAACAGCCTCTTTTCTGGTTGCTTTTTTGTTCCCTGTGCTCTTCTGACTCTCTCTCTCTCTCCCCATTCTACTGCATTAGCAGTGATATTATTGATTTCCCGTGGGAGAAAGAGAGAGGTTTTAATGTTGATAGAAAAGGGCCACTTGATCTTTCATGAATGATCTTTCACATGAATGATCTCTTTCACTCTCATCATCAGAAAGATTGCAGAATGTCTTTCTGGCTGTCACTGTGCACTGGGAGTTGTGATAGAAAATAATGCAGTTCGTTTAAATCAGATTCATTTGGCTTAATTCAAGTATGCGCTTGAAACTTGTTTCTGAACTAGATGTTCAGAGAAATTACATTTTGGAATCATTAAGAATCATGTCAAGTTTGATTTATTTGATTTTATTCATCCTTAGCTTTTTTTGGGGCAGTCGTGGCCTAATGGTTAGAGAGTCAGACTGGTCACCCGAAGGTTGCGGGTCCGGCAGGAAGTGACTGAGGTGACCTTTAGAAAGGCACCTAACCCCAATCGCTCTCCAGGCACCGCAGCAAATGGCTGCCCACTGCTCCGGGTGTGTGTGTGTGTGTGTGTGTGTGTGTGTGTTCACTACTCACTGCTCCTAATGTGTGTGCTCTAATTTGGATGGGTTAAATGCAGAGGACAAATTCCAAGGATGGGTCCACATGGGTTGCATGTGTGTGTATTTACAAGATAACTATACACAGTACATATATTATGTGTAAACAAACTTTTATTTTGGATGCGACTAATCGTGATTAACCGTTTCACAGCCCTAGACGAATTATCACAATTTCTGTCTGAACACCGATGTTTTAATTTATAGCTGCACTTTCTTTTGATTGACACAACTAATGTTAGCCTTTTTGTTGATTAGCCTAAGCGCTGCTGCTTATGAATTTCACAAGCTTATTTATTGTATTAATTATTGCTTTCATTTACCAAACATTTTTAAAGGACTTCATTCTTGTTGTGTTTGGTAAACTGAATTAATTGACTCTGATTAGGTAGGCCTGAATCATGTTAAAGCAGTTCACAGTGATGCAGTCGCTATGGTTAGCTGATATGCCTCTGCACATATTCTTATAAAACAACTTCGTCCACATTACTGGTCTTATTGTGCATTATTCATATGTGCATATGTGCAGAAAAAAATGCCTCCATTTCCCAGTCAGAAACTCGATTCCCAGCAGGTCAAAATTTACATCCTTGCCACAATCAACTGCAAACCCGCATTCAAGTCTGGCTCCATTTTGATTCGGAAAGTCAGACATTATTGAATCTCATTGAATATTCAGTTTCACATTGTGGAAACAAAATGTATTGTGAATGCAATTTAATGTCTACTTGAAATGCGAGTCCCCCCCCCCAACACACACACACACACACACACACACACACACACACACACACACACACACACACACACACACACACACACACACACACACACACACACACACACACACACACACACACACACACACACACACACACACACACACACACACACACACACACACACTTTCTTGTACATCTATCTTTATGAGGACATTCATTGACACAATGCAATCTCTAGCCGCTTACCCTAACCTTATCCATCACAACTAAGTTTGGTTTTCCACTGTGTAAAAGTTGTACCTGTACCTGCTTCCAGGTACTTTTTTTCGTATCACCTCCGGCGAGGTTCTAAGCGAGCTGAGGTGATACTAAAATGTGACGTGAAAACACGGCAGACTGCTGATTGGTCAGAGAGAATCGTCACTATTCACTGCGTCATCATTGCCCGCGCCAGACGGAGTATCCTGAATAAAAAACAGCAAAAACAAAAACAAAAACATCCAAAAACAGCATACACTCAATTTCCTCCATTGTCCTGTGTGTGTGGGTAGCGGGTGTGTCTCGCGTAAAAGATTAAGTCACGGCAGTTTCCTGCGGAGTCGCTATGACGACCAGGTACTATTGTGGAGGTACTATCTGCAATGGAAAACGGAGCGAAAAGCGAGCCGAGCCGAGTCGAGTCGAGTCGAGCTGGTACTGGTAATGGAAAAGCGCCATAAGTGCCTAACCCGAACCCTTACCCTAAAGCAACCCTTAACCTAATTATAACCTTATCCCTAAAACCAAGTGTTGACCCTCAAACAGGCCTTTAAAGGGGTCTCAGAAAGTGAGGACCGACCACTTTGCCCTTTTTGTCCTCACTCCAATGGTCTAAAACTCAAACTGGCCCTCACAAAGATAGTTGTACAAGTACACACACACACACACACACACACACACACACACACACACACACACACCTCATTCCAGCTTGACAGGATTGGGTCTTAAATGATTTCATCCTGAGGTCACACTAAAAAGGATGATTTAGAGTTTAGAGTTTATATTGGATTAAGAGTAAAAGTCCCAAATTGCGATGTATTAAATGTTTAGATAATGGCTTCATCATTTGGGATGGAATCTATACAGGGTTAAAAACATTTTTTTTTAACATGAAAATAACCTCCATTAATGATCAGCCCAGTTTTAACAACTGTTAGGGCCGGTTCACACAAAACGCGTTTTTGCTGTTAAAATCGTGAGACGCTGTTCAATGGAACGAAAAAATGCGCAAGGTCTAGAGACACGTTTTTAAAAGTTGAGCTTCTTTTAACTTGAGCGGCGCGTTTTTTTAACACTGTCGTGCGCGAGACGCTGCAAAAGCCGCGAGACCAAAGCACAACGATTAAAGACGTTTGTCTAGCGCGTTTACATTGAAAAACAATGGAAAAGTAACGCAGTGGAATGGAAAAATGCGTTCTGTGTGAACGGCCCCTAACTGGTTAAATTTTCATGGCCGTGTTTCATCTACAAGCACGTTATTATAAATTTTCCGTCTTTTTTTAAATTAGAATTCACAAGATCACATATTAATGACACTTTCCTGCACCCCATTGCTGGATGTGCGGGAACAGATGTTATTTAAATGGTAATTTTTGTTCTTTTCCTTTGTATTCATTTCTGACAGCTTCTAATAAACTGCAAAAATCATTTGGGAATGAATGCTCTCTTAGAACTTGGCAACCCCTAATTAATCTCTTTGTTCGTGTTTCTCGGTCTCGTTTGACTGATAGTATTGTGTTTGTTTCAGTTTAAGGTGTGCCCGCAGAGTCTGTGTGTGTCCACTCCAGGCCACCGTACTGACCTGTTCCAGAGAGATCCGGGGAGTGTCCTCATCACTGACTTTTTCGGAAGTGTTCGTAAAGTGGAGATCACCAAGGACACTATCGATCTGACGTCCCCTTTAGAAACTCCAATGCAGAGGTCAGTCGTTAGTCTCTAAATTATCTTGAGGATAATTGTTTCCTGGAAACATGCAGTGCATCTGCTGTAGTAAATTGAGTATATTAGCCCATTCAGTGTTGGCTTTTTTGGGACACAATGTACAGTACGCTTATATAATGCAGTTGGCTTAAACTGACTTTATAGTCATTGAATGCCAATTTGTGGTATAATGTGTGTGGCCATGAGGATCATATCTGTGCATTTAAGTGACAGACTAGGACTTGCATAGACTAGTCGACGCTGTCGGAAGCCATTGAGTGTTCAAGTGCGCAGTTACCATAACTTCACATGTTGACACACTTGTTTTTGGGTGGTAATGTGAGGGTATCTGCAGGTCGAAGTAATGGGCGTGCCGAAAGGTCTTTACAATTGATATATGGATTTAAGTCTTATTCTATCATAAACTATTTTGAACTGGTTGAGTGAAGATCTAAGTGATATGAGCACAGATCTGTTATTGGTTTTATGTTGTATAATACGTCTTTTATTGAAACCAAGCTCCGAAAACGACTCGTTTCGGATTTTGTCACAGTATGATGTAATAGTGCGACGAAAGACCACCTCTGCAGAATCAGATCAACGCCCACTTTTACGACATGATCTATATATATATATATATATATATATATATATATATATATACACACACACATATAGAAATCTATATTCCAAATAATTTATTGATTAAATATTAATATCAGTTGGATTTACTGATAGACAAATGATTTGAAATAAATGAGAAGAGATGGAAATGAAAAGTTTGATAGTAACAGCAAAATTAAAGGCAGTTATTGTGAGTAAAACATTTATAGAGATGAAACATTTATTTTTGTGAATACTTTTGATATTGTGTTTTCTACTTACATTGCTGAAATGCTTGAAAAAAGTGCAATTTTGATGATCTATTGTGAGATTAGTACTAAGAGTTTAGATCATTTACACTTGCTTGTAAAAATTGCACCAAATAAAATAATTAAAAACCATTTTAATATGAAAATAATAATAATAAAAAAAACAATAATAACAATTCTATTATAATAAAAAAAGTAAAAATAGTTGTCCCATCCCCGGACACATGTCATTGGTAAGGCCTTTTTTTATTATAATAGAATTGTTATTATTGTTTTTTTTATTATTATTATTTTCATATTAAAATGGTTTTTAATTATTTTATTTGGTGCAATTTTTACAAGCAAGTGTAAATGATCTGATTCTGCAGAGGTGGTCTTTCGTCGCACTATTACATCATACAATGTTGCTTTGTTTAGCCTAAAAAACAAACAGGGGGAAAAAAGGGGGTTTATTTGTGCTTTTAGGAAAAATTATCTGTGAGTGTTTTACTTATAGCTGTCTCAGCATGTTAAACTAATATATATATATATATATATATATATATATATAAAATGTTTACACACTTGCTTTGATATTTATTTATTTTCTTCGGTTCGGCATCGTTTAAGTGTTTTAAATGAGCTTTTAGTGGTTCGAGCGGCAGTCCTAATTAAGCCATTTTGAATGTTCCGGAGCAAACGGTCTCATTTAATGAAACATTAGATACATTGTGGCTGTTAACAACTTTGTTAATGATATTGATTCTTCTAATGACCCAATAATGAATTTGCATACTGCGGCCGGTCACCATGGTTACTGTGAAATCTGCCAAATCAGGTCACACAGGTTTCCAGTATGATAAATATGACTGTACAGTGGTTTTTAAAATACTATTTACTTCCAATAACAATAAGACTTCAGTAGTAGTTTAATATACGATTTGAACAATGCTTATAAATATTGTCCTTTTTTTCCTCAATTGTTTGAACAGTCCATTTTATCAGCCAAAAATGCTAAATATAGTCATTTTCTTATAGAAAGAGCCATTCCTCAAGCTATAAACACACGTTTCAAATCTGTTAAACCTTTTTAAAACTCTAAACTCCATTTCAGCATTTTACGTCATGTTTTGCATGTGCTCGTTTAGAAAGCATAGCATTAAAAAAATAATCACTATTATCATGTCGCACGTCCTGATTTTGCTGAGTTAGACGCGTTCCTGGGTCAACTTATGTTGCATAACATTCCTGTCCGAAAATGTAGTCCTAAACCTAACCCTACCCATAACTTATCCCTAAAATCAGAGGGAAATGATAGTTGGATAACACTGATGTAGAAGCACCTATAACCTTGATTGTAAGTCTAAACTGTAAACTTGTCCCTTAAATCTGATTGGTTGATTGGAATGTTGTTCCAGGATCAACAAACATGTTGGTCCAGGAACATGTAGTACTTGGTGAAATCAGGTTCTGCTATCATGTCCTCTCAGCCTAAACCCGAGCATAATCATTCAGACAGCATTCAGAACCTCACTGTGAATAAAGTTGCCACAAATGGGTCCAAACAAAGTGCTGGAATGAGAGGAAATGTACAAGAGGGTGGAGGCCATTGAGGACATCAGCCTTAGAAGAGATCTGCGCTGCTGCAGTTGACCTTTTCTGAGGCGAGCTAGAAGGAATATAAAATATGAATATGTGCAGGAAAATTGTAAACGAGCACCTAAATTGCTGAATCAGAATAAATGTGTTTTTTTTGTGTGTGTTTTTTTTACATTCGTCTTACAAAAGATATTTCTCTTACTGATGTTGGTTGAATATTTGGGGAATTTTGTTATATATATATATATATATATATATATATATATATATATATATACAGGTGCTGGTCATAAAATTTGAATATCATCAAAAAGTTGATTTATTTCAAGAATTTAACTTAACAGGTGAAACTAATATATTATATAGACTCATTACATGCAAAGTGAGATATTTCAAGCCTTTATTTGTTATAGTTTTGATGACTATGCCTTACAGCTTATGAAACCCACGAAATCAAAATCCCAGAAAATTAGAATATTACATGAAATCACACAGTAATTGCACAGTAATACCATGGTCATTGAACCAGGTTTTGGTTCTTTTGGCAGTGTGGACAGGTGCAAATCCTGCTGGAAAATGAAGTCAGCATCTCCATAAAGCTTGTCTGCTGAAGGAAGCATGAAGTGCTCTGAAAATGTCCTGGTAGATGACATGGCTCCCCAAACCAACACAGACTTCACAGACTGTGGAAACTTCACACTGGACTTCAAGCATCTTGGATTGTGTGCCTCTCCATTCTTCCTCCAGACTCTGGGACCTTGGTTTCCAAATGAGATGCAAAATTTCTCATCAGAAAAGAGGACTTTGGTCCACTGTGCTTTATTAAACCCAGAGTCAACGCAGCCGTCTACCAGGACATTTTCAGAGCACTTCATGCTTCCTTCATTTTCCAGCAGGATTTGCACCTGCCCACACTGCCAAAATAACCAAAACCTGGTTCAATGACCATGGTATTACTGTGTAATTACTGTGTGATTTTATGTAATATTCTAATTTTCTGGGATTTTGATTTTGTGGGTTTCATTTGCTGTAAGCCATAATCATCAAAATTATAACAAATAAAGGCTTGAAATATCTCACTTTGCATGTAATGAGTCTATATAATATATTAGTTTCGCCTGTTAAGTTGAATTCTTGAAATAAATCAACTTCTTGATGATATTCTAATTTTATGACCAGCACCTGTATATAATATAGGCTATATATATAATTTTTTTTCATTGTGTTTTCATTCATGTCCAAACCTATAGTTCTTTCTAATACTGAAGTTTTTTAAATTTTTTATTATGCCCCTTTTCCCCCCAAAAAAGCACAAACATAATACTTATGACAATAATACTAATAATAGCAGAACAACTTTAAATAATAGCTCATAAAACTTTTCAGAAATTATTTAATTTGACTTGCTTTGATGTTTATAAATATACCTAAAAAGTCTGACTTAAATTGAGGAAAATATATTTAAAATAGACTGTATAATTTTGAGCTTTGTAGTTTTGATTTTGATCGTGTGGTTATAGTTTCAGGAAAAGTGTCTGAGCAGGAGAATAAATGTGCATGTTAATAGCATTTGCAGGCATTGTGTTGTGAAACATGTTGGCCACAAGATGGCAGTAGTATTTCTTGGTTTACTAATCTAAAAAGAAAAAGAAAAAAATGTATCTGCTGTCAAACTAATCTGTAATGCAGTCTGTGTGTGGATGAGATTAGATAAACATATATTAGATTCTAGCATCATAGTAAAGTGAGTTAACTTTATCTGTAGCTCTATTGGACTAGCAGCAGCATGTATGATTAAAATCACTTTGCCTTTTGACCTAAATCTGAATCAGCACATTGTTTTGCTTTTGACCAGAAAGCTTATTTGCATAATTATTTCATTATTCATTATATCAGGTCACAAACAGATTATGTAAACATAATTAAAAAAAAAATTCTAATCTTCAAAGATAATTTATATCTTATAATGTATAAAAGCTAATTTAGCTAAATAGTTCAGGTCTTCCATGTCTTGTCCTCTCAATTATTAATTTTGGTTACTGTAAAAACAACATTATTACTGTTTGAAACCCAATATCCATCCATCCATCCATCCATCCATCCATCCATCCATCCATCCATCCATCCATCCATCCATCCATCCATCTCTATGCATGCCTTGTTTTACTGCAGGGGGGAATTAGTCCCATCAAACTGAATTATCTTGCTTATTTATGTACTTGTTGTAAAATAAACAAAATTAAAATCTGCTGCAGGCTTACACTTGGTAAGTTATTCTATCGGCGTGACACAAGCTGAATTGCTTGGATCCACTAGAGTCTTCTTTAAGCGTCTTTTTTTATATTGGTTGGCAGGAGAAAAAAGGCTTTTTTTTATTCATCTTTTTCTTTCAAAAAATACCCCAGTCTAGTAGAAATTACTCTTCATTCATAAACTATGGAAACGGGATTTATTTCTCCTCATGCTAAACCATTAGACTGTATCCACTGTTAATGTCACATGACTAAAATGACCTGTCAATCAAAAGAAAGCAGACATAGCAGATGCTTGTGATAATAATTTAAAACATCACTCAATTTCCTGGTGAAACAACTTCTCTCTGGTGACACATGCAGGACTTCTTCAACCATTTAGTCCACTTAAACCCCGCCTCTTTTCTTACAATCGCATGCAACTCCTCATTCAGATCTGCTGCCATCCAACCAACATCTGATGAACCAAGTCATTTTTTCTGTTCCGCTAATCCATTTGTCTCAGTATGTATGTCTCAATATAGAAGAAAAGATTAGACGTCTGCTTACCTGCATCACAAATGTATGTGTTGCAAAAGGCATGACAGTTAAAAAATAATACTAATAATGGTGAGTTTTCATTTTGTTCTTAATAAGTGATATTTCTCGCATGGTAAAAAAGGTTAGGTCACCGGTTCGTCAGCATATCCACTGAACCAGCTGTCAACCAGCGCTACAGTCAAGAGTCAACTCTGTCTGTTGATTTGGGAAAGGGGAGTATTCTCTTTTGTCCCACTGTCACGGCCTGTCATGACTCGTATACCGGCACGTCTGTGGGTGAAACGGCAGCATATGCACCTGAGGGAAGGTCTCTGTCCCGTGTCTCTTTGCTGTCTTACAGCTGTCATGCATGGCTGGCGTCTCCCTCTCTCCTCTACCATCAGGCTGCCTTGACAAGGACATCAGTCCACTCTTTAATGCCTGGTCACCTTGCTCACTCTATCTGGGCCTGTGACCCTATGGACTAGTTGTGTCACATCTGGAGAAATGCATGTCTGTCATGTGGCTGCGGCGCGCTTGCGGGACGTCAGGGGTGGACAACTTTCACTTAACCTTCTTTAAAGTATCAAATATACTGAGTACTACCTTTGACTTTCTTTATTCTGTGGAACACAAAGGGGGAACTTTCAAGTCAAGTTTCAAAAGAGAATAATGCCTTGACAGTATCATGGGTCATGAAATATGTACAGTATATAAATTAACTGGATACTTTGTTAGGTATTTATACATATAGCATATGACCGCATTATTTGACGAACCAGATCATTTAGAACAGATCATTCATTCCAGTTTTGAGAACCAAAATAGCTCATTGATGACTATTAAAAAATATGAAAAATAAATTGTTGTAATTTGACTGTCCCAGGCCATTTTTGACATGGCACTTTATACAATACAGATTGCTTCAAAGCAGCTTTATAGTAATAAACAGGAAAATAACAGTATTAAGGTTACAAAATTCTTCAATTATGTAACAATTTCCATTTGACCAGTAAAGCAAAGCTTTCTGATGCATTAAGAATCGCATGATATATTATTCTGACTTCCATTTTTTCGGGCTTACACTTTTGGGAAATTTTTTCTTGCAAACGTAGGGAAAAAAGTTCCCAAAATAACCCGATATGTACAGTACTGTTCCGTCTTTCTTTTAGCTGCGCTTACAGTTTTGACACGATTCTCTCACTCATTGAGTTTTGCAGACGTGAGGAGGAAGGCGGGTCCACCTTCTCTTTGTAGCAAATCTGATTGGTTCTATACCACCGAGACATTTATCTTTATTTGGTTCAGCATTGTTCTCGCTGCCGAAATGGTACTTTTAGCGCACGCATACACTGACGTTAAAAAGTTTGGGATCGGTACGATTTTTTAATGTTTTTAAAAGAAGTCTCTTATGCTCACCAAGGCTGCATTTATTTGATTAAAAAAAAAAAAAACTAAAAAAAAGTAATGTTAAATATTATGAAAATTGTAAATAACTGTTTTCTAATTGAATATTTAAAATATAACATTGATAATAATAATGAATGTTTCTTCAGCATCAAATCAGCATATTAGAATGATTTCTGAAGGATCATGTGACACTGAAACTGGAGTAATGATGCTGAAAATTCAGCTTTGATCACTGGAATAAATTACATTTTAAAATATATTAAAACAGAAAACAGCTATTTTAAATTGTAATAGTATTTCACAATAAAAAAAATAAAAAATAAATCAAATAAATGCAGCCTTGGTGAGCATAAGAGACATTAAAAATCTTATATTTTATATATATATATATAAACTGAATTAAAACATGGTCCTTCATAAGCTGTGTACCATTAGGCTAGACTCCCATGTGTTCATACTGAATTTCGAGCTGGTGCGCATCATTTTACCGTCATAGACAATAGTGTCAACCCCAGCATCGAATTATATTTCAAATGTAGCAAAGATGGTCTTCAGAAAAACAACAGAAAATGTCACGCAGATTTGAAACGGCATGAGGGGGAGTAAATGATGACAGAGTATTCCTTTTTGGGTGAACTAACCCTTTTTAGCATACGTAGTAGAACATCACGTTCCCCAGTGTTTAAAAGCAACACAACTCTGATTTTTCCCCTCCATGAGACGTCTCTGTGTAGTGTGACAGTAGATGCGTGACGACGCTAAATCATTCTGTAGCCATCCTGTTTTCCGCCTCCTTTCCTCCGCAGTCTTTGCTGCTGTATTAGAGGGCTTCCATTAGGTAAATTAAGTTTTACAGAGGAGGCTGGTTTAATAGACTCCCCACTCGTCTTTATGATACGTGCCCACTCTTTACGAGATTGTATTGTAATTCAGGTTTGCCCAGGGTGATGATGTTGACTGCCTAGCGCTGGTCTCAAGTCTCAAAGTAATTAAATGTCAGGTGATGTTACGGAATGAAAAATAAATCAGGAGGTGCGGCGTGGGCATAAAAGAAATGAAAGTGTGCTCTCCGTACACACTCGCCCCCTCTCTAGACACCTTCTGATGGTTTTCTTTTCATATGCATTGACCAAAACTCTTTCAATTGAAAGGTCATCGTGAAAATAGTTGCAAAATTGCTGTGACAGATTAGCCTCATATTTCCAAACTGCTTTCCGAGGAAAGCATCACTGCTTAGGGTTTTAACAAAAATCTGAAGGTGCCTTCAAACTAGCATTAATTTACAGTTGCAAATCCACTGGAGGCCATTAGATTTCAGTGAGATTTGGCGATTTCCAGAGCATGAGCAAGGACTTTAAAGTCTGCATGAACCAAAAGTTGTGACCAACTTCAGTATTGTGACATATTTTTAAAGGTCCCTTATTTCAAAAATGAAATTTCCTGGCTTTTTTCATGATAACTGAGGTCTAGGGGTTTCAAAACAGTCAATCCACAGACAAATGCACACAGCCTGCATAAAGTAGTTGTGCCTTTTCACGAGCCGTTGTGACTTCCGTATAAATGTGATGTCAGAACTACTCAGTCATCGCCTCGGTCACCACCCCGAGCACTGCCCACTATCCCTCACTCTTTCTGCCCAAACCCAGACAACATCGCTGCTGAGCAACAGCAACACAGAGACATGTCGAGAAAATGCTGTTCAGTCGATGGATGTAGAGACCTGCACTCCCGCGGGACCCAACGCAACCGAGTGCGTCGCGCGACTAGATTTGATGGGCGAGTGCGGGCGGTAAGGTACTCGTGTGTGTGCGGGCTACACAGACATATGTGTTGATTTCTTGAACGCAATGGCCAATGAGATGCATTTAAGATAGAATCCACTCACCGCTTAAAACTGAGTTTTTGTTCTGGCAAATCCTCTGATTAGAACAAACGAAGTGTTCACATTATGAAAGATTTCTTGTGCAGTCAGCTTCATTGACAATAATTCTGTCATACCAAACCATGCCTATGCTTGCTTTTATGTTAAATGAATAGTGGTTTGTGAATGTTTATGCTTTAATAACAAATAATTTATCACCATCATAACAGGTGTTTTATTTACCTTACTTGTGAGCATCACTAAGCCACAGCAGGCTACAGCATACATGACCCTAGTCACTTGTGGTTGGCCTGGCCGTTGGTCACTCAGAAAACAACAGGCCAATCAGAAGAGAGGCTCATGAATATTAATTAGACAGTCCAAAAACGACCTGTTCTTGGCAGAGCTCCTGAGAAAGGAGCTGTAAACATATATTGAGATGGTTTTTGGTACTAATACCGCAAATATGTTCTTAAGGACATCCACACCTAAAATAAAACCCCAGAAAGGTGTACAATATGGGACCTTTAAGTGAAACAGAATATTCAATTATAAATAATAGATGGCAGGGCTTGATTTGAGGAACACAATGAGGAACACAATTCCAGAGGAGAAACACACTTTCTGATTTTGACTTGAAATTTTGAAAACAATTTTTTTTTTTTTTTGTGGTTTCATTTGCACAGATTATTTATTCACTACAAGTCTACTAATCTGCGCTAAGTAAAATCATGTCAGTTTTGATTTCAAGAAGACTTTAAGGCCATGACATACCAATCCAACAGTCCGGCTGTCGTTGAGCACTAGCCAGGCTCATGTCATCGTTTTTTTCATTCGATTGAATATGTTTAATTGGTGGCGTAACGTGTTGGTGGGTCAGATCATTCAAAAACAGAAGGAAGTGACGAAAGCAAGCAAAACAAATCAAGAGGGCTAACAGTAAGGCTGTATCCGAAATCGCATACTTCCCTACTGTATAGATGGACACTTTACTATCCCATGAGGCCACGGGAGAGGATTTATGAATGATTCTATGCAACTGATGCTGGTGGTCATGTGATAAAAGCAATATGTCAAATGTATGTCCCGATTATTTTCCTACTATATACAGTCATACTATATAGAACATACTTTTTTTTAGTGGTCGTGAAGTAAATACTTATTCAAAATAAGGACCTATTTAAGAGCATATGCCATTTTGGACACACCTAAGCCTCTTCTCATTGTATATTCGCAGTCGTATGCTGTTTTCGAAATCGCCCCCTGTATCTTCATTCACTATCCCCTACATTACTCAACTAATTTAGTCCACTGAGAGAGTTAATTAAAACGAGTGAGTGAATTCGGACACTGAGTGCGCTGAAGCGCTGCTGCTTTTGCACGGTTTGTGCTGTTTAATAATCATTTAAAACGTAGCTAACTGGCAGCTCCAGTAGTAATGAAAAGATTTATCTTGAACTGTCATGGAAACTAGCATACATAAACCGTAATTAAACAATCTAATTATTCATTTAAAGGTAATGTACCTGTATGATATTACGTTGTAGCCACATTGAACCAGCGGTTTGGAATATGGATGGATGGATGATTCTGCTGCGGTCAGCGTCTTTTGGTCAGACACGGGAATTCATTCGACGCGTGACTCTCACAGTGCATTATGGGTATTCTCTTGCTGTTGACCATACATCAGTTGTACACCCGTTACTGTGGTGCATTGTCGGATTGAATGAGCGCACTCAGTAACGTCCACTATCGTTTCGGACACCACTGCAAATGGCTGTCCCCTCAAATAGTGCCCTATTTAAGGGTATAGGGGGTGATTTCAGAAGCCCTAGCTCTTCTGGTTTTCTGTTTTTGAATGATGAATACAGACTACTGCCACCTCCTGGCCTGGAGAGTTATTTCCTCTCACATAGATGCAGAACGTACGTGCTAGTTAGCCGTGTGAGACGACACACACAGCTGACTTTCATCGCTGCTAGTTCTTTGATGTCTGTTTAGTGGTTTTGGGCCTTTATGCAAATGAGGTGTGATGTAGCAACAGCCAATGGAAGAAATATAGTTGGATAGTGTTGGATATTGCAGTTGAGTAGCAACTAGGGCTGGGTATTCACAAACTTGCAGTTCCGATAACGAATCAATTTGATTTGACATTGATTCATTTGGATGTATATCAGGTACATTACAAGTACGCTACGGGAAAAATACTTTTACTAGCTAACTATCACATTATGGTCATTGAATGGCTTTTCTAAGGTAAATGCAATGTTACGCAACATTATTTACAAGCAGTTTTATTGACATCTTTATGTTTTGAAACATAAATATTGTTTTGAATTGTTAGTTGAAACACTGGTTGAGCGATTACATGAGACATGATAAATTTTGGTAAGTTGCGCTGTATCTTTCAGCAAAATGAGAATTTAATAAAATTCAGAACATTTTTCAACTGTTTTCAGCCCTAGTAGCAACCCCACAGATAATCTGTCAAGTATTAGGTTTTGATGCATACCTTGTAGGGGTGTAAAAGCGCACGGTTGAATACAGTGTTGTTTTAACCACTGCATGTGTGGAACTTTGTGTGGAATGTAATTTCAAACTCAGAGTTTCCCCCCTTGTTTGTAATGATATCGTTTATATCGATATTCTTTGATGTTGTATGTTGATGTTGATGTTCATCTGAAAAGTAACAAATGACAGAGTGAGCTTCTGCCAGATAAGTGGACGATCCAATTTGTCATAAACATGAGATGCGCTTTATGTTAAGCTCTTTAAACTAAATCATAAACATGGCTTGCCCTTCTGTCAGATGTTTGTGTTTTAATATGTTTGAGATGTGTTTTCCTCAGTGCACAACTTACATAGTACAGTTGTATACTTGCATGTAAATGTTACAAATTCACGCAAGTATTTCCATTTATTATCCTGACAGCAAGTGTGTACATGTTTAAATTCGCAGACTTCAATGAACAAGTGCCGGCGACGCATGCTCAAAACAAATGGAGCGGATTAGAATGGGAGCACTGCAATTCTCGATTCTAACTTTATCCAAAAATATTTTTCTAACATACAGTATTTTGCATCCAAAAGTGTACGCACTTCAGATCTCCTCCCTCAATTACAGCACCATAAACTGTGCGGTATGTTAGTTCCAGTTGCAACAACATTGACAGACTCTTATATATTAAATACAGACTGTTTTATAGAAAAAAAAGTGGTTTGCTGTTTTACCAAATCGTGACTTCAAAACTGACTTCAGAACCGTCCTTTTTGTGTAGTTACACCCCTAGTAACTTGTCCCACACCATTTTGACTACATGCATGAATTACACCTCAAATTGTGTGGCTTGTTGGGGAGATTCTTAACAAGGATTTGAAGGATTGTTGAGATCTTGGGACCAGAATGTCATAAAGAGGGTGGGCGATTTTGACTCTCTTCAAACCACGAAACAATCACTTCAGAACACCCTAGCAACCTCTTAGAAACACGTTAAAACTAATCCAAAACATATTAGCAACCTTTTTGTTGGAATTGTGACGTTTTGAAAACGTAAATGAAAAAAATTTGTTTATTTTATTACTTGTTAGAATGAAGCGATTTGTTACATTGCTACTGCAGTGTTTTTATTGCGGTTTCATTGCTGGTGTGCAGATGTTGGAGCTGGCAGGCTCACAGTAAATAATATTGCCGTGTTCTTGTTGCTTTTCCGTTTTGCAGTAATTCAAGTCTAGCCATTTAAACCGAAACCAAAAGTGGTTCAATGTGCCTATACCATACACATGGCTAGAATGACAGGCCATTTTGTCACCTAATAGAAAAAGCCTCATCCCGATGGGCCATGAATTTGCTGTCCAGGCCGCTCATTGAAATACAGGAGTGATTTGTCGGCTGAAATGCTGTGCCCAACTATAGATTACCAATTGCCTCCACTCTCCAACGCCTCATTCTTCATACAAACACCTTTCAGTTTGTTTGCTGTTTGTTCAGTGAATAGCAATGACACCTCTAAAATTACCTGTCAGTCACCACCCCCTCGTCACCCAATGAATATTTTAAAGCTCGATTTGTTTTATTTGTCCTACTAACCATATAAAAGTGTTGCTTCAACTAACTCTGGATGCAGACATTTTTTTCGAAAATATAGTCCAATGGGATTTCATGAGGGTTTTGTATCGCTTACTCTTATCTTCCCTTTATTCATTATAAAGGAAAGTTGTTTTTGTTGTGGTACCTTCCACTCCAGATCATACTCTGTCTCAGTCAGTTGTTGTGTGGAATTGAGAGCTGCATCCTGAATTCAATTTCAGCAGCCACTCATGTATGAAGCCGGAGACAGCCGGGCTGAAGCAGACTCTTTCGTCTGGTCCTGCCTCTGAGCTTTGCTGGCCCACATGAAGGCCAAAACATCATCCCACCACTCAAACGAACAGACTGCGGGCAATTTCGTAAGGGAATGGCTGTACGTTGATGAGGCTTTGGCTTCTTCAGCCCACTGCATAGTAATGTGGTTAGATTAGAGGGTGCTTCAATTTTACGGAAGACAAAACAAATGATTTGTTTAGTCTGAAAATACGGTTTTGTTGTTTTGCCGCTGGCAAAGTTGGAAAGCATTACGTTTAAAAAGGACTTGTTTTAAGACAGTTGCCTCTTCTTGTTTTGTTCCTTCAGGTCTGGAAGTGGCGATCTACAGATCGAATCGTTGACGTATGTGGACCAACTTCCAGTGGCTGAAATTATTCATCAGGTAAGTCTAATTGTTAAATATTGGTGGAATATATTAATGAGGAAATGGTTGATATGGTCCATGATTGTGAACGTTCGAAACGTACAATTGATTATTCATAAGATACATATTTATTTTTCAACTTCATAAATCTATCTTCTTTGAAAAAAAGGCTTCTTTGTTTAGTTTTTGTTTTAATGAATGTACATTTATTTCACTATACTGTTGTGTTATATTACTCTGGCATGAAATTACAGGAAATTAGTTAACACAGCTGGAGTGTGGTTTTAAGTAGAGCTGCTAAGGGACTGACTGTAATTTTGACATCTGCTTTCACAATCCATTGTTTGTTTGTTTTTGCTGTTGTAGCAAATGCGAATGCAAAAATGATATTTGCTGTGCTCTTCCAGTCATTTAGCAGTATACCCTAATATAGTTCACTTTTAAGTGTTATTTGCATATCATTTACATCTGATTATTTATTAAAGGGATTGTTTACACAAAAATGAAAATTCTGCCATAATTTACGCACCCTCATATTGTTTCAAAGCCGTAAGACTTTCGTTCATTTTCGAAACATAAATGATGATCTTTTTTTAATGAAATCTGATAGATTATGTTCCTCTATAGACAACTACGCAACTACCATAAAGAGATTGTAATACTAATCCATATGGATTGAGCAGTTTAGTGCACATTTTATGAAGAGACATGATACTTTATATGATGAACAGATTAAATTTCGGCTTTTATTCACAATTGATCTGCAAACCTAAACAGAAGCTCAACCAAACCTGATTGACGCACAAGAACAAACCTCATTGGTTCTTGCGGAAGCTCAAACGTCCTGCGTAACAAAGAGAATTAACCTTATTGGTTCTTGCTGAAACTCAAATTACTGCGTAACACGAGAATGAACCTCATTGGTTCTTGCGGAAGCTCAATTTTGCTGCGTAACACGAGAATGAACCTCATTGGTTCTCACACGTGAAGCGAACCTTTCCGAATGAATGTTTAAATGTGATTAAAAGCCTAAATTCAATCTGTTCCTCATATAAAGCAATCTTGTCTCTTCAGAAAATTTGGATTAAACCGCTCAATTCATATGGATTAGTTTTACGATCTCTTTGTAAACTTTTTGATGCATCAAAGTGATAGTTGCGTAGACTGTGTCAATGGAGGGACAGAAATTGCTTAGATTTTATTAAAAAGATCTTAATTTGTGTTCTGAAGATGAATGAAAGTCTTACGGGTTTGGAGCGACATGAGGGTGAGTAATGACAGAATAAAAATATTTGGGTGAACTATCCCTATAAATCATTTTATTGTCGTCTCTGCATCCGTTGTAATTTCATAAAATGTTTCTGGCGTTAGAGAGGTCTGAATTAATTTCAACCATTTAAATATCGGCAAAAATCCTTGCAAACCACCTAGAAATGAACCAAATCTTTGAGGTGGACTGGACACTGACTATTGTATTACTTCTCTTAAATTTCTGAACATATCTATAGAACATCTAGAACATATTTCAGTATATATATATATATATATATATGGATTGTCATATTCAATTGTGTATGAGAAAAAAAGGCTTCTTTTCGATTTTTGCCATCGAAACCCCAGTGGCTTTAAGAAATCATCTGGAGGACTGCAGCATATTGCTGAAGATTCAGGCCTGTCATGAGTCATGACTGTCTTTAGAGTGATGATATCGAACTGTCATAACCGAGCTTCGCAATGGCATTCATAAATATGTGAATGTTCTATTCAGGATAAAAAGACAGTGTGAGGCAGTGTGTGTATATGTAGCGGGATGAGTCGTCCTAATAGCATTCGTTCATTCTGTATTCGGATGATTGGACGCTCCCTCCCACGGCGTGCTGGACTCTATTACTGGCCTCATGCTGACTACATCAGAACCATTGATCTTTCTATCTCCATCTCTCCTTTCTCTTCATAAATTTTTATTAGTGAGAATGTTAAAGGGTAAGTTCGGCCAAAACTGAAAATTCTGTCAGTAATTGCTCACCCTCATGTTGTTCCAACCCCGTAAGACTTTCGTTCATCTTCGAAACACAAATTAAGATATTTTTTAAGAAATCTTAGAGCTGGCTCACTCCTCCAAAGGCTTCTATGTTATTGAAACTTGCTGGCCTACAGTGGCTCAACCATAAGTTTATCAAGCGACGAGAATACTTTTTGTGCGCAAAACCCCCCCAAAATAATGATTTATTCAACTATTAATTTTCTTCTGTGTGGGCTTCTGAATGAGTTCACGTAGTGTAACAGCGCAGCGCTTCCGGGTTGTACGTCAGCACGTAGGCTTACTATTGGCCAACGCTGGTCATGTGTGTGATGCGTGTGACGTACAACACAGAAGCACTGTGCTGCTTCACTACGTGAACTCACTCAGAGGCCCACATTGAAGAAAATGAATAGTTGAATAAAGTCATCATTTTTGTATTGTTTTTACGCACAAAAAGTATTCTCGTCGCTTGATAAACTTAAGGTTGAGCCACTGTAGTCACTTGGACTATTTTAAACATTGTCTTTACTAACTTTTCTGGGCCGGCAAGTTTCAATAACATAGAAGCCTTTGGGGGAGAGAGACAGCTCTCAGATTTCATCAAAAATATCTTAATTTGTGTTCCGAAGATGAACGAAATCTTAGGGGGTTGGATCAGCATGAGGGCGAGCAATTACTGACAGAATTTTCATTTTTGGGTGAACTAACCCTTTAAGCAGAGACTCCCTTTACTGATTCCTTTATTAAAATATTACTTCTGGACAAAATGCCTAAGCATTTAAAATGATTCTGTCTGAATACCAAACACTATGATCTCAAATTAATTTAATATCTCAATTAAATTCAGTACTTAAATCAGTAAATAACTCTTAAATCAGTTCTTTATTTGCCATTCCCTGTATGCCCAAACACTTTCATTTTCTCGTTTTTCTTTTGCACCCCCACAGTCTTACACTGTTTGATTTTAGCCCGTTCTTTCCGGCAGATTTGCTTCAGTTGGATGGTGATTGTGCGCCACAATTTTCAAACAGAGCAACAGATTCTTCCTAGGTTTCTAGGAAGAAAATGAGTCTTTTATAGGGTGCTGTGTAGTATGTATATACCAAATATAGTAAGATACAAACCAGCTTTGGGCAAATTCTCCTCTGCTACATGGTTATTTAGAGATAATGGCAAAGGCAAAAACCTCATTATTTCTTAAACTCTGATTTAGATTAAGAATATGATCAAACCCCTAATACCGTCTAACCAAACATAATGCAATATTAGATACTTTTTTTTGTCCTAACCAGCCAAAAGATGTAAAATATGTTTGGATTGGCAGTGGTTTTGTCGCATCGAAAAATGTACGAAGAACTTGTGGTCAGAAAATGTACATTGTCGCAGTTGGTTTGGACATGATATAACCCTAACCCTGTAATTAAACTTTGGTGTGCATTTCTTTCTGGACTTGTATTACAAACATGAATGATACCACAAATGGATCAACATTGAAGGAGAGTTCCAAGCCATCAGAATATCATAGAAATTCTATGATAGCAGAATTGAATGCAAATGCGCAGTGGTGTGATGCGGGACTGTTTTGTGAATATTAGAATAACTGAATGAATGTAATGCTCAAAAAAGTGTGGTTTTCAGGTCAGATTCTCCTGTGGCCGCTCTTCACAGATAAGGAAGGTGGTGTTCTTGCTCTATTTCAAAAAAGAGAGTTGTGTAGTGTTATAAGAGTGCTGAATGGACATCTTTCCTTATCAAGCCAAAGACGTAGTCACATTGCGTCGTGGTATAGAGACTTTCAAGAGCCATTTCAATTGGATTCACATTCTTGTTGTAGTCTTAAAGTAATTTTAGTCATTCTAAACTAAACATAATGTTACTTATTTTTGTCGCACTATAACAATTTTTTTCAATTGTAAATACATTCAATTATACTTGTTTGAAAAAAGTAACTTGGGTATTATAGTGTATTTTTAGCAAGGACTTACTGTAAGTTACACAATCTCTCTCTCTCTCTCTCTCTCTCTCTCTCTCTCTCTCTCTCTCTCTCTCTCACACACTCACACTCACACACACACACACACACACACACACACACACACACACACACACTCACAGTGCCTAATTTAAATATTATTTCTAATCATGCCTTTTTGCTGGTTAAAGAGTGACTGTTTTTTTGTTCCCCAGATCAGATATTCATCAAACCTTGTAGACTGCAAAATGGAAATGACATTTCCTCCTCCATTCAGAACTTTTATACATGTTTGATTTGCAATGTAGCCATGGACCCGTTAAAAATTTGATTATGACTGATACTTTAAGAT
This sequence comes from Leuciscus leuciscus, assembly GCF_965113295.1. Lineage (NCBI taxonomy): Eukaryota > Metazoa > Chordata > Actinopteri > Cypriniformes > Leuciscidae > Leuciscus > Leuciscus leuciscus. The sequence goes on along the minus strand of NC_138730.1, from coordinate 16,773,609 downwards.
AATTTGTAAGTGAGCTTCTGTTTAAAATGTGCAGATATTTTGTAGTTTAAGATATCTTTTCTTAGATTCAAAATGTTTAATGATCAAAGTTCTAAAGTGTCTTAAGACAGAAACATTAAAGAGCATTTTTAGAACAGCACAGAATTATTTAAGATAGCCAAAGATGAATAATTCTACCTCAAATTGCTGTGATATTATGTGCCTAATTCACTGAATAGTTGCATCACTTTTGTACGCATTAAAGGGATAGTTCACCCAAAAATGAAAATTACCCCATGATGTACTCCCCTTCAAGTCATCCTTGGTGTATCTGACTTTTTTCCTGTCAGATGAATAGAATCGGAGTTAAATAAAAAAAAATGCCCTGACTCTTCCAAGCTTTATAATGGCAGTGAATGGAGGATATGATTTTGAATGCAAAAAAAGTGCACCCATCCTTCAATTTTATTAACCCCATGGAGCCGAATGGATTACTTTTATGATGGATAGATGCACTTTTTTGGGCTTCAAAATCTCGTCCTCCATTCACTGCCATTATAAGCTTGGAAGAGCCAGGAAATTTTTTTATATAACTCCGATTGTGTTCGTCTGAAAAAAGAAAGTCATATACACCTAGGATGGCTTGAGGGTGTGTAAATCATGGGCTAATTTTCATGTTTAGGTGAACTATCCTTTAACATCTGCATCATATTACCTTATCATCCACAATCCAGTTTAACGAGGCACGATTTGTGCACCATAGTTCAGTTAAGTCATTGTCATTCTTTTCAGTATAAATATACCTCCTTTCTACATGAATTGGCTTTATAGATTGCACCTAATAATATTAATTCCTGTTTTATTTTTAATTAATAAAAAATTATATTCATTTTTAATAGTTTTTTTTTTTTACTACATTTTCTAATGAGCATGGCAAAAGTAATTTATCAAATGATGTTAAAATCCTGGAGAACTCCATACATCCAGTAACACAGTGTTGTCAAGCTCATTTTCAGTATTTTAAAGAGCTTATTCTGGTCTCTGGAGCACAGTGGTGGAGGAATGCTGTAGAGTCTCAATAAAGTATGCCAGAGAACAGTAATCTGCTGTATCCTCTACTATTGAACGAGATGGAGACACTAACGGTCAAAAGCTTGGAATAATTAAGATTTTTTTTTATTGTTTTTATTGTTTATGCTCTCCAAGGATGCCTTTATTTGATTAAAAATAAAGTAAAACTTTAGTAATATTTTGAAATACGATCACAATTTAGCAGAATTGAACTGCAGAACTGCTTTCTGTTTTTAATTTTAAAACATAATTTATTCCTGTGATGGCTAAGCTTACTAAGCTTAAACATTCGTATTTGTTGCTCAATTATAATTTATTATTGGTGCTCAGTTATTAGTAATGGATCTTATTATCAATGTTGAAAACCGTTTTTGCTGCTTTTTGTTTGTTTGTTTTTTGGAAACTGAGATTTTTTTTTTTTAGGATTCTTTTATAAATAGAAAGTTCAAAATACATTTTTATTTGACAACTAAATCTTTTGACAAAAAAATAGGCAGCAAAAATCTGTTTTCGGCATTGGTAATAATAATAAATATTTCTTGAGCCGCAAATAAGCATATTAGAATGATTTCTGAAGGATCTTGTGACACTGAAGACTGGAGTAATGATGCTGAAAATTCAGCTTAGCCATCACAGGAATTATACTAATATTTCACAATAGTTCTGTTTTTACTCTATTTTGAATCAAATAGATAGACTTGGTGAGCATAAGAGACTTCTTTCAAAAACAGTGCAGACTGCAAGTTCGTTCTTAGAGAAATCCCCCATGTTTAATCTATTTAACAAATCTAGTCAGTGTATGAGGTCATACAGTAGCAGTGGGAACGCTGGGCTGTAACCCTGTCTTTTCTTCCAAGAGCTCTTGTTAGCCGTGCTGTCTCCTGGTTCAAACCTTCTGTCTCCGGTTGAGGATTAGGTTATCCCCTTTGTGCAGCGATCATTCTTGCTTCTGAATCAGAATTTAAATGTCAGAGACTAATCACGGTGTACTCAGCTGAATGCTTTTCTCCAAACTCAATTACTCTGCTTGTTGCGATGATTTTGCTCTGAGGACTCTTGCTTTCAGCTTTGAATAGTTATTTGTTGGCTTGACAGTTTGATGCCTCAGCACTATGGCTTTAGGGAATCAAAGCTGGAGGAGGAGGATGCATGGCTTGTCCTCTTTTTGTCCTTTTTTGTCTGGGTTGTGAACCAGTTCAATCGAAAATCATTTCTTCACTGAATAGCATGGGGTTTGATGGCAGAGTTTCCATTCCAGCAGAATGGAGTACAATAGGGGTTATACACAACATATTTCCGGGTTCTACAAAACAGATATAACTACGTCCGGTCCTCAATTACTGAGGTAAACACAGCGTAGGAATGGCGACCTTTTATAGCCGGTGTTTACAGGTGCTACCCATTCTGTCCATTTCAGATGTACATCGTATTGCCAAACGGACTTCCAGACCCCCGAGTACTCCGTTAGATAAAGTTTTACGCCTCCTCATTTATTCATGATTATGAAGGTATGTAAGTTAGTATGTAGCTTTTGCTAATGGCACCCGATGTAGAGTTAGCTAACTATCAGTAAGTTAGTTTAGACTTGTATGCTATCATAGTAGTTTAACCTTTTATATTTGCTTGCATAGGATTAAAACAATCAAATGAAGTTTTTTTATAAAAACTTTTTTTCTGATACTTAAGCATTCGTGACATTTTTATTAAAACAGAAATAAGAATTGTTTTCTAAAAAAGCGAAAAGGTGTTTTCACCTAGCGCTGCAGATGCGTACGGTAGTGCAAACCGGAAATGCTTATACCTGTTTTCCAGTTCGAACATTGGGCGTTCCGCATAACCCCTATTCCACGCATAAAGCATGATTTACCAGAAAACTTAAAGGGATAGTTAAGCCAAAAAAAATAAAATAATAATACATTTATTAATTAACTCATGGGATTCTAAACTCATGACTTTTTATTCTTATGCATAATTGCTAAAGAAGAGTTTTTAAGAGTTTGACCAGTTTTTGTTCATGTTATGTCAAAACTTTCAAGATTCTTGCTGTTTTACTTCATATTCAGAAGAAATGTACTTAGAAATTGTACTTAAAATGTCCCTATTATGTAGCCTAGAAATCTAGACGCACCCTAACGGCAGCAACATTTATTTTGCAGCCAGTGTGGTCTAGCAACTCTCCGCTGATTTTCGAGCTGGAAACCAAACTCAGGTCAGGCCAATCACATCGTGTATAGAGTAGGCGGGGCGGGCTTAACATAATGACGACAGAGTTGCGACGGTTCCCTGCTACTTGAAAACAAAGAATGGCTTCTGCTGTTGGCGAACAGCAGTCTTTCGAATCGGCTTTGGCCACGACTCGGAGTTAAACTTTTCTTTGAGAAAAGAGCAAAGAACGGCATTTAAGTCATTTTTTGGGGGGGAGTTTTGCCGACTGGATTCGTTGCTCTGATTGGTTGTAGCGCTGTCCTATTGCGTGCAGAGGGATTTTGAGAGACAACCGTTTATCCCGCCCCTCGGATTGAGCCGTGCCAATGGTGAGTTGCCAGACCTAACATCTTGATGTAGGTCTGGCTTGCTAGGCTACCTATTATGCTCAATCACAACAGATTGGTTCATCTGACCAATCAGAGCAGAGTAGACCAATCACATCAGACTAAGCCATCTGACCAATCAGAGTAGAGTAGGCTCACAGAAAGGAGGGATTTAAAGAGACTGAATCCTCTATCGTTTATCAGAAAGTGAAATATACTTGAATACCTGAAAAAATTTTTTTTGTTTAATTGAAGGTATTTAAACGTTAAAAATTAAACACTTATCTTGGCATTTTAAATTGACTTTTGAAAACAAAAGACTGAAAAAATGATTTTCTCTTTTTTTTTTTTTTTTTTTATAAACTTTGTAAAGAACCCTGTCATTAATCACAATTTTCTCATTGTTAAAACTCGAGGACACTGCAGATGTTAAAGTTAACCCGGATATTTTAGTTAAAATTAGCAGACAATGATTTTATAGTGGTTTGACATTTATTGTGAATATAGTAATTTTTAGATTAATAATCAAAACTAATCACACTGCTCACACTTGACTCAAGATCATAATCTAAATTGTTATTATAAAAAACACATTTGTTTAAAGTCTGTGTCTGAAAGAGATTATTCACCCAAAAATGAATTTATGTGGGCATGATTGATTGGCTTGTTAGGATAAAGAAAAACTGGGAAAAAGAAAAATACTTTTAAGTCATGATGACATATGTACTTTGAAGTCTACACGAAATTGTAATGGAGAAAAAAAAAAAAAAATTCCTTGTAAATGTAATTGAGGATAAGTACAAGTATTCTGTTTTAACAGAACTCAAGGACAGGTTCCCCAGAATAATATTTAAATATATAGTGAAGTACTAGCCTATCACTTCACATCTCTTTTCATACAATATCTATGCACGCATATGGAGCAGCTTTACAGAGGTGTTAATCTTCATTGAAACCAGCATGTATTTTATGTTAACTAGCCAGGATACTCTTGATATCTCTACTCAACACTTCAGGTGCAGCACTCTGTGATCAACTGCATAAGAAATAATTGACAACGCAATATTGAGTTATTGATAAGATAATATAGAACAACATGGTTCTGTGTTGCGTGTGTGTGAGAGAAAGAGCGAGGGGGGAGGGATGTGCTTTCTGTAGATAAAAATAATTTAGAGGGGGAAAAAAAAAATGCTTTGGCCAATATCTTTATTTTTTCTGGGTCTTTTGCTGTGGTAGACTATACAGCTATACATAACTGATATTATTCGGCAAAGGGAAATTGAACTGAAATGCGGTCTAGATCTGGAACTACTTCACAGCCACACAGTTATCGTGTTAGAGAATCAGAATCAGGCATCTAGTGTGCTTTATCAATTTGTGTGATCTCCTACAGCGTTCTTACTCCACATCTCTCATTGTTCTCACATAATCAAATAAATAAATGGACATGAAGTATTGATTTGGGGTGAAATTATTCATTTATTTGGTTAGTAAGCATGTAATAAGCAGGATCATATAGAGCAGGGTTTTCCTAACAGGAGTTGCTGGAGGTTTCTAAATTGATGAATGGCTAATAATTAAATATCCTATGTAAAATTAAATAAATGGAGCTGCTCGATAATCGTGATATGGTGCGTCTGTCAAATCAAAGGCTGTGATTTAATTAAATAACTATGTAGTCTGATCCTCCGCACGTTAAAAAACGTGATTCACATTAAAGGCAGGGTAGGCGATTTGTAACAGATTATTTTTTTATATATTTTTTGTTATGCTGGTTGAAAGTCTCTTCACATCCTGATATCAATAACTAAGTTAAGTGGTCTAAATGTATTTATATGTAAATATATATTGTCTGTGGAAGGCGTAGGACCATAACATTTTCATCCAATTATTTAATTTGTTCCGAATGCAATGATACGATGTCACCTCCCTGTCAACGTATGTATTTCCATTCCTCCTCGTTAGACAGACGTCAGTCACTGAGCACCACAAACAACCATCAGCTACTTTTTTCAGTTCTTCCTGAACCAAAACAACCAGCTTATGCTGCGTTCACGCCATAACTACTGTAATTTGGAGGAGGCATAAAACCTGTGACGTTATACTAGGAGCGGTTCCTGAATCGAATTAATAAGTTTCAATGGCAACACTATCAACGCCGAAATGAATTTGCAGCAGTCAGGTGGTACAGGTCAGTGCTCTTTAAGCTATGTTCATTATTATTGTAATGTTATGTGCTTTGAGACATGAGGTAGTTTAACGCCTTCTCCCGCAACGCTTTTGTTTGCTCCCTGCTGTAAGCGTTCATGTGTTTTAAAGGAGGCGTGGCTTTGGAGATGCTGTGAAGGGAGGGTGGGATCTTATGCTTTCAAAGCTAGCTCAATATTGCTAGATCTTTAAATGCAGCAAATCTCTGCATGTTCTGCGAGTTTAACGTGCATTTTGGAACTCAACATGCGCCGGGCTCACTTTATTTTAAACATTTTTGTGGGCAGAAGTTTACTGCATTTCAGCAGTGTTCCGCCAAATTAAGAGCTCAAGGATTGTAAATGTTCAAAGTTTGAGGGTTTAAATGTTTGAAAGTGCAGAATTAGTATTGTAACTTAATATAATTATTATTATATTTATCAAATATACATTTTTATTTTACAATAAAATTATAATGTATAACAGTTAAATATTTCTGCCTTGATTTTTGTAATTAGAGTTAAAATAATAATAATAATTACCTATTTCAGGGGGTACTTCAAGTCAATATTTGACATCCAAGGGGTTTGGCTAATAAAAATGTTTGGGAACCCCTGAAATAGAGTCGTTATTGTCAAAAAAAACAAAAACACACACACAAAATCAGGACCCATCCTGATCATCTGATCATTATTGCAATAATGCCCAGCTCATCTGGCTGATGCTCTGGGTTCAGGTGTTCCAAGTGTTTTAACTTGTTGCTAAATGAAGTCTCTAGGGTGTTATAGTTACATCCTGGTACTTCTCTTTTGATATTCTGGTCTCTCACGCTCCTCCTGCAGTGTCTGAAATTTTTCACCCATTTCATCATTCGCCAGGTGAGAACGTGTGATCCCACAACTGACTATCAAAGAACTGTGTCACTTATTTGTGAGTGCAGTCCCTTGATCATCTTGATCTAAACAATTTTTTACTTTTCGAGCGCTAATAATCTCTCATTAATCCCAATCATCTCCCTCTCCCTCATTATCGTGGCTTCAGTTAACTCTAGCTCAGTTCCTCAACTGCTCCCGGAGGTAGACTGAGCCGTCTGTCGGAGTCGATCCATCAGTCCGTGTTCAGCCATGTGCGAAGCCCCCTTATGTAGTCTTCACCCTCCTGTTTCCCTCTTACTTGTGGAGGTTAACTGCCTCAGCACTCGGGACATCTCCTCCACTGTCCTCCACGCTCAGCTGCAATGTATTATGCAGATGAAGGCCACTCATTATTGCTGTCCTTACTGTCTGATGGAGCAAAACACATCGTCTTGCAGCATGTGAATATGCGGAGTATGAAGTAAAAAAAAATGTTAGGAAGGTACAAGTGTGCTGATGTCATAATGAAGAAAAAAATTATCAAATTGTTGAAATTGAAAAATCCGTATCGAGTAGTTTGGCATTATCCAACATTATTATTTCTTAGAGAAAATAAAACGTGAAGTTTTGTTAAAGAGGCCATATTATGCCTTTTTATAAAGTCTTGATTTTGTACTTGGTGTCTGCTAAAATAGATTTTCATGTTTGAATGTTCAAAAAACATTGTTTTTCACATATTTTACATTGTTGCAGCACCTCTCTTCGCAGTCTGCCAGTCTCTGTTTTATGGCGCTTTTCCACTGCATGGTACGGTACGGTTCGGTTCGGTACGGCACGCTTTGTCGCTTTTCCACTGCATGGTACGGTACGGCTCGGTTCAGTCCGGCTCACTTATGACGCATTTCCACTGCACGGTACGGTACGGTACGGCTCGCTTCGGCTTGCTTTAAATGGTACCTGGTCTGTTGAGGTTCCAAGCGTACCGTACCGATACTAAAATGTGACGTGAAAACACTGCAGATCACTGATAGGTCAGACAGAATCATCAATACCAGCGTCATTGTATTTACGACACGAGACACTAAACCCGCTAGATTTAAATAGCCAGTAGACAACAGCCAACGCTGTAGCGCCTGTTTTAGAAGTATTTGCTTCAAAAAAAGAGTATAAACTTAAAAAAAGAAATGGATGAATCGTGGTCAGTGGACGATGCAGACGTTCCTCTCGTTGGTTGCCGAGGAGCGGATGGGGAAACCCGGAATGAAAAATTCGCATTTAATATGATGCTGTCATGGCAGTAGAGACGGCAACTATAATGATCAGTCACACCCACTTTGAATCGGTACTAACTGCAGTGGAAAAGCAACCGAGCTAAAGCGAACCGAACCGTGCCGTACCGAGCCGAGTCGTACCACGCAGTGGAAAAGCGAAGCGAGCCGAACCGTTCCGTGCCGAGTCGAACCGTACCGAGCCGAACCGAGCCGTACCATGCAGTGGAAAAGCGCCATTAGTTCCGGTCTCTACAAAGCCACTCCTTCCTAAAAGCGCACTGTGCTCTGATTGGTCGGCTGGACCAGTGTGTTGTGATTGGTCAATTGCTGTTTTGAAAGTGTTTTGGAAATGTCCCGCCCCTTTCCATAACCTTGAGTTTCAACACACTATTAACGCAACTCAACCTGCAGACCCTCATGACTGTGTGGAGCAGTTATTATTGTAAAATATAACTATTATACACATTTTTGTTAATTGAAATGAAACTGAAATAAAATAAATGTAAATGTTTGATGAAAAAAACTAAACCAAAGTTAGAAATCTGCCTTGGCAACTAACTAAAATAAATGTTTTAAGCTAATAATTGAGAAAAAACAACAACCTAAAACTGAACTAAAACTAAAAACTATAAATTAAGCCTTAATAGTAATAAAGTAATTAAATAGTATTTAATAAAAACATAACAAAAATAGATTTTTTTTAATAATTACTAAAAGTTGAAATTAAAATAAAAACTGAAAATATAAAAATAAAATCGAATTAAATATATTAATAAACACTAGTGTATATAAATAATATTAAAATAACACTTGTGTCAAGGTCAATGTGCCTCTTAAAACAGCAGATAATCTGACCTTTTTATGACAAGTCAAGGTGAAAAAGATTATACAATTTCATGTGGTGCGACTCCCCAATGTAATGATATTTATGAATAAATAATGCATGACGTTTGTAATACATTCTTTTTACCTTAGTAAAAGATGTGTACACACATATTCAGGGTGTGAGTCAAATGTTCTTTTTCCGCACAACAAATCTGTAGAGTAATTACATAGAAATGTTTGTTTAATAGTATAAAACTTTTTCATGTTAGAATGGGAGGACAATATTTTCCAACATAAATTTGAGTCAGTTCATCAACAAAGCTATTTTATGGCTTCAGAAGATTTAGAATATAGCGCACAGTGTATATGGACCACTTTTATGGTGCTTTATCTATCTATTTATTTGTGTGTGTGTCCCATTCACTTTTATTTATGGAAAAGAGTGACAAGTACATTCTTCAACATTTCTCTTTTTTTGTTCCACGGAAAAATGAAACTCATATTTTTTTGGACCAACATGAGGGTGAGAGAATTTTCACTTTCGGGTGAATTATTCATTTGAAAGTGTGTATCCTGCACAGCCGTGATGGGAAGGACGGTGAACACGCGTAAACAACATGCACAAATGTTCTGTATCCGTCTTTCCCCGAAGCTGTATGTGTCACACAAACCCCTTTTCCCCGGTTCCTGTGGGTTGCATGGTTATGTGCTCTGTGGTGGTCATTGTGGATATATATTATTAATTTCTAGATCACAGTGAAACACAGTCATGATCACATGCAGTGCAGGCAAAGGCCTGGAAGCCCCGGGAACTTTGTTGGAAAAGTTATGCGAACTCTCTTTTTAGAGGTTAACCTTTTCTTTTCAGTAGAATATTCAGTCCGCATTAGCATATAAATATGCTCTTCTGGTGATGCATGTTTAATGGTGGGTGATTTAAATGTATAATATTCATACACAAAATGATCATGTGGCTGTAAATGTGCAAACAGTGACTGAAGCAGACGTGTTCTGCTTCTTTCTTTCTTTCTTTCTTTCTTTCTTTCTTTCTTTCTTTCTTTCTTTCTTTCTTTCTTACTTTTGTTTTTCTGTTCGTTTATTTTTGCTTGCAAGTGCTCGTTCTTCGATCATTCTGTCTTTCTCTTGTTTGTGCTTTCATTCTTTTGCTCTTTCTTTTTCACCCTCTAGTTCTGTCTTTTCTCCTTTCATTATTTTTTCCACTTAATTCTTTTTTCGCATTGATTCATTTGTTCGAGTGCTTTGTTGCAGTCGTCCGATTAGTCTTTTTTATTGTTTGTTCGTTTTTACTTTCGTTTTTCCCTCACTCTGACTTTCTTTTCTTTTTGTTCTATTTTTCATTTGTTCTCTTCATTCTTTTATTTATCCGCTTGCACTTTTCCTTCTTCCATTCACTCGACGATTCTTCTTTTTTTCATTAATTTGTGCTCTTTTAATCAATAGATAAATTTTGCTTTTTCTTTTTTTCCCATTGTCCCATGGCTTCATTCATTCTTCTTTTTTCTGTTCATTCATTTGTTCTCTTGCACGTTCTTTGTTTCATTTGTCCAATCAGTCTCTCTTTCCATAATTTCTTTGTTCTTTCTTCTTTTCAATGTTTTTTGTGTTTTCTTTTACTCGCTCATTCAGTTTTTTTGTTTGTTTGTTTTTATCAGTTTTGTTCACTTGTTTGCTTGCATGTTCATTCTATGATCTGTTTGATTGTTTGTCCTTCATTTGTTCATTCATTGATTCATTTGATTATTCCCTTTTTTGTTAGTTTTATCTTTTCATTTTTTTCATCCGCTTGCTTTTTCTTTCATTCATTCTTTATATGTCTTTATATTTATTCTTTCAGTTTTTCTTTCTGTTTCCTTTCTTTTTTTCTGTTTTCTCTCATTTGTTCTTTCTTTTTTTGTTGACTTGTTCTGTTCTTCATCTCTTTCTTTGGCCACGTTCACACAGCAGCAGAATGCAGTTGTCAAGTTTTGTATTTGAGTCCTTAAAGGAGAAGTTCACTTTTAAAAAAACTTTTGCTGATAATTTACTCACCCCCATGTCATCCAAGATGTCCATGTCTTTCTTTCTTCAGTCGAAAAGAAATTAAGGTTTTTGATGAAAACATTCCAGGATTTTTTCACATATTATGGATTCCATTGGGACCCAAACGGTTCAAGGTCCAAATGACAGTTTCATTGCCGCTTCAAAGGGCTTTAAACGATACCAGACGATGAATAAGGGTCTTATCTAGCGAAACGATCGGTCATTTCAAAAATAAAATAAAAAGTTGACGTTTTATAAGCACAAATGTTCGCCTTGCTCTGTTCTGTGATGCGCGTTCGTGACGTCACGTAATACGCAATTACGTTGAAAAGGTCACGCTTGAAAAATTGAAGAAAATGTTCTTTTTGGCTTTTTAATATTAAAACACTCAGGATGCGCACACGAAATGGGCATTTTAAACGATAAACTGACACAAATACATTTGAAAATGTTTATATGGTCCTCCTTCCGCACATTTGTAAACACATCAAACTTGACCTTTTCAACGTAATTGCGTATTACGTGACGTCACGAACGCGCATCACAGAACAGAGCAAGGCGAACATTTGTGCTTATAAAACGTCAACTTTTTATTTTATTTTTGAAATGACCGATCGTTTCGCTAGATAAGACCCTTATTCATCGTCTGGTATCGTTTAAAGCCCTTTGAAGCGGCAATGAAACTGTCATTTGGACCTTGAACCGTTTGGGTCCCAATGGAATCCATAATATGTGGAAAAATCCTGGAATGTTTTCATCAAAAACCTTAATTTCTTTTCGACTGAAGAAAGAAAGACATGGACATCTTGGATGACATGGGGGTGAGTAAATTATCAGCAAAAGTTTTTTCAAAAGTGAACTTCTCCTTTAATACAGTTACGTTCACAAACAGATCAGTTACGTACGGTAGTGACAACCTCCTGCTATAACCAAACTTACATCCATACATTTTCAGGACTCACAACCGCATTCTTGAAAACCTGTGCTGTGTGAACGAAAGCCGCTCTTGTGCTGCACAAACACGTGTCTGCCGTGTCTTGCGGGTTTTCATTTGTGGTTTCGAGATATGAGCTGTGTGTCATCTGAAGGTTTTAGATCCAGTCTCTGTTCTCCACCAGAGCTGCTCTCGTCAGACTCTAAATAGAAACTCGCGGCTCTGTTGGACTCTTGTCATGTTAAAAGTGAGAAGACTTTTTAGTTTTATGGATGTCGCCATCTTTGATATAATCTTTTGATATATACTATGGTCACTTGTAAGAGAATATGGGCTTGACACCCATTGCATGTTCATACAGTTTACATCTCGTAATTCTGACATTATTACTCAGAATTGCTAGTTACATCCCGTAATTCTGACTTTATTTCTTAAGCACTATTCGGACGGGATTAACTTTACAAGAGTAGATGGAGTAATGTAATTTTTCCACAGGACGTCTGTTATATTACAGTTTTTTACGATTGCTATGACAGATTTTTCTATACTTTTAACAATTTTCCAAAACTCTTAACACAGTTAGCACTACATCCGTCTGTGTAAGCTATACTATTAACACATTTCTTGTTGCTTTAACACAAAATGCATGCAATTAACACAAATTTAAAATGCTTAAACTTCTTTTACACACAAGCTCAAACAAGAAAAAAACAATGGATTTTTACTGCCAAATTTACCAATGCTTTAACACTGTATGCCAGCACAGATAACACCATGTTCTAAACCTAACCTTACAGGCTAAAGTCAAGGTAAACAGCTGCTTATATTGTGAATTGAAACACAAATATATCCCCTGTATTTTATTCTATTCTTACTGAGAAACAGCTGATTGAATTATGCAAATAATTAGAAGATGACTCTTTTTTTTTTCTTCTTGTGCTTTTTCTGTTCGTATATTTTGTATTTTCACATTATTCCATTGCTAGTGAGAAACAGCTGATTGAAGTTATGCAAATATGGGACAATGTGGCATTCCACCATTCCCGTCTAGTCACAGCCTGGTTTGACGCCCATCAGAGGATGATGTCCATTTTCCTTGCCCCTTACTTCCCTTTCCTCAACCCCATTGAGGAGTTTTCTCAGCCTGGAGATGAAAGGTTTTTGACCATAGTCCACAGGACCAAATGTCCCTCCTGTATACAAAAGATGCTGCATACCAAGACATCACAGTTGAACACTGCCAGGTGTGGATAAGGCATGTTACTGTAAACGATTCTTCCCAAGATGCCTTGCCAGGGAAGATATCAGGTGTGATGTGGATGAGAACATGTGGACAAATGCAGAAGACCGGGCAGATTAGAAGATGGCCTTTTCTGTTTGTATATTTTGTATTTTCACATACAGTAATACTGTAAATGGCAGCTATATTGCATATTTTTGTTATCTTGCAGAAATGTCCTGTCGCAAATAAAGCCGTTACTGCAGCAATTCTGTGTCTGTCTTCTTTTTTTTCATAAACCATACATTCTATAAAGCTACTCTAAGAAGGGTCATTTATTTTGTTGTATTGAATTTCTGCTGCAAAAAACAACAACAACAAAATGCATGCATTTACATTACAAACAAAACAAAAATGTAGAGCGACTTCAAAAAAATAAATAAACTGCAGTGCAAAACACAATCTATGATCAATACAATATACTGTCTGTTGTATAAGGGCAGACCTGACACATAAAATAATGCAGTTTCTGTAATTTCAGCTGATGATAGTGTTTTTTTTGTCATTGTGTTATGATTGACTAAATGTTCCTGTTGGAAGAGAACATGTGTTAGTGTTTTGAATAATTATTTGATTTTGAAACATGTTTGCAGTGTTTTGTTAGACATTGTGTATTGTGTCAGTGTATTATTGTATTTTGAAAATTAGTTTTGGAGTTTAGTTTACAATGTGTGATTTTGAGCATGAAATTAACCGTTTTGCCAATTGTGTGTTTTAGGTGTGTTGGTGCGTTAAGAGTTTAGGAAACTTGTTAAATGTATTGAAAAAACTGTCATAGCGATTGTAAAAAACTGTAATGGCCAATTCGCACTGGATAAGATATCTCAGTAAAACTAGCAGAAGTTGGAGGGGTAACTCCATTTATACACCGCCGTCACCCTCCTGTCATCATGTGTGTATTACGTTGCTTCCTGATATCACATGCGCAAACACATATGTGACCCTGGATCACAAAACCAGTCACAAGTCGCACACGGGTATATTTGTGGCAATATCAAACAATATATTGTATAGGTCAAAATTATAAATTTTTCTTTAGATATTTTGTAAATTTCCTACCGTAAATATATAAAACATTTATTTTTGTGAGTGAATGCAGCACAATCGCGAACATAAATGGCAACTCTAAAGGTCGATTTTCTCAATGTTTCGATTTTTTGCACCCTCAGATTCCAGGTTTAGTATCTCGGCAAAATATTGTCCTATCCTAACAAACCATACATCAATGGAAAGCTTATTTATTCAGCTGTGTATACATCTCAATTTCATAAAATTGACCCATGTGACTGGTTTTGTGGTCCAGGGTCACATATAAGCTATATTTTATTTATATAGATGTAAAACAGAATGTCCGGTCAAACGATGTATTAATTAACTTCAGATTGGATTATGTTGGTAATAGGCACTTACCTAATGCTAAAACAAGTTTTGTGCCTCTAACAAGTGCTTTCGACCTTCTTTTAGATCTGAATGGTATGTGGAAAACACTTGAGTTTTGCCACAGACTTGACCTCCCACCGCCTAGATTGCAACTGAATGCTTTTTCAAGCGCTTCCATACTTTAAAAATCGTGGAAAACTACTTTTAAACAGGAAATTACGGAATATTTACGTACATATTTACAACGGGTCTATTCGCACGGGATTACAGTAGTATTACCTAAGTACATTTTTCTGGAAGGTAAAAGTCGCCGTAATCTTTACTGCCATTGTCCGTAATGATTACTGAGATGGCACATTCGGACGGGACTAAAATCACTGAGAAGCTCTGGTAATAATTACTTTACCCTACCTCTCCATGGTAAACTAATCCCGTCCGAATAGGGCTTTACAATTGGCATTTTACATCTCGCAATTCTGTCTTTATTTCTCAGAATTGCCCGTTAGTATCTCGCAATTCTGACTTTATTTTCTATAAAGTCAGAATTGTGAGATAGAAACTCACAATTGCCAGTTTAAGTCAGACTTGTGAGATCTACATAAACTCACAATTGCAAGAAAATGTGGTGAGCTGTTTTTTCCCTCTCAGTATTAGTTGAATGTGTGTGGTTGGTAATAACATCTGCTGTCCGGAGTTTGCACTGCCCTATCCTTCAATAACAGCCTTTGTGTAAACATTAGCTTCTTTTTCGACATCGGGCCGAACGGTTCTAAGAACGATAAGGAACGGTTCCAGTTATATTTCAACTTAAGCCCGATTACGATTACACGATTCTCGGCCCGGAGTTCTACCGTGCTGGTAGAATGCGTGTAATGACGTCGGCACTCAGGATTGGTCACTTGTCTGTTGCCTGGCTACCAGTTTCTCTGTAGCTGGCTAAATGTGCTATTTGAGAGACGTAAACACAAGTTTTTAATAAAATAAAGATCTGATCATCCTCCATAATGAAAGTGAAAGTGAAAGTGAAAGTGACACGTGACGGCCAAGTATGGTAACCCATACTTGGAATTTGACCTCTGCATTTAACCCATCCAAGTTAATGCACACACATTAGGAGCAGAGTAGTGAGTAGTTAACACACACACACTGCAAACGTGGATACACACACCCAGAGCAGCGGGCAGCCTTTGTGTGGCGCCCGGGGAGCGATTAGGGGTTAGGTGCCTTGCTCAAGGGCACCTCAGTCATTTCCCACCGGTTCTGGAATCGAACCAGCAACCTTTGGGTCACCAGATCAACTCCCTAACCACTAGGCCATGACTGCCCCGCTATTTACAGTTGCTATTTACATCTCATATCGTCTGTAAAAGGCAACGATTGACACATAGTGTTTACATAGTGCATCCAGTTCTTTTATTTCAGAAGAGCAAATTAAATTCAGTTGTTCATGCTGTGAAACAGACTCATCAGAGTTCTCGCTACATGTCTTCACAGAAACCCAAGCAGAAAGACTGGCACCCTCCTGATGGCTTCATTCTGGGGCTCTGGACTCTAATCCTGCTGGTGTTCTTCAAGACCTATGGCATCAAACATCTCAAACACATCTTCTGATCCCACAGAGGTCAAAGAACCTGCTGCGTCTGTGTCTCTGTCATAAGAGAGTCCACCACAACTTTCTTCATGATTGATTTGGTCAGGAATAGGTTATTTATTTCTTGATGCAAGTTTGTTTTCTTTTGGTTTTGCTGTGTATCATATTTTGAAAGTGACATGCACTGACTTGCGTTGAAATGTTCTTTGTTGTTGTTGTTTTTAGCTCTGTAGTGAAATCCATTTGAATTTCACACAGGGACTTTCTTTTGAACTAAACACACACAGACAGTGTGGGAGGGAGAAGCATACTTCTTGTTTTTTTTGGTTTGTTTCTGTTTTTTTGTTTTTTAATTTCCAGTTATAGTTTCACCTCTTCAGTATGGAAGCTTGTTTCCACCACGGAATAAAATAATTAAAAGGATAATTGCGACTTTTTATCTCACAATTCTTTTTTTTCCGCTATTATGCGTTTGTCACAATTCTGACTACTTTTCTCAGAGCAATTACGAGTTATAAAGTCCAATTCTGAGGTAAAAAGACTGACTTATATTGAGTCTTATATATCTTGCAATTCTGACTTTATAACTCAGAATTGCGAGTTTATATCATGCAGTTCTGAGGAAAAAAATATTCAGAATTGCGAGATGTAAACTTGCAATTGCGAGAAAAAAACGTCAGAATTGTTGAATAAAAAGTCGCAATTACCTTTTTTACTTTTTATTCAGTGGCGGAAACAAGCTACAAGCATTCTTCAGCCCAGGGCAGGGTTCAATTATTTTCTAACATTTATTATGGCACACATGGAATTGTAACTTGTAATGAGGGCATGCACTCCTACCAGATTCCTTCATTTTGTTCTCAGTGGGATGAGATTGTTTGTTAGCTTTTTACAGATGTTCTAAATCTGTATATGCAATTGCTGATCTATTGTTTCAGTGTCACTTTATAATTTCCAGTCTTATTCTGCAATGGTTATATGAAATGGGAAAATATACTAATGTTCAGGATAGCTCTGAGAAGAGTTGTGAAAACCAACTGTGAACATATCTGAGAACCACTTATTCATATAATGTTTGGATCATTGAAAGAAAATGAAGCTTATTTTAGCTTCTGACAATTAACTAACAAGTAGGTAGAAAATGTCAAATATCTTATTGGTCCTAAACTAAGCTTCATTTTTTTTCTTAAGCAAAATGTTTTTTTTTTTTTATAAATGTGAGGAATTAATGGACAGCAAACACATTTCCATGTACAGCAACCAAATCACTCCATTTGCCTTTGGCTGTGTCCTGTATCTGTCCATTAGCATCTCCACTCCACTTGAACCATGTTAAGAACATGCTCTAAAAGGGGTCGACCGAATTCACCCCCTGCTACACAGTAAGTATGAATGAGAGATTGACAAATTGGACGATTCTAGCTCATTTTTTTTTTGTTCCTGTTTGTCTAATGCATCATTAACTGTTGGTAGGTCAGACATCACGAATTATTTAGGAGAGCCCACATCAAAATATTCACTGGCACTCATGCAAGTTAATGCATTATGAGAATTTCTACAGTGCCATTTTGCCTTTTTCATATTTATGTTCTCTAGCATTTTGCTGTTTTTTTATTTTTTATTATTGTTATTATAAAACTGGCTAAAGGTGAGTTTTGAATAAAGCCTACAGAGAAAAGACTGAAAGCTTTTCATGTTCGGTTCCTTT
Organism: Leuciscus leuciscus; assembly: GCF_965113295.1. Classification (NCBI taxonomy): domain Eukaryota; kingdom Metazoa; phylum Chordata; class Actinopteri; order Cypriniformes; family Leuciscidae; genus Leuciscus; species Leuciscus leuciscus. The sequence goes on along the minus strand of NC_138730.1, from coordinate 16,755,959 downwards.
TAAAAGTTGAAGGAGAGTAATAAAGCAGAAAGTAGTGGAAAAATAGTGGAAAAGCAGGAGCTCCTTTTTCTGTATGAAATGAAAGAGAACAAAGAACTCACATTTTTCAATGGAGAAGCATTGCGAAAATGAATCCTTGTAACAGGACGTTGAGTTGAAAGCTGTGAATTATTTTCTGGTTATGTTGTCTTAAAAAATCTACTTAATGCATTAGGCTATGAAATCTTGTTAAAATGTAAATTATAGGATGTCAGCTCTCTCAAATCATAAAGTCATTATTAATTATGCTAATTGCATATTTCAGCTCATTGAAGCTCATTAGTGCCCATTAAAAGGCTTATTTTTTTCAGAATCCAATACGTTACAACCTGTTTAATGGTTGATCATAAGTAGCCTACAATCAATAAATGCAGGTCAACATTGATTCACCCTACTTTCAATGAATTAGTCATTATTAGTTGATTGTATTCAGACCTTTTGGCTTTTTTTTGTAAATATAATCTCGCACAAAAAGAAAATCACTGAGCTATTTTTTTTTCCAGCATTACATTTTATGATTTTCATATATGAAATTATTTAGCATGTAATTTCAGGGTTGGTTATATATGGCCAAATTTGGGGTTTAATTACAGCTCAGCACTCGGTGATTTCATCATTCTGTGTGTTTTCTCAGAGCAGGAGACTATTGTTTCTCAGTCAGCGACTCGCTGTTTGGAAAATAGCTGGGCCACAATGAATCAATACACCACCAAGAGATAGACTCTATACCGTAGTAATCTGGTCTAGCTGCAGTGACCCAAATTGCTTTATTTCTCAACAATTCTCTTTCAGCATCATACTATAGTGCCACACTTGAGCTATTCTGTTCAAAACTGTGAGTTTTCCTCTACACAGAGTAACCTGCTTCCAAGGATTGTCTACAGTGTGGCACAAACTGAAGAGGAGAAAGGGTCCATGTAATACCACCACCAAGGACACGTGCACGCTTCACCATTAAAGTTATATTCTGGGGTTAAATATAACTTAAGCTCACTCTTGTTGAGTGATGAGTGATAAAATATCTTATTAAAAAAAGTAAGGACGATAACAAAAAAAAAAAAAAATCGTTCTACATTTAAAAGAATTGCAGAGTACACACCACAACTACAGTATAACTATTACAGCACCAAGAAACAATATTGTTGGAATCACTTTCAGAATGATTTTCTCCGGATGATAAACGATTGACAGCCAATCAGACTTAAAGGACAATTCCGGTGAAAAATGAACCTAGGGGTAATTAACACATGATTACCGAGTCGATCGTTCCCTGGGATGCGTTTTCATGAAAATCGAATGTTAAGAGTTTTATCTCTAAAAACAGATTAGCTTATAACGCTAGTATATGGGGCACAGTAAGTAAAAGTAAATCGCTAGTTAATACCACTAACAAGGCTCAAAATAGCCTCACACTAACACGGTAGCATAATGAGGGCCCCTACATGCAAACCGAAGCATTGAGAACTTTGTAAGTGTACAGACAGTTTAATAAGAAGATACTTTATAAAGACAGTACATTACGCGTTTGCAGGCAGGCGTCATCTTGGAAAACAATCTCGACTAATCGAGTCACGAACGCCGTACTAAGTGAGCTGGTCGATAGGAATTACGTTTGTGAAATCTAACGTAGCACGGCGTTCGTGACTCGAGGGAACGATCGACTGAGTAACCATGTGTTAATTACCCTAGGTTCATTTTTCACCGGAATTGTCCTTTAAGCCAGTTGCACACTGTACGATTTATTTTCGTCCTTTACGATTGTTGCTTGTCAGACTGTAGGCCTACGAACATGATCATCGCTGTAAGCCATGTTACACTGTAAGATCTCGGTTCTCATTAATGTCAGACTGTACGAAAATAAAGACGCGTTAAAAACGGACGCCAGCAAGAAAACTTGTCCGGAGTTTTACATCATCGATCAATGACGCGTCCGGTGATGTGAGCTGCGTTACATGCGGGATTGAAATGGTGGCTACAAAGAAATCTCTAACGTTAATTTTGGTTACGACTTGTCTTGAAAAACGGTCGTCGTAGGAGAAGTCACACTGCAGGACTGAGTCTAATCTTCTGACACTGCCAGATTTTCGTCGGAGGTCAAATTCTATCGGAACGGTCATTAATCTGCTGTCGGCGAACATGTCAAACTGACGTTCAAAGACTTCAGATTTTAGCCTAGGATCAGAGGATTCTTTTAGGATTTGCACAATTTGTCTCAGACGGCCAAATCGCGGCCAAAATCGTGTGCACCTGGCTTTAGTCCTGAACGAACGAACAACTTCTGAACCCAGAATAGTAATTTAAAGCTGCATCATTCCTCTGTTTTCAAAACAGACTAAGGGCCCTATCATACACCCAGCGCAATCGGCCTACGAATCGCAACCAGCCCGACGCAGTTTTCATTTTCACGTCCTGCACCATGTTGTTTAAATAGTAAATGCATTTGTGCCCATCTGTGCGCCCATGGGCGTGCTGGTCTGAGAACAAGGTGTGTTCAGGCGCATTGTTGGCGCATTGCTATTTTGAGGTAACTGAAATAGACTGAGCCATTGACCAACTGAAACCTGTTCTAAAGTCAATGGCGCAATATATATATATTTTTGTTTAAAGAGCACATTATTAATATGCGCATATAGGCGGGTCCATGATGCACGTACACTTTGTCCCGTATATGTTCTGCTTGCACGCTTTATCCTCGCGCACGAGCAGATCCGTTTCCTCGCTAGAGAAGCGTTAAATTTTTCCGTTTGCAAATTCTGCCATGTAAATAGCGAATCCGCCATAGCACGAGCGCAATTGGCTTTTAAAGGGAATGGGAGATGAGACTCTGATTGGTTTATTGCACGTTATGCCCAAAACACACCCATTACTCATTAAGAGAATAGGGACAACCCTTTTAGACCAAGCGCCGGGCGCGCCGACCATTTTTCCCTCCATTAAACTAGCAAAAGTGGATTCAGACACGACCTAACTGCACTTGAGCCGTGCGCTTTAGACCATGCGCTTAGATCGTTAAAACAGGGCCCCTAATTATTGTGGTCAGATCAATTAAGATAACAGCCCTATTAATTATTATAGGAATGACTTTATCTTGCAAACACTTTTCCTACTGTTTTTCACATTCTAGTGCTTCCCTTCAAGATGGACAGGCCTACATCAGCATTTATACAGTCGCTTTTGCAATAATTCATGCTATAATGACCCATCACTCTTAGCGGCGCATCGTATCTGCAAACATTTGTGCATTCAACAGCGATGTGAAACTTGTCAGTCATCTGGGGCGCATTAATGCGACGGCTGCTTTAACAGTCCCGACGCGTGTGTACATTTGCATGACTGACAGGCGCAGCGCGGTCATGGTCAATGATGCGTGACCTCCTGCTGTGACGGGCATAATTACACCTGTACGCGTCCTGTACACCTCTGACATGCTCTTCACACTGACCACAAAAATAATGCATTTCATTTGAATAGGCCATACGCTCTGTGTTGACTTCATACTGCTGCGTTTCTTGTGGGATTTCAAGATGCCGTTTTACTAGATCTGAAACCTGGCACAAGACATCGGATCTGTCTACGCATCCCATCTGGTCATCTTAAATATTCCAGTTTTGATAAATGTGAGAACGCTAGATCAAAACTGCAGGATCACAGTGCTTATTAATTGTCATTTGTACGTTTTAACAAACAAATTGTTTATTGTTCATGTTAAAACATTTCAAGTCAATCTCACAATCAAGTACAATCATTTGCAACATTGATCTTCTGTGTAACGGTTTCTGCAGTGCGCAACTTTCTTATCTTAAGAAGATAGATAGATAGATAGATAGATAGATAGATAGATAGATAGATAGATAGATAGATAGATAGATAGATAGATAGATAGATAGATAGATAGAGTGTCAGTGGGGACAATAAAATCTAAATAGTCAATAATACACAGGACATTATTGGATTTGATAATTATTTAAAGCAAGACACTACAGGCAAAAAAAGCATTTTGTGATTTTAAGGTTTTTTCATAACTTCTCTTCACATACTAGTGTGTTTACTAAGTGTTTATTTTGTATTTTTTATATTGCACTTTATCTATTTGCATTTGCATCTATTTGACTTAAATAAATCTTAGATACATCTCCACTTCAGTAGCACTTACATCAAATGTCACAGATGTTTCCCATCTATATTCTGTAGTTTTTACTGAGGGGTTTGTTCTTGTATCATTTTCCTGATTTTAACATTTCATTTCTAAAAGCATTTTTTTTTTTTTTTTTTTTTTTGCCAGTTGATAGTATTTTCTGATTTATGAAGTTTCGAAAAGAGAAATCCCAAATCCCCTCTGTAAAACGCTTTAACTCTAATATGTCAACAAAACAAAACAAAATAAAAAAATAACTTTGAACCTGGCTTTATCGAATATTCAGATTTCTTTCCTGAAAATTTATGTAAATGAATGCATATTTAATTAGATAAAGCCTCATTTGCATATTTGAACTATATTTTATAAAACGTAGGCTACATATATATATATATATATATATATATATATATATATTTTTTTTTTTTTACCTATTTACCTGGGTGTCTTGCCTTAAATACAACATTACTTTCTTAGGGTACGTTTACACGACAACGATGTATGATGTACTAAAACATTTTCAAAACCTAAAAAGTTTTTCCTTTGCGTTTTTGAAAAGTTTCATGTACAGACCACAACGTTGTCAAAATGATCTCCATTCACACGGATCCCCATAAACGACTAAAAACGCTGTATTCTGCTGCCAGGCCACTAGTTGGCGATGTTACTTTGTAAAGAAAAACTATGCGTTTTTGTAGTTTACACGGAGACGATAACGGTATAGTTTTCAAAAGCCGTTTTCAAAAGTTGACATTTTCTGGCCCGCAAAACGCCATTGTCATGTAAATGATTGGTCAAAATGCATAAAAAGTTTTCCGTTTTAAATTGAAAACGGTGTTGTGTAAACGGCCCCTTAGAGCACATTTGTGGTTTCATTACGAATTGTTTATCACTTTACGTTATTCCAAATTTGTAAAAATGGTCCTCATAATCAAAATTAATAAAATAAAAAAATAAAAAAAACGTCACAAACCACTCCCTCAAGCCACCTGTCATTTAGAAACCACGTTTCACAGTCAAATCAATTAACAGCAACATAGTTTCGGCCCAGATCCGGCCCACATTTGGGCCGTGGGGAATCCGTGTGTGCCAGATGTGGGCCGGATCTGGGCCAACACCATGTTGCTGGATTAAATGAAGTTGCACCGTTTTGTTCTCTCATTGAATTATGGACTTTACATTTACATTGACTTTAGCACACATTTTGTTGCAAGCGGATCCTCGTCACTCCAGAGCTCTTGGATCCGCCATCCTTTTTCTTTTTTCTTTCACTGTATAAAACCAAGATCTCCCAGTGATACTCAATAAATTGCTGATAAGGATTTCTGAAATATGAATGTGTACAGATTGCTGGAATGCTTTTCATACCTTAAAAAAACAAAACAATGAATGTGCAAAAGAATAGGTTTAAGCATCAGTTCTCCATGAATCGCCCTCTCCCAGCCAATCCAACACGTAAAAGCTCCATCCACATGGCAACAGGAATTAGCCAGTGATCGGTTTGAGGCAGTTTGAGATCTTTGGAAGGCTCTGGTAAGAGTCACGTGTTCTGCGAGTGGGGAAACGCTGTGGTCGCCGTGTGATTTCTCGGTAACGGCGGAGGACTCCAGTCCGGCTGGTAGAAATGGATGTTGAATGTCCGAGCCCAGTTTGCAAAGACCCGCTTCTCTGTGATGAAGCGATGGTGGCTGCCTCGACGGCCTCGCTCGTGGGAGATGTACATGGCACATTCGTCCGGGCCCGTGGGCTCGTAGTAGTGATACGGGACAGAGTGGTGCTGAGACTCCCTGGACACAATGAGAGAGGAGATTAAAATGGGGACAGTGTCATTGTATTTCTCCATTCCCCAATTAATCCTGAGCTAGATATTTGTTTTCAAGGCAATTAACCTGATTTGGTTCAGAGTACAGCGTGCTTTAAGGGGAATAAATAGATTTTATGTAATACATTAAGGTTGGAAAATGGCTGGGGGAAAGGTCATGCCTCAGCGGGGAATCACAATGAATCATTTAATTTTCGGCTTTGGGTTTTCCCTGTAGCTCTGGTACACAGCAGGGACTGCCGTGGCAATATTGCAGACTATGCAGGGAGAAAATCAATCAGACACATATAGAAAGATCTGATCTTTGACCACATCTGCGATTCACGATATAATTTAAACTGAGATTTTGAAACACTGTAAACAATGAAACATTATGACGGAAAAAAAAAGCCTAGTTGATCTGTGACCTATTTCTCATAGGGGTGCATGATACATTGCAAGTTTTTATTTATCATATAGGCCAATATTGGATATTTAATATACTATATTTTCTATATTTTTACATTTAGATTACATTTGTCGTCACCTAATAATTACTCAAAGATAATCTTTAAAAACACTAATAATTTAATAACAAGTGTTAAATGTAATATTTAAATATACATTTTATAAATTGCACATTACAAAGTCATGATGCATAAATTCGCTTGTAGCATTTAACTATTAATTTTAGTTTTAAGAGTTTTATACATTAGACATTTTTGTTTTACTTAGACAAAATACTATAGAATTTTTAAATCTGCCTTTTTTTGTGGCTGTAACATGAAAATAAATATAAATGTCTTGTCTTATATTAGATAGAATTGTAATATCAGTGCATGATTATTTCTAGGTCAATAATAAAATAAACAAATTTGTGGCATTAATCTTGTGACAAAAAATCATTTGACTAGATGGTCAGATGTTCTTTAAACATTCAAAAGGTTGTGGCCAGTAAGACTTTATTTATTTATTTATTTATTTCATACTTTTATTCAGCAAGGATGCATTAAATTGATCAAACATTAGAAAAATGACCTTTTTTATATTGTTACATTACATTGTTACACTTTCTATTCAGCAAAGAATCCTGAAAAAAAATGATCATGGTTTCCACAAAAATAATAAGCACCAAAATCTATTTTCAACATTGATAATAATAAGAAATCTTTCTTGAGCACCAAATCAGCATATTAGAATGATTTCAGATGATGTAATGATGCTTTGCCATCACATGAAATAAATTATATATAAAAATATATATATTAAAATATAAAACTATTATTTAAAATGTTAATAATAGTTCATAATATTACTGTTTTTACTGTATTTCTGATCAAATACATGCAGCCTTGATAAGCATACAAGACTTATTTCAAAAACATTGAAAAATCATAAAAACTTTTGAACGGTATAAATCAGAAAAATGCAAAAGAAAAACATTTTCACAAGTGGACTCAGACTTTTAGATTTCACTGTACACCAAAACCCCCAAAACAATGCATTGAAATATGACTTACCTACAGAAATCTGGAGGCACCATGCCATAAACATTGATTCTGTCACAAAGCTCTAAGGCAATAGTCATTGTGAACCAGCCTGTGCTTAACCAAGAGTTAGAGATCCTCCTGAAAAGAGAAACAGAGAGAGAGAGAGAGAGAGAGAGACTGTTTGCTGAAAACAATACAATGAATACCAAACTGCGAGGTGTGCAGTGTTTAACATTCCAGAAGACATTTCTGTTAGAAATTCCGCGCACGCAACCCTAAGATTTTGTTGCGTTTAGAGTGCCGTCCAGCTGTCAGGATCATTTCTGCAACTGAACATTATCATCAACTGTTCATCAGTTCTGCCAACCTGCCGTCTGACATGAAACCCCTGGTGAATCTTTGACAAATAACACATTAATAAAGGAAAACAAAGCATTAGTGAACAACAGCCCGGACGTGATTGATTAGAAGCCTCTGATTACTGTTAAATTACTTCCGATAACAGAGTCTGTTTGTAACACTGTAACACTGTAACACTGTCTGGCAAATGCAATGTAAATAATCTCTTGTGCATACGCTGGAATATACAGTGGAATTAACATCTAAACCTCTGCACAGTTATGTATGGAAGCTTGTTTCCGCCACAGAATAAAAAATAAAAAAGGTAATTGCGACTTTTTATCTCGCAATTCTGACTTGCATGATATAAAGTCGCAAATCCAAAAGATTTATAAAGTCAGAATTGTGAGGGAAAAATTCTGTCGCAATTCTGACTTTCCGATATGAGATATAAAGTCGCAATTGTGTAATATAAAGTTGCAATTGCGTGTTATAAAGTCAGAATTGTGAGATATAAACTTGCATTTCTGAGGAAAAAAGTCCTCAGACTTTTTTTCCTTAGAATTGGACTTTATAACTCGAAATTGCGAGTTTATATCTCACAATTCTGAGAAAAGATGTCAGAATTGCGAGATATAAACTCGCAATTGCGTGTTATAAAGTCAGAATTGTGAGTTTATTTATCGCAATTGTGTGTTTATATCTTGCAATTCTGACTTTATAACACGCAATTCTGACTTTATATCTCACAATTCTGAGAAATAAAGTCAGAATTGCAAGATGTAAACTCGCAATTTGTGAGATAAAAAGTCATCTTTTTAAATGTTTTTTTTTTCTGTGGCGAAAACAAGCTTCCATAGTTATGGGCTCTTCACAAAGAACGTGACTTTGCATTCCACAGCCATGCTTTCCTTTTATTCATAATTCATGATTTCGCATGATATGGAATTCCAAAAACACAGCGCTCAAGATAAAGAAAATACATTTTTAAAAAGCGTGTCTCAAAACTTTTTAAAATTCTACTGCTATACCTCTCACATTTTTAATGGCCGGTTCACTCACAACATGTTTTTTTATGTCTGTGTGTGTGCTAGACAAGTGTTTCCCAACCCTGTTCCTGGAGGCACACCAACAGCGCACAGTTCGGATGTCTCCCTTATCTGACCCGTATATATTTCAGGTCTTGGAGTCTCTACTAACGAGCTTATGACTTGAATCAGGTGTGTTTGATTAGGAAGAGTTAAAAAATATGTGTGTGCCTGTGTCAAGCTAAACGCACTTAAGAATCTCGCTGTAAATAGGAGGTTATCTGGGTTCTTTTTGCCCACTGTTTTATGAAAACTGTGAATTCATACTACACTTTTCACTTTTCCCTGAGTATGCAGGGAAGTATATTTGGATGCAGCCAAACACTAATTTGTTTATGAATGAATCAGAGTTTTTGAACAAATTGGCTGAATAAAAAATTCAGTCACTCCCTTATACATTCACTAATCACAACCTTCTACCGATACAGACTTAACTCTTTTGCCGCCATTGACAGAAATTTCTGGCTTACCGTGTTTTCACTGTTATATGGTAGGGGGTGCTATGACACATCTTCTGAAAGATCAAAAGACATGTGAAGAAGCAGCAGAAACAAGCGATATTATCAGGGGGGCAGGGTTTCATAAAATATTGAAACTTCCCCCGGCGCCGCCATTGATTAGCAGACCATCACCTGCTGTTAGCATTCCATTGACTCCCATTCATTTTGGCGTCACTTTGACAGCGAATAACTTTACATCTGAGGCGTTTAAAGACTCCATTTGTCCATTATTTATTTCTAAAGAAACACGAAAATGTATAAAAGGCTCCATTACCTTGCATCTTACGTTATGGCCCCGTAGAAGCAGTTTTTGTAAAAATAGGCTAACGATTGCGTCATAACCACGCGACTCTCTGTCGCACAGTAGAGAGATTACCGTATGGACAGGAGGAGAAGCTCGCGGGCAATCGGGGAGACGTGGAGGCAAAATGACAAAGTAATTAATCAGAATACTTAGCAAAAGTTTCTCCTGCTCCAAGCTCATGGACACCTCCTACTCACACTCTCCGTCTCTGCAAGTTTCGGAAGGGAATGATTCAGATTTCTCTTGGCACAGCTACTAGAAGACAGACGGGTTGCTCACGTCACATCTACGTCGTCAAGCTCAGTTTGAGTCTGCGCAGTACGCTCGACCATCAGGAAGTGAGTGCTTCTAATTGACTTCACTTCTCTCCGTTGAATCCAATGGGGTCGCTGTGTCCAGTTTATATACTGTCTATGGATATTATATGTAAGCAGAGGCATATGTAAAATAACGTGATCATCAACATTAAACAGCATATAAATCAAAACTGCCTAATGTTACTGAATGAAATGTCGATCCTGGATGAGCTATAGGACTGTGAAGCTTTAGTTCAGTTGATGGACCCGATCTACCATCTATGATTTGATTATCGTTCTGACTCCCATCTGGATGTATTATTTATATTTTTATTATTTTATTTATATGTATATTAAAAATGCATTTTCTCAGCATGATTTTAAAAAAAAGAATGCATGAATCTAGAATAAAACAGTTTTTTTTTGTTCTTGTTTTCCCTCTCTGTCTCCTTGGCTACTCATTATGTGCTCTTTTGTTGCTATAGTTATTCTTTTTTGCCACCTGTATCTCATTAAGTTTCACTGTATATTTAAGCCCTGTGTTTCAGTTACTCCTGGTCTGTTCTCTGTTCTCGTTGACACTAAGGGGCCGTTTACATGACAACGTTTGGAAACATATCTATGCATTTTGCCCGTTCATTTACACGAAAATGGCGTTTTGCGGACCTGAAATCACAAACCTTTGAAAACGGGTTTCAAAGTGCCAGTTTTTGGAAACAATACCATTATCGTGTCTGTGTGTAAACTACAAAAGCGTGAATTAGTGAAACCGGTGACGTCATGTGCATGCGTGTTACGTGTTCAGTCTATAGGCTCGTAGTGTTTCTTCACAAAGTGACATCGCCACCTACTGGCCTGGCAGCAGAATACAGCGTTTTTAATCATTTACGCGGAACCGTGTGAACGGGGATCGTTTTGACAACGTTATCTGTACACGAAAAACACAAAGGACAAACGTTTCCGTTTTTAATACATCGTACTAACCACAAGTGTGGTTTTCGTTACTTATGTTTGCTCTTGTGATCTCCTCTGTGTTTTGTTTAGTTTAATAACACATTTCAGTCACGTTCCCACAAATTAATATCTCGTAGCCACGCCATATTATCACATTCCCGCGAGTTAATGTCTCATGACCACGACAAAACTAAGTGAACCAAACATGTCCCGGTCGCTGTGGTTATGGAGGTGGAAGAACATAAAATGAAAATCATTATCTGTAATGGATGTGTAGATTTTCTGTCATTTCAGCTGTACTTGAATTGCAAATAGAGGATGTCTGACTCATTATTAAAAAAATATGTATGTTAGTTGAAGGTCGGTTCGCTTATAGTCTCAGGAAAATATCCAAGTATAAAGATGGCCCCGAAGACATAAACATATCGTGTCATTTGAGGGTTAAATTAAATCAATAACTGAATTTACTACTATATGTGTGCTAGTTTCTTTCAACGATTTTTCAGAAGAAACAAATGATTTCTGGAATGCACACGGGGATACGCCACTGAGATTTGATTAGGATGATAATGCCTGACAATGTTTAGTACATGAAGAGCACTTACAGAAATGTGTGTGGTACAGTATTACGTGGGAAAATTCATAAATTCAAAGTGGCAGAGGGATGACCGCAACCTCTGCATTTTAAGTATCCAAAAAAATTCAAGTGTGAGTTTGTATTTTACCCATTAAGTCACTACAAAAATAAGTTACCAAACATAATATTCAACATTCAATATCCAGCAAATGCTATCCAGATATCATGGAAACATATTACTTAGATTTATGCTCAGAATCCCCGTGAACACATTTTGACTGGTTGTTTAGAAGCCAATGTGACCAGATGCAGGAGAAAACAACAGAAGAAGAGACAAACGAACTGCTAAGTCGTGGAAAAACTAAATGCCAAAACACATTGGGCTGTGTTTGTGCCACAGGGCTGTCTGTCACTGCCAGGCCAGAGAGCAAAGACACTGCGTCCCGACTGCCAAGTGTTCCTGCAAGACTATTTACATGACCTACAGTACCATGCACGAATTATAGCACCATCAGCCTGAATTACGTTAAAAGTAGTCTTGGGGTCTAACTGTAAGAACAGTTTCAGAAGGACCGAGCAGATTGAAGCTCTCAGGGCCCTATGATTCTTTAATAAAGCAATAAGCCATTAGACGCCATGAGTTACAGTGATTTTACCGCGGGCAATGTGAGTCCACAACCCTGATACAGTCCCCCTAATAGATCTGCAGATCTCTGACAGTGTTTCCTGAATATACAGTGCCAAAAAGATGCACGACCAGTGTAGTCTGATTACAGAAATAATGGCAAGCTGATTCTTTATAGTGAAACACAAGCATTCAGCGCAAACATTATCCGATTCCTAATCGAATTAGTCTCATGAAGGGGTTATTTGTAGTGAATTACATACATACAGTTTATAACTTTGTTGCATTGTCTTGTGAGACTTAAATCAAGTCTGATTGCTCATCCGACAGCATGCAGTTAAAAATCCACAGTATTATTTCATAAAACAAACTAATGAATGAAATATGTTACCAATTATTTGTTATATTTAGTATTGTTGTATATGTAGGGCCAATGATTGAATTGCAATTATTATGCCTCTAAAAAGACTGAAAAGTCTTTAAAAAAAAATATTTGTAAACACACCTTTGGCAAGAGCTCTTAATATAAATATTAAAATATTCCTTGAAGTGGAAAGTCCCAGATGCAAATCCTACTGTGTTAGGCACTGCTCATTGAATATTAATAATGTTACATGACTGGAACTTGGTAGCCTGGGTTTCCCCATGCTGCCTTGTGCGCAGCGCGATTTTATTCACGCTGCTAGGCAGCCTGGATTCCATGGACCAGATTTTCGCCTCAACGAGGGGACCAATCACAGAACGGGGAGGGAGCAGCAAGACGATGACGACGTCTATGCGACACACCGAAGCAGTTTGTTTATATCCATATCTTCTACCCTCATGTTTGTCTTGCACAAACGGCAATAGTCGCTGAACGCCATCGCGTACACATAAATCTCTGACCCATCGTCTTCTTCCTCGTCGAATTTCTGTCGCTCTACATACGTCATCTGGTATAATTGAAACGATTGGCTATGAGCTACGTACAGGCGCATTTGATAGACATTCGTAGCGCCCAATAAACGGCTCTGGGCATTCATAAACCACGCCTCAAATACGAGAAAATGAACATGTGGTTCCCAGACCTCGTCTGACGTTAGCCAGGCTAGGAACTTGGTGCTTTTTAAAAAAAATTATTCCTGGTTATTGTTTGTGTTTAATTATCTTTTTTTGCATTTTAAGACAGTGTCTTAGTTTCTGTTTCTTAAAGTAACTTTTGATAGACCAGCTCTTTGAAATTCTCTATATGCAAACAAACCCAGGAAAACACTGATCAAACCAATAAATGAACCGCGGCCGTCCTTCTCCAGTCCACGTCTGACATCTAACAGATTTTTTCTTTAGTGTGGTTGATTCAGCAATCTTTTGTCTTCAACGCTTTTCATTTGCCACTTTGGAGAATAACACCAAAGAAACAGATACAAGATGAAAGAAAGACACACTTTTACGTCTGCAATATGACTGCTGTGGTAATAAGGGACAGAAGCCTCAAAACGCTCCTGGATCATTCTAAGCCAGTTCATCAATGGTAATATTTGCATTTCTTTCTAACGAGCCTCCAAAGAGTTTTAAGGAGAACTGCACTCTGTAAAAAGAAGAAGAGTTTTTGCGATAAAACCCCACACTGAAAGACATTCACTAATGAGAGCATCAGGATGAGATATAACCATAACAATATTAGTGTTAGTTTGAAGAACCAGAATAAAACCAGGACCTATATTCTGTAAATTTACACTCTTAAAAATAAAGGTTCCAGAAGGGTTTTCACAGTGATGCCATAGAAAAACCATTTTGGGTTGCCAAAGAACCTTTCAGTGAACAGTTCTTAAAAGAACCAGAACCTTTTTCCACTTTAAAGAACTTTGTTGTGTATTTGTAAAGATTCCATGGATGTTAAAGGTTCTTCATAGAACCAAGAAAGGACTTTGTACAAAATTACAATCATAACAAATTCATGTTCTGTGGGCAAAAATGACTATATCCAGCTCCATTCGCTCACAGACTAATCTCCTTTTTTTGCTTTGATTAAGTGGAGATTTTGGCTTAATGTTCAAATCTAGAATCCCACACAAACTAATTTCCCATGTGATCCTGGAGTTGAAAGAGGAAAAGAGGTTGGTCTTCTCAGAGAGCAGTAAATGTGGAATAATAAGGGCCTCTGCAGACTCAATTCTAGGACACTTATCTTTCCCTTATAACACCTTTTTTAAATAAAAAAAATAGGTCACAAAAAATTAGGGCATACCACATTCATAGTATTGGCAGGTTGATGAAAACGTCTGTCATTGCACACATCTAAATGCACGCTTTCGGTTAATCATGTCCTGAAGACCCATTTCAGTTCAGAAATGGGTTTGAAAATATTTAGCTTTATTCAATGTAACATCAAAGTAGTCACATATTTAAGCTTATTTTCTTGATCGTATCATTACAGATACTAAATTGGCCTCGTAGCAAATAATACAATTTCAAATTGACTCTGCACAGCGTAATAAAGTGCCTATTACCTGTCTTTGCCGGTCTCTCTCTTGAATAGCTCATCAAACTGGAGCATTTTCTGCCAGGAGATGATGTAGACCTTGAGTTTGGGCAGCACTTGGTTCATAAGCCGCAGGTTGTTATAAACCAGCCCTTTCCCGTCACGTCGCATGTAACTACTGGGTCCCCAGAAGATGAAGACCGTGTCCTGACTGGAGTTGAGGAGTTCATGGCGGCTGCGCAGGACTCTCTGCATGCTGGAGTGAGCGATGACCCTCAGGCTCGTGCGGTGACCCACGTCCGCCCCGTAGCCGCGGGCTGTAGGCGCATCATTCATTCGGATGACGCACTCCGCCTGATCGATCTCTTTTCCACGACCCCCACCGGTTAGATGGCCTGAACTGGTGACAAGCGCGCAGCTCTTGCAGTGCATCTTCAGAGGCTGTAAGGAAGAGAGAGCGAAAAGATAAGTTTATGCAAGCATAAAATTGTACTCAATATTTCATACCGAGTCTATAATACATGCAGTGGTCATTTAAATAATGTATTCGTATAGCAAATGGGATCACCAGTGTAGCAGTTCAAGGCAAACAAGATCAACCTCAATGCCTTATTGGTGTTTCATCAACTACACTTTCATGGATCAGGGGTTTTTATTGAGACGAAGAGATGAACTTTAATTTTTTTAACTCAATTGCCTTTAATTTAGAGCTGTTTTACCCAGACTTTTATTCTGAAGGCAAAACAATATAGACAAAAGCACTGTTTTTCCTTGATTTTTTTCACTTTATTCCTGCTCTAGCTGCATTATAACATTGGTATGTTTGCATGTGTCTTGACACTATTAACCTCTATAAGGGCTGGGAAATCCAGAGAGAGCGCGTTTGAATTTGCTGTAGTATTAATACGAATGTAATATACAATTTAACAGCGAGAATGACGTCTACATTCATATAGTGTTTGCGTGTCTTGACAGTTACAAATAAATCCAAAATTAGCTCATGGAGCGAACTTGCCGCTCGACACAGAGGAAACTCTGACCAATAAGAGGACAGTTGTACTCACATGTGACTTGCATAAACACATTTTGGTAAGCTTTGAAAGGTTGCCTTGTGAAAGTAAACCGAACCAAGTAGAAAATGCAACATTGTAACAAATTAAGTCCCTGTTTCGGAACAAAACAAATGATCTATAGGTGTGAAAACGCCCTAAGGTCATTAAATGATGACTGTGACTATATTAACATGCAATATCATTGACAAAAAAAAAAGACTAAATGTCGTTAAAAAAAATGTAAACTTTACAAAAATCTTTCTTTATCTTTGTCAAAAAAAAGAGGTATCAAGACATTACAGACTGCTACAAGCCTCTACTACAAGCTTTCATGAGCGAACGAATGTTAAAGGGATAGATCATCCAAAAGTTAAAGTCATGTTTGGAACGACATGAAGGTGAGTAAAGGATGATGACGGAAGTGAATTGGTGTTGCATGTTTGGTGATAGTAGACAGATTAACTTGAGTGAGAGTGTATAAACTGTGTTTTCAGAGAATTTATTTTAGCGAGCAGTTCATTTCCACAAGGCTCAAAAGATGAAGAAACATTCACATATGACTGAACAACGGTTTCATTTAGTCTCCAGACCTTGATTTGGTACTCTCAGTCATGGGTCAGGTAGAATGCACCGAGAATCAAAGGATGCTCCAACTTAGAAGATCTATTCAGGAAAAAATGTCCCGGTTTCAAAGATATTGTTGACATTTTGCCCTGCAATTTTTCTTCAGGATGTGTTTATTCACAACATCTTGTTGTTAAGATATAATTGAAGCGGTTGGTAATTCAGACCTCCTCCAGACCTTGAAAAGTTTTAAAAACCCTCCAGCTTCTCCAGCACATCTCCACATTCATTCCACATACGTTTACACTGCGTGTCTGTCCATCCTCTGATGGAGGATGAATGTCCATTCATTCCATGAATTATTCCCAGCCAATATAAAAGCAACATTGGTATTCTTATAGTAATAAGGGCACAGTCCCTCCAGCCCTATCCTTGGAGGATAAAAGGTTTCAGGAATAAACGCCCATCTCCGCTTCTCAAGGAAGTGTCGCATTTACGGTGAATTTCTTCTTGCACGTCCTCTGTCACCCTTTTTAAATCAATAATATGCAAAGAGCGCAGCCAGCGCTGCGTAATTTGTCCTGGATGAAGGCATCTGCTGTGAGAGAAATAATAATAACAAATGGCGCCATGTATTCTGCAGGCAATGCTGCAGCATTTGCATGTG
This sequence comes from Leuciscus leuciscus, assembly GCF_965113295.1. Classification (NCBI taxonomy): domain Eukaryota; kingdom Metazoa; phylum Chordata; class Actinopteri; order Cypriniformes; family Leuciscidae; genus Leuciscus; species Leuciscus leuciscus. The sequence continues at coordinate 16,739,067 of NC_138730.1, read as the reverse complement.
TCTTCTCTTGGCATCCATTGCTCTCTAGGTAATGAAACTCAGCCGCAGGTCAGAGAAGACACAGGTGCTGCTCCACTGACATAATGTTTAATGAGTTCAATCCTTGTGGGCCGCATGAGATTCCCGTGTCGCCCCAAAACCCTTAATTTAACTGCTGAAAAACGTCCTGGTAACGTCGATACTCGCACAGGAGACTCAAGTTCTGTCCCATCCAGATGTGGCATTAGTGAGGGTTAAACGAAAACAACAGCAGTCACTGTCCGACAAATCTTAACATATGGGCATTTAAAGCTGCCCTGGGAAAACAACAAGAACAACAAAATCGATTTGTGGGCATATCCACTCAAATCTATCTGTTTTTGTATTCTAAACAGTACAAAAACACATTGAATATAAACCTGATCCAAACCACATTTATACATGGGTAACACTTTACAATAAGGTTCATTAGTTAATGTATTAACTAACATGAACTAACAAAGAGCAATACATTTGTTACAGTATTTATTAATCTTTGTTAATGTTAGTTAATAAAAATCCAGCTGTTCATTGTTTGTTCATGTTAGTTCACGGTGCATTAACTAATGTTAAAGGAACACTCCACTGTTTTTTTTAAATAGGGCTTATTCACCTTCTTTCCCACATTTAGATAGGTGGGCAAATGCATTTTTGTCTCAGTGCATGCATTGTTTTAGTTTGACAGGGTCGGCGTGAGCTTAGCTTAGCATAATGAATGGAATCCTTTGTTGCCAGCTAGCATGTCCTGAATAAAAGTGATATAAAAATAAAAAAAACCCCTACCTAATTACTTCTTGTGGCCTGCGTATTCATAACAAGTACAAATAGTGATGCAGATTAACACTAGGCCATTTCCTAGGCAGATATTGACTTATATATTAAGGACTATATTAGGGGGAAGCACAGGCGAAGCACTGCTACTTGGGCGTGATATCTCTGCGCCCAAGTAGCAGTGCTTCGCCTGTGCTTCCCCCTAATATAGTCCCAAGTCAAAATCTGCATAGGAAATCGCCTAGTGTTAATCTGCATCGCTATTTGTACTCATTGTGAATACGCAGGCCACAAGAAGTAATTAGGTAGGGTTTTTTTTTTTTATATATCACTTTTACTCAGGACATGCTAGCTGGCAACAAAGGATTCCATTCATTATGCTAAGCTAAGCTAGCGCCAACCCTGTCAAACTAAAACAATGCATGCACTGAGACAAAAATGCATTTGCCCACCTATCTAAATGTAGGAAAGAAGGTGAATAAGCCCTATTTAAAAAAACGGTGGAGTGTTCCTTTAACAAATACAACCTTTGATTTTAATAATGTATTTGTCAGGACTCTGGTTTGATCTTCAGCCTTTCTGCTGTGTTTGTCTTGTGTCTTGATTGTCAGTTCACCTCACTCTACAATCACAGCTGAATCCCATCCTAATCAGTGCTCTCACTCTCATTACTCACACACCTGTTTTCCATTTTTTGCACTGATTTTCTCCACTACCAGAGCCCGTCTACGGAGAGCCTGTCCACTCCCTATTAAGCCCTATTGTACCGAATTTTGGTTGTAGTACCACCAGAGTTCCACTGGGGGCGCTCGCCATGAGTGCAAAATGAATGGGAGTCAATGGGGCTAGACGGCTAAATTTGTCTCTTTCACCCGATTGCCGTTGAGAAATCTCAGATGTGATTGTAGATTTTGCAAGTTCAACATGGGTTTTAGGTCGAAAGTTGAATGAACGAGTACTTATGTCGTTTTGATTTCTTACAGGTTGAGTTGTTGTTGCCCATAACACGCTAGCATTCTGCTAATGACGTCAGCATTCTGACGTCATTGACATTTTGAAAGACTTTTTTAAATCAAATAAGTGACTCTAAAAAATCTAACACCCAGCAATGTGTAATTTCTTTGCATCTCCTTTCGAATACAACATTCAAATTACTAGACAAAAAATTATATCCTGAGAAAAGTGGATTTTGAGGGGTATACCGCCATTGACCTCCATTCATTCTGCACTCGTCCTGTGAGCGCCCTCATATGGAATCAGAGTGGAACTGCAACCAGTTCAGAAGCCGGAAGTGTAGTGAGAGTGAAACTTCTCGCCATATTAGACATTCTCTGCCACTACTTATGCTTCACTCTTTCTTTGGTTCTCTGTCAGTGTGTCTTGGTGTCCGTCCGCTTCACCACTGCCCCCTTGCCCGAAAGTCTTGTTTTGGTTGCTTCTAAACCTTTAACGCCTTGTCTGATTATTTAATCCTGTTTTGTTGTTTATTTGCCTAGTTCCTGTTCCCTATCTCGACTCAGCTTGCTCACCCGGTTTTTGACCCCCCCTGCTTTCGTCCTGGACTATTGCCTTGGCTTCTTCCTTGAAACTGTTGGTCCGGTACTGGTTTTGACCCCAGCCTGTCCATTGGATTTCGCCTCTGACTCACCCTCGTACTTGGTGGCTCGGCTACCAATTATTTTATGTTTTGTATTGTTTTTGGCTCTTTTGGACAATAAATCCTATTCTCAATTGATCTGCTCTTGGGTTCCTGTTCCTGCACCTCCCTAACAGTATTAGTAAATGTTGAAATTAATTTGAACTAAGATTACTAAATGCCGTATATTGTTCATGTTAACTAAGGTAGTTGATAATGTTAGCTAATGAACCTTATTGTAAAGTGTTACCTATACATGGTTTGCCATCGGTTTAAAACCTTTTTTTTTTTGGAAAATCAAAAATGCTCCGTCTGAAATTTGTTCATAAAACATAATTGTGTTCTTGAAAATGGAGGTTTTTGAAAATGATGGTGCATATTTAGTCATGTGGCTATAGGGGCATGTTCCTGATATGTGCTATTTGCTTTTACAGTGTTGCTAAAGATAAATGTTACTCTGTACAAACATTATATTGCATTTCTGCAAAGATATCAGAAGATGTATACTCCAAATTGTTGTCCTGTGGAAAAACATGAGTGCGACCTGAACGCACTAGTAAGTGATGGGGATGTCTTGCTAATAGTATAAAATGACAGTGCCAGATGAATAGCATGAAAACGTTATGTCTGGTCTACAATCTCTGTGAACCTTCATCAGTGTGGACAATAAACTTTTTGAAAACACTTGAAAGTGCAAGTGTGGACAAAGAGTGTTTTGAAATGGAAACGCTTTTTTCAAATGTATCCAGATTAAGGTAGATGTAACCTCAGTCTAAACTGTCTCATATTTTCAGATCATTTGGGATGTCATTTGTAGCTTGTCCAAAGTTCATTTAAATGACTTGTACCCCATTCACCATGCAGTGAATAGTGAATGAGTGACTGAGTCAGCAGTTCTAAACAGATGAATGCATAATATGTCATCCATATTGACTCATGCGGGGTCATGATTTTCCATCTTCTCTTTCCACAATGACAGCTATTCGCAGTTTTATGAGAAAGTTTCTTGGCATGCTGCTGACGCTTACATCATTGCTGTAGTAACCACTGTAAATACAACACATATCGATTACAATGTCAGAACTAACGGATCAGATTTCATCACTTGCAAAATGACAAAGTGTAGAGAGGCGATCCTAAAGATCGATTTGAAACGCAAATTGGATTGGTGTGCAATGTGAACGAAATCCCTCAGTGTTTTCTGCAGTGCTTCAGCTTTTACTTCACACATGAGGAAATGTCACTGGAAAATGTCACTATCAGATTGATAGCCATCTGAGAAGCAGATGACAAGAGTAATCTTACAAAATGACACATAAATGCTACCCTGGCATGACGACTTGAGAATTGAAGCATTTTGTGTAATTTTATGAAAGGTTAGCTATGATTTTGAGTGCTATACTGTGATAAAATTTTACAAGAATAAAAAATAAATAAATTTAGCTTTTGATATTTGCTTGAATATTAGCATTAGCTATTTGCAGCATTAATACAAATTCAAAAATCATGTCAAATTCAGCTGCCATCTACAAGATAGACATTTTTTGCAATGTCATTGCATCTCCAGAAGTGCTGGGGGCAAAATGTGCTCCTGCTAAAAAGTTAATGCTGTCTTGTATCTTGAGAGAAATGTTTACTATACATTTCACTGTTATCTAAGCACATGGCAATCGGATATGCTTGTGAATTATGGTTTATGTAATTAGTCAATTATTTAAAGTCCCCCTGAAGTTAATAATTATATCCCTTTAAACTTTAAACATCTTTAAACATCTTTGATCACCAAAATGACACATTTAAAAAAAAATGTCCCTTCATGCCTTAAAATAGCTTGAACGTAACTCTACACCCTTGCTTCATTTAGTAAATGAGTAACCATTCATATGCAAATGAGTCCCGCCTCCACTCACTCACACGAGCGCAGAGATCCACTTTTTGACGACCACACGTTGACCTGATTGGTTACAAGGTAGTTTGTGACGTCAGAAACACCAGCGATCTTGAACCTAGTTTTTGGTTCACTGCAGTTTAAAAGAGAAAATACTTAGCAATGGTGTTGACTTATGAATTTGCACATGGTTTGTCTTAAAGCATATTAAAAACACCACATAGACATATAAACAACATTTAAAACTTGATTTTCACCACAGGGGGACTTTAAGAGCTTGTGCTTGTGGTCTGTAGATGTGCACAAAACAGAGGAGTCGTTTGATAACTTGATGAACTGGTTTAATGTGTGATGTCTCGTAGCATCCGAACACCCCACCATGTCCATTTGCAGACATCCGGCTCCCATACATATATGAATATGTGCAACACACACATATTCTATATCTTTCTTTGGGTTGGAGGTAATTTCCTGAAACCGTGGCCAGTTTGTCAAACCCACAGGTTGTCTCCATGCGTATCGTCTGCCCAGGCTCCAGAGGTGAAAGGCATCTGGCAGATTTGTCATGGCTTATCTTTCATTTTTGTCTGAGTGTGAACAAAACAGCCTGAACATTAGTCTCAACTCTCGGTGTGAGCTGGGATGGTATGGTACCATGGGGATCACAGACCTGGTGCGTCGAGACAGTAAATGTTGCGCTGGATAATGCCATCCCTGGGTGTGTTGCGCAGGTTGAGCAAGGCTGCATGAATGTCAAAACCATCACATGCACACTTTTCAAGGAGATGCTTTGCAGACCTGACACCACACTCCACCATTGGCTAAAAGGTTAATGTGCTATTGCATTTGAAAATAATGAACCCTCTAAACTACACCCTACACCCTGAAGCTAACAAATAGTGTTAACAAAAGCAAATGTAAATGAAAAACGCATTTGCTTAAAGTCCTCCTGTGGTGAAAATCCAGCTTTTAATGTTGTTTATAGGTCAATGTGCTGTTGTTAATATGACAAACCATGTGCAAATTCATGTCAACACCATTGCGTAATATTTTCTCTTTAAAACTGCAGTGAACCAAAGACAGTCTCAAAAACGCGGTTTGAAATCGCTGGTGTTTCTGACGACACAAACTACCATGTAACCAATCCGGATATTGTGTGTATCGTCAACAAATGGATCTCTGATTCAGTGTGAGTAAGTGGAGGTGGGGGTAATTTGATACGCGTATACTAAATGAGGCAAGGTTGTAGAGTTACATTCAAGCTATGTAAGGCATGCAGGGTTTTTTTCATTTTTTTTCAAGGAAAAAACTTTTAAATATGTAATTTTGGTGATCAAAGTCGAGTTTTAAGGGATACAATTATTGACTACATGGGGACTTTAAGCAACCATGCCATTTTAGATTTCTTTCAAAAGTGATTGATCTCTTTTATTGTGACTTGCGTTTTACAGGATTTGTACCAAAGCGCTCCGCATCACAAGTGCAATGATGTACGTACCAGGTGAGCAACTGAGCAAGTTTACCACTTCAGAAAAGCCGTGCATATGGAGCTGATTATGTGATGCAAATGTAAATGTATTAAAGGGATACTTCAGGATTTAGCATTAAGCTTTGTATTAGTAGAAAACCTGTAGTATTTTCGAATTACCATGCTTTCCACCCTCATATCCCCCTGAGATGAGAGATTTATGTATTTTTTGTCTGGAAAAAATCCTCAGATGACGCAAAAATAGTAATTTTGCGTCATCGGAGGATTTTTTGGCCAGAGGCTAAAGACTACAGCCAGTAGTAGGGGCTGTCCCGCATGTTTTCAACCCGCCCATAGAGGGTGGGATCTCACTCACAGAATGTACACATAGTGTCAGCCGTCTTTCTTTGGAAGCTAAGCTAGCAGGCTCTTGTTCTGTGGAGAAAGCTGAGTAGTAGGAGAAAGCTGAGTAGTAGGGGTTACCATCCTCTTTTTCCTGGACATGTCCGGCCGTCGAGATCGTCCAAAATGTCCGGGATTCGGCTTTTGCTTTCTGCAGTCGCCATTCATTGTTTACACGCACACCTTTTGTTTCAATCTAACTGAATTCATTCCGATTGGTGAATCTGAATGTAGTGTTTACATGAACGCTAAACAAGTGATCGGTTGATGTGCGTTTTAAAAATTGCTAAGAAAATTCCTGCTCCTCCGTGAGAGATAGGAGACCGGAGCGTCTCAGTAATCACGCCACCGGCCTCGCGCCGTTCTCCCGCGGCCGTCAGTCTCGTCCTGCTCGCCACAGTAAACATAATGAATAGCGACTGTAGAACGCAAAAGCCGAATCCCGGACATTTTGGGCAATCTCGAAATCCCGGGCAGACTCGTCACGGAGACTCACTAGTAGCCTAGCCTTGTTGTTTTCAAGTGCGCCTCTTACCTGTAGGTGTGGCTTGGGAGTGGCCTCGTAGGGCAGCGAAGCAAGTGCATTCTGGGAGTTGTTGTCTTTCATCCACATAAGCCAAAAATACATTTTATGGCTTTTCTCAGTCGAGAAAGCTCCAAATTCAAAAATAATTTCACATTTCTTCTACATAAATGACCTATTTTAAATACATATTCATCTTTCCAGAGGTGAAGTATGCCTTTAAGTTTGCACTATGATGAATGTGCAATGATGACTTCATCACAATGATGAAGTGACATTTCACTCATAGTTACCACAACAGATTACTGAACGCAATCAAATATTAGAGTCACTGTCACTTGATGGTGGATCTGGTGAAGAAACTGTCAGCGATCAAAATATTGATTTTGAAGATGTTGAAAATGATAGTTTGAGAATATGTTTGAGATGGCGAATATGAGCCAGATGCTGAATGAATTGGGAAATGAGCTCTGACGAGGACAGTGATGATGGTGTAAAATATCTGCTCAAACGGAACCCTTCCAAGCTCCAAAAGGTAACAAAATATGCTTTTTTTTTACTCTCCTGTGATTGTTATTCTAATATCTGGGGAGTTTTATATTACTGCGACAGGTAGAGATCCATCCGTGTAAGATATATAGATTATCGTTATGTAATGATGATTGATGAAACATTCATGCATTAAGGGTTAATCAATAATCTAGATATGTCCGAGCACTGCCAACAAGACAACAATTCCAGATCTCCAGATTTTCCATTGAGAATGCGTTTACCTGAATGTGAGTTTGATGAATAGTGCACTGTAAAAAAAGATTTTTTGGTGAAGTAAATACTACTGAAAAAAAAACAATGTAATTTACATGAAAAAGTTAGTTCAGGCAAGAATGAAAAAAACTAAGTAAATTCCATATCAGTACTTAATTCAAGCGAGTAGAAATGAAAGCGTAAATATCAACTCAATAAAATTAAGTAAAAATTACTCAACTTTTCTGATACTGGGGTTCCCATCATGCACTGGACCTTGAATAATTAATTAGGTTCATTTTTCACTGGTTTCCAGCTGTATTTACACTGTTTTATCATTGCTTTTGTTGTCAGGATTAGTAACTTGCCATTTTGTGACATTTCGAGTAAATTTTCTGCTCAAAATGACACATTCAAACACAAAAACAATCCATCAAATGTTACCGTCATTGTGTATTGTCTACCAAGTATTGAGGTCTTTGCATTCACATGATGCTTAACATCTGACATGATGTAGTATAAATTACTAAGATAATCTAAGTAAAGCACATACTATAAATGACTGGTATAATTCAATATTATTGTTCGAGTGAAATGTAATGCAAAGGAAATTTCAACTAAATCGATAATAATCAACCTTTTACTAGCTTTTACTAAAAAGTTGCCTAGCTTTTTTTAAGTAAATGTCACTCCAATTTTTTTTCAGAGAAAAGAAACATTAAGTAAGTAAGTTGGGTCAATTTTGATGTCATGTTTATTTTAACACCCCAACAATATATCTAATATAATCTGACCAAGGCTTCTGTTTGGCAAGCTTTCTTTGTTCAGACAGCTTTCTTAATTGAGATTCCATGATGTTTAGTCAGTGCTTCATGGAACCCAAGGAAGATAATTAAAAATGAAGGCGAAAAGACACAGGGAGGGAGGGAAGGAGGGAGTAATTAGTCTCAGTGTACATGCTGCAGGCAAATCTCGAATTAAAAAAATAGATATCTCTTTCAAATCAGGCCAGAGAGAGGAAATAAAACTGCATTTGCATTGTGGGAGGAAGTGGCTCTGGGGCATCATCGATTAAAGGCCCTGCCGAGATCGCTGACTCTATGCAAAGCACTCTGCTGACCCGAACGGCCCACGGTGCACATGATATACGGAGCTAACAAAGGAGACTCGATGGGGCGCACCAGCCTTAGCGAAACGAGCGGCAATTAGCCAAATCCCATTGGCGTCCCATCATCACCCTGCTGAAGGTCCAAGCTGCATGTTCCTGCATGCTCTTAATTAGACAAAAGCTTTTCTTTTTTCCCACAATGCCACTAAAAAAAGAAGTTTATCCCAATTATTTGGAGCTTCCAATAACAGCACAGAGGCCAGATGATGGGGAAGGGAGGAGGACAGAGGAGTTTTATTATGTTTCAAACAGAACCAAATTGCTGCAGATGAGGGTACACGTCTCTCTTTCCCGAAAATGAAATCTACCGAAGCGTCTAGTGATGTTCTTGTCTGTGATGGTTCGAGAGAAGTGTGATAGAAGCAAGTCAAGTCATCACCACACAGACTCGTAATGGAACTGCACAGAACATTAATCTCTAAATGACTGTTCTGGCTGTGAGACTTTCTGACAAAGTTTTTTTAAGTTCTAGAAAAACTGAATATTATTATTGTTAACTGAATGCTGCTATTGCCAGAGGGGATTGATATTACGTGGCTACTTGCAAGTTTCGCGACACTTTCAAAGTGAAATATCCAGTGAGCGGCTCTAAAACCATGTACAGTTTGATCAGAAATAGATTAACATGAATCTGACAATGTTTTAGGTTTCACTTTATTTTGATGGTCCCTTTAACACATTCTGTTGACTATGAGTAGTGTTGCACCTACATGTCTACTAACTCTCAGTAGAGTGTCAGTAGAGTATTAGTAGACTGGTAGGGTTAGGGTTAGAATAAGTTGACATGTACTTGCAAAGTCAGTAGAATATCTGTTGGGGGAGCATCACAATAAAGAGTTAGCAGATATAAGGCAGACAGTCTACTAATACTCTAATAAGAGTTAGTTGACATGTAGTTGCAAAGTTACTTATAGTCTATGTAACTATGTTCAAAAGAGACCATCAAAATAAAGTGTAACCGTGTTTTATTACATTGGTTGGTGTATGCATCGCAGGTGTATGGAAATGAAATGTCAGGTGAGTTGAGCTAAAAGGTTAATGCTCTTTAATTGTTTTAGCTTGCTTCTACAAGTCTTTGAGTTCTTTTATAGAGTTGTTACTCCACAGGACTCGTACCCGAGTGCTCCGGATCGCAAGTGCAATGCTGTAGAAGGTGAGCTACTGGGCAAGATTAGAAAAGCCACACATATGGAGCTGGCTATGTGATGCAAATGTTAAAATGTATTAGTTTACAGATGATCTACTGGTAAAAGTGTTTTTGAGGTCAAAACATAGTATTGTGCAAAGATCTGTGCAAAAACAAGTTTTTTAATAATTGATAATCTGCCCTGCTAATCATAATTTGTGTGAAAAGGAATACTGTTGGTGTTTTACTGCCACTAGTGTTAATTTCAATTGGAATCTGCAGTGAATTGTATGTATAGGTAAATTGTTTGGAGTTTTACAAAAATGAAAAAAAATTATTTCCAATAAGCCTAGCTGTTTTTTTTTTTGTATTTGTTTTTTTTTTAGGTTGTGAAGACCCACACGGATTCCGCACTCAGGCAAGACATTCTGCAGATATTGCAGACCTGGAAAATGGAAAAGTGTCTGAACTTAAAAAAATACTATCCCCTACTCCTGACATTTCATTTATTACATTTTTAGGATAATCTCATTGTGGTTTCAGCTGGCAATAGGAGACTTACACTCTCAGCTCTGTTTACTTTTTTTTTTTTTGACTTTTTTTTTTAATTTAAATCCCTTCCTCTGCAGATTCCATTCCTCCATTCTTCCCCAAAATTGCATTTAAAATTCAAGGTCAAAGATTCTGTCTGCACCTAGATATTATTGATAACCTATTGTAATAATGTCCTCTTAGATGATTATTCGCGGTGTGTACGTTTCAACACATGCCATCTGGTTGATGGATAATGCAAATTGTTTGCAATAATTTCTTATTATTTTATAAAGTTGTATGCTTGTAATTTGTGTATATCAAAGTTAACATGCAGAGCCCCAGCAAAATAAATTATAAATCAGTTAATTAAGTTAGCTGTCTGTATTGAATGTGATATATAGACCACATATTACTATGTTATTACTATGAGTGAAATCAAGGATGCTGTAATCAAGGTGATGCAATCAAGGATGAGTGAAATCAAGGATGCTGTTGCTAACCAGCAACTAAAAGGTTTCAAATCAGTCACCATTACAGTTGAGTAGACTAGCTGTGCTGGTGTTGTGTTTGTGGCAAACGTACGGTGGTGCACAACACAACGAAATTTAAAAAGCAAACATAAGTTCACAACACAACAAAATAAAGCCACAACACAACGGAGATGCTCCCGACCACTAGAGGGCTCTCGGAGCGCGGTTAGTTTCCCTCGCCACTGTTCTATAGAGTCGGCAGTCTAAAAAATATATCAACACCACGATTAGTTTTAACAGTATGTAACCATTCTATATCGACATGAAATATTAATTCAAAATCACCTACGTACATTATAGATGTGTTTTTATACTTGAAAATGCATCACTTGAAAATGCAGGGGTGGTGGTGGCGCAATGGATAAGACACATGCCTTTGGTGTGAGAGACCCGGGTTCGAATCCACTGTGAGACACCAATGTGTCCCTGAGCAAGACACTTAACCCCTAGTTGCTCCAGAGGCGTGCGACCTCTGACATATATAGCAATTGTAAGTCGCTTCGGATAAAAGCGTCAGCTAAATGAATAAATGTAAATGTAAAATGTAAAATGTAAATGCTTCGACACACTACCATTATTCAATTAGCATTCATGTCGATATACAATGGTTACATACTGTTAAAACTAATCGTGGTATTGAAACCTTTGTAAGACTGCCGACTCAATAGAACAGTGGCAAGGAAAACTAACCGCGCTCCGAGAGCCCTCTAGTGGTCGGGAGCATTTCTGTTGTGTTGTGGCTTTATTTCGTTGTGCTGTGCACTACTGGGCCACCGTACAAACGAGTCAAAATGCATTAAAAGTATCATTCCACAACCTACAACAGTTTAAGCCAGGGGTGTCCAATCCTGCTACTTGAGGGCCACTGTCCTGCAGAGTTCAGCTCCAACCCCAATTAAACACCCCTGAAACAACTACTCAGGCAAACAGAAACTTCCAGACAGGTGTGTTGAAGCAAGTTAGAGCTAAACTCTGTACAGAAGCACTCTGTACAGAAGCACTCCATAAATCGAGTAAATAAAATTACACAAAAGCATTGCAGGAGATTGACGTTTGTCAAGGCCATTTGGATGTAACCCTTCCAGCATCATCTGTGTGTTTGTGAAAAGTAAAGCCTACAGATTCATCGTCATCCTCCAACTTAATCTGTGAGCCGCAGAGGCTCCTCTGACTTCATACTGAGGGCTCATCGCATCCTCAGCAAGAAAAGAAACACAGAGAATGTGTGTACCTCTTTGGTAATATGACTGAATGGAAAAGGGAAAAACAGAGAGAGAGAGAGAGAGAGAGAGAGAGAGAGAGAGAGAGAGAGAGAGAGAGAGAGAGAGAGAGAGAGAGAGAGAGAGAGAGAGAGCAATAAAGCGAGTAAAAAAAAAGATGCAGGAGACATTGTCAGAATTGAGATGAGACGAAGACGCTCCCCGGTGGGATGATTGCTTTGCCCTGAATACAAAAGGTTCTTCCCAGCAAACACTTCGTGTTGTTTGCGAGCACAGATTAGGTCTGGCCGCAGACATCCGCAATTCTTTAAAACAAGCCCTCAGGGAGGAATTATCATCCGTACCCGGGCTTATAAACCAGAGATGGGCTGCAATGATAAAAAGCTCTTCTCAAGTAGAGCATGGTGAGGGTATAGAAAGGAGAGATGCGCTGCAGAAGGGGCAATCATAGTAAAAGTGTGAGGAGGGGTTAGGATTGCAAGAACAAGTGCTTTGAAAGGGGGGAGGGTGTTCTGGCGGGGGAAAAGGAGGAGAAGATTCAAGCATGAATCATGGGAGTACTTGAAAGAGCACTTTTCTGAAGTAGACGATGACATTTTATAAGAACATGCAGGTCTCACTGACCCAGAAGAAACACCCAAAATAGTATATTTTAATGTCAAAAGCATGTTATTAATATATATTTATGTAGTTAATACTAAAGTGTATACATTTTACAATGTTACAATTCTAAGCTACTTGATTTAGCAATAGAGTGTTGCAGGGATGATTTATTTTTGTAGGCCAAAACCTTAAAACTAGTTCATATTTTAGCACTTCCGGTTCTATAGATCTGAAGTCAATGGGTTTTTTGAAAGAGTTCACGTTATATTCTACACCATAAAATAGAGTAGTAATACCCCCTGCTTTTACTTGTCTTCAAAAAGGTGGTTTTGCTAACAAGTGGCTAAATGCTATTGTGGAAGAATAGCAATATGGAAAAATACTATTGTGTTTTTTGTCGAGGGAACCAGGGTGAAGCAAACTTAGGGGTTGGCCTACAAAATTGCGTCATCAATGCAGTGCTCTACAGTGCAGCAAAATACATTGAAAGTCACTGGGACCCAATGTTGTCATTGCTTGGACAAATAGAAAAAAAAAAACGAAAAAAAAACGAGATCTTCTTTTGTGTTCTGCAGAATAAAGAATGTTAGACCACTATACAGATATATACAACGAATAGTTTACTTCTGTCAAATGTCCCTTTTCAGGTTGCTGTTAAAACTGTATTTTTCTATCATTTGCTGATAAACAAGAGTCTGGCTATGGGATTGCAGTAGTTGTGCAACACAGAACAGAATGAAACGGTTATAATGTAGGTGAATGCCTTAAGTGTGTATTAAATGCATTAACAAATTGATCAGCGTTAAGCCCTATTCAGACGGGACTTGTTTTTCTTGAGGGGATCTGGTAAATTTGTGTTTTTAATCCTTCTTTTTTTTTCATCACACATTCTGTACAAAGTATGAAGCAAATTACCCACCTAGCTATACAACAAACACAGAGGTCCTCTGAGAAATCATATGTTGTCTAGATTGTTTGATGAATGTCTGAAATTGCAGTATTTTTATTTTCACAATGCTTCTCTGTATGTATTATGACCTTAAAAAATGATGCTAAATTTATTGCTGCACTGCCTGATGCACCTTCATTATGGATTTACACCTTTTTGCCAACTTTCTGAGTAAAACAACAGTTGGTTCAGCTACTGCTGGCATCCCATCTGATGTAAAAAAAAAAAAAGGAAAAAAAAAAGGATTAAATCAATGAGGAGAGTTCGGCCACGAACTGCACAGAACGACCAGCATCAGGTTTGATTATCTTCTTAATTAATTACTTCTCTGCATTTTAACTGGCCACAATTTTGACATTGATGCCAAAACGGCAATAGATATTTTCTTATATTATCTCATAATTTGGCAGCAGGTTTATTAGGCTGCTGTCACTTTAAGACCCGACGCACTGATCCATTATACTGTTGCACATGCGTTTTCTTTCTCAACTGTTTACGTTCACTTAAAACATAAACGCCAATATTTACATGAATACTCGCCAAGACCAGCATTTTGTCATTATTTTGTGTGTATTTGACAGTTTAACTGCAATAATCAGTGAAAAAGTGCTGAATTTCTGAGCACAAAATCTGTGGGAATGAATAAAATTATGCGCAATACGCGCAATCCCACGCCGAAATTCAAGCCCTGTAACACCAACAATATTAATCCGGAGCAAATTAAACAAATGGGAGGGGAGGCGGGTTAGTGTGTCAACTCACTGTTGGAGAGATAAAAAAGCGAGAAAGCACAGCTGGTATCTTGTATCTATTCTTTGTAAAATGAGAATTGGAAGCGTTTCAGTTATTTCAGTATATACTGTATATGCATCGAAAAATCGATATTTTTGACAAGACTACTTTGCACTTAGTTTATTATTTCAGATGCTTTTTTAAAAGAATACAAACTGTATAAAATTCAACCCACCAAAGTTGCTAGTAGTATAAGTCTTGTTCCCAATAGATTTTTTTTATGAGTTTCTATAACGTTCCATAAGGCCAAATCCAGACTAGTAATAACTAAAGAAATCCCAATACTGTCCAAATCAATATGTCCCAATACTTCAAAATTATATAAAGGGGGGTTTCTTTAGGCCAGTGTGCTGATCAAAGCCGATCAAAACCTTTGCAGAGTTGAAAGAATGATTTGAAAAGTTCGCAAACACACAACAAGAACGTAAACAACACCAGATGAGATGCTTCACAGAATAAGAACCCAAATGTGAAAAAAAGGCTTTTTTTAGGGTGATTCTATTTGACATTCTACACACATGCAGAGTGTATCTGAAGTTTAGCTGGGATTAAATCGGTTAAAGTGTGTAACCATCATAACAGACGCAGCTCTAAAGGCACATGACGCTACCCATAATGACACACAGTACTCATTAGAGACATCCTATCATCTCCATTTAAAAGACACGAATACACTCACGCTCTGCCAGTCATTAACTTCTCTGCTCTTTATCAGATAATGATAATGATCCTGGGCTTCTGCTGAGCTAGTGAGACTCTAACCTTGTGTTGATAATGCCTCATTTCTCCATGGGCTGTTGAGCAGATAGTACTTCTTTCATTGGTTGCACACTATAGTGTCGCACGAGTAGAACACCAAATCCTCTTAACACACTCCACATTCAAGCATAACCACAGACAAAACAGCTGTTTATCGACCATCACAACTTAGGCACTATTGCAGAAAGGTATAATAAATTATCCATTATAACAATTGTTTGTAATTTTCAGACTTACTAAATTAACCTTTATTTTTTAACTGCTGTGTGTACATATACATTATATCAGTATATAGTAATTCAGAATTTGTACTTCCTTTTTTATATTCTGCAGTAAAATATATCTAAATCAAACTGAGTATAAATTAAAAACTAAGTTGACTAATAAGTTATGGTAACTTACAGTTAAAAAAAAATCTTATTTGAAAAATGTTGACATGATTTAACATAATACATGCTGTAATTTTTTTTTTACATAACAATCGTGAATTACAACAATGTATGGTGAAAATACTTATTACATTTAACAAGACAATACACATTAACTGAAATCACCTATAGTAAAAAAAAAAAAAAAGTTAAGTCAAGTTAAGTCATCTTAACCTAATTTACAGTAAAATAAAGTAAAATTGGCATTGTATTTATTTATATAATAGTATCATCAGTTAAGCACATTATGTTTTTAGTTGCTGCTTACGCTTTATTTTAATGCCATGTGTGTTTATTAGTGTGCAAGTTCATTAGCTTTTGTTCATGAAACTGCCAATTTTAAATAAATTTGAGATGTCATGTATTAATACCACCTCTATGGTTTTTATCAGCATATTTTATATTTAGTTGTATAAGGCTGTAGTTCAAGTAGACTGCTATATTAACTTTGTATCAATAAATGAAATACAGCTTATGGTTATGAACTGTAAATTTGACACTGTCACCATATTTTTGCAGTGATCTTCTGGCAGCCACAGCTGCCATTTTCAAGTCAACCAGAAGTATAAAGAGGCATGTTTCATGCAATTAACCCGAAGACTCGGTTCAATTTAAAAGGGATTAATGCAATATGATTAGACTTGATAACAAAGTCCATTGTCCCTCTATAGGGTTTATTATCATTTGTGATTCACCACTCAGTCCTCTCTTTAAACCCCTGACCTCCATAATAGCTCTAAAGAAAGTGCGTTCATATCTTTAATAGCTGGCAGATATCAGGAGGAGTCATTAAAGCTCGCAGATCAAGGAGATGCTGTCACAAACGTTCTCCATTCATCTCCCACATTCTTGCTTATCCTTCAGCAACAAGACTGATCCTGAATTACTATGGAGTCCCAGCGGGGATCTGCATATGCAGAAAAAAAGGAATGATAATGCTCATGTCTGTACTGTAGCTCTAACAAAGTCTCACACAATGGGCTGTCAAGTGTGTTTGGGACCAAACTATTAGGCAATATTTCAATCTGTCGTGTCACAGGCGCTGATGAGAGCTGTCAACAGCATCCATCATAGCCGTGAAGCTGTGCTATTAGTCAATGTTGAAATGTGGGTAAAATCAGCAAATTCCTCTTGGAATACCACTTTAGTTTAAGCTAGCAGAAAGTGTCAGCTTGTTCTCGGATCGCTGTGATTTGAGTCCGGTGGGGAAACTAAAGGATAAATTGATGTAAGAAATAATTTTCCTTTGCAGCTGTGGTTTGATTAAACCTGCAGTTGCTTTGAGTCCAAAGGATTATATTTAAAGGGCCCCTATTGTTCTCATTTACAGGTTCATCATTTAGTTTAGGGGTCTACTAGAATACGTTTACATGATTTAATGTTCCAAAAACATAATTGTTCTAATAATTTGCATTGTTGTAGAACCTATTTTCACCCTCTGTCTAAATGCTCTGCTTTAGGTTAAGGTGCTGTTTACACGACACCGTTTTCAACTTTCAAGCGTTTTGGCCGTTCGTTTACACGACAACGGCGTTTTGAGTGACTGAAAACGCAAACTATTGGAAACGGGTTTCAAAATGAAATTGAAAAATTTGTTTTTGAAAACATTCTCCGTGTAAACAACAAAAACGTGAATCTCTGAAGACGATGACGTCATGCTAATGCGTATCTCGTGTTCAGTCTATATTCGCTGTCCATTCACAGCATTTAAGTCGTATTCGCGGGTTCGTGTGAAGGGGTATCATTTTGACAGTGGTGTCGTCTGATACGCTGAAACTAAAAGGAAAAACTTCTCCGTTTTAAACATAGTGTTGTTGTGTAAACGTACCCTTAGTTTCTTTAAAACCCGCCTTCTGAAATGCGCAGTCTGCTCTGATTGGTCAGCCGGCCCCGGTCTGTTGTGATTGGTTTACCTCCTACCTATTAGTTCGAGTCCAGGTCCGATATTGACAGTCAGGAAGAACAAGCTGATTGGCCCGAACCACCATCACAAGGACAAACTTGTGCAGGACGTTTCACAATGTTAATTTTAAATTTTATTCCTCTGATGTTATAACTGCGTAATTTTTCTACATCAGTGTAAAAACTGTATGTCCGTTAACTGCACAATTCAGAAAGCATTCTTTAGACAAAAGGTTGTGGTTGTACTGCTTAGAAATAGTGTTAAAAATAAGAGTGATAAACTCTTCTTGGCGCCATAACTACCTTTGTTTGACAGCGAGCCAAAGAAGCCAGCAGATATGCAAATGTGTTATATAGTGACGTTACGGAAATAATGGCAGGACTACAGATGAGGCGTTTCAGGCATGTATTTTCCGTTGTAGAAATTCAGAACTTTTGCCATGGGCTTTTTGCTTTGTAACTTCACAGATTTCTTACATGCACAAACAGCTATTACACACAAGGAAAGATAAATAGCATACGTCTCCTTAAATGTTACTGGTTCATAGAAACATACTTTAATGTTTAATCCCTCCTAATTTCTCTCAACTAAGAAAATGTAATTTGGAGCAACTTTATAAGAATGATTTGACTTGGTAGAGGAATAATGAATTGCTCCATGTGGTTCACGCAATATGTTCCAAATCTCCAGGGAAATGTTATCGCCATTTAAACTTATCAAGGCCAGATTACATAGAAAACACAAATAACAGCTTGATCGCTCTTTTCTGAGGCTGAACGACAAACTCATCAATCACTGCTAAATAGCTGCATAATGCCCCGGGCTGCTAGAGCACTATGGGTGCAAAAAAATCATTAATAAACAATTCATCTGCTGCTTTCCCCTCTAAATTTCTCACCAGGAGAATAGCCAGAGGAAGATCAATCCATCTGTTATGTATGTAAACCTCGCTGTAGACTGACTGTTGTTGTGTAGCAGTTTGTGGTTTGCGCGACTCAACTGGAAAACATCATTCCCTCAAGCTTACGGATCAGAAAGAAATAAGAGGTTAAACATTAAAACCATAAAATCATCATTCTGTACAGTCAAGTGCTTCCCAAATCCCTCTATTTCCTGCTTTATACTGAAACATCTAGATGCAATTTCCTGACCTAGAATCCCCAAACGGCCCCTTCCACAATATTACATTCATGAAGGAATTCTAGTTTAAATACATACATTCACACAGTTGTAGTGCTGCCCACAAGGTGCTACCAAGAGTGCTTTTGTTTAGTATAAAAGAAAGTCTCTATGGCAGAGGTGAGAGTTAAACAGAGACCGATCAAGCATAATCATGAAGGACTTTCTGTTATGACTTCAGCTGAAATAGCTATAATCCAAAAGATACACTGAAAACCTGAGTGGTGCTTGCCAGTGAAGAACTCAACGCTGGAATCCCCAAATCAGTTTATGAATAAAGCAGCATGTGTTCAAGAGAACAAAATCTTCACTGCCACTGTGGATCTTTTATTAAATGTAATAATTTACTTGTGGATTAAAGTGCACAAACAAAATATCTGATGAACTTCATGTTTGCTAGCAATCGGTGTAAGATGCCTTATGTCTTGGAGAGGACAGTGTGCTTCACTCAAAGTCAGTCGGCAACCGGCCTGCGCAGCACCGCATGAAGTTGAAGACACCAAATTATGTTATTCAGTACATGACTTGTGGAGGCAAAGTCACATGACTTTCTTGTTGGAATAAATAATGTTGGGGATAAACAGACATTAAAATTCTAGAAGATGCTGATAAGCCGATTATTAATGTCATGTTATGGATGACAAGCGATAAATGAATGTTATTCAAATTAAGTAAAATAAGTGAACGATATATGATGCAAAGGAAATCTAAATGTTAAAAACATTGGAAATATTGACCAATATCTGATAGATATCAAATATTAAAATATTACATTTTAAAAATCTCTGTTACCAACAGACACCAAAATACGAGATAATACAATACTAGAAATATCAGCCAATGTCTGATACAGTCTCATCAGCCAAAACATTATGACCAGTCAGAGGTGAAGCCTATATTGTTGATGATCTCCAAACAAGGCCACATTTTAAGGTCTGAGTAGATTATATGGTAAGTAAACAATTGGTTCTTGTAATCAATGTGTTGGATGTAGGAGAAATATCAGGAATAAAGAACCGAGCAACTTTGACAAGAGCCAAACTGTTAAGGCAAGGCGACTGGGTCAGAGTATCTCTGAAATGGCAAGGCCTTTGTGTTGCTCCCAGTCAGCAGTGGTGAGAATTTACCAACAGTGGTCCGAGGATGGACAAACCACAAACCAGCCTCAGGGTGTTGGGCGCCCAAGGCTCATCAGTGCACGGGGGAAATGAAGGCTTTCCCATCTGGTTGAAGCCAAGAGAAGGTCCACTGTGGCACAAGTCACAACACATTTTAATGATGGTTATGGGGGAATGTGTCACAGCACACAATGCATCACACTCTGCCACGTATGGAACTGTGCAGCCGCAGACCAACCAGAGTGCCTGTGATGACCCCTGTCCACTGCAGAAAGTGCTTACAATCGGCACATGAGCGTCAGAACTGGACCTTGGAGTAGTGGAAGAAGGTCGCCTGGTCCAGAGAATATACCACAGCACATCTTCAAGAGTCTTGTAGAGTCCATTCCTCAGGTTTGTTTTGGCTCATCTGTGTATATCAAATATTAACTGATATTGATCAATAAAAAATAAAAAAAAATAAAAAAAATACCAACAGAAACTGAGATATTGTGTATTCCTAAAAATGTATCCTCCTCAGAGGGAGCATATACATTTTGAATGCCCATTTTGGACATTTTATTCACATTTTGGTGGTTCAATAAACCATTTTTATGAAATATACAGACATTCACTAGAAAATATGATCTCATTTCAACTTTTCCTTATTTAAAGGATTGGTTTTATCTTAAAGTTGCAGTAAAAAAATAAAAACGTTTAATTCTTCGGGTTTGAGAGGAAGCTAACTTTACAAACATTATAAATACACCTCAAGAAAAAATGTAATTAAAAAAATTTAATAACTCATTTAACACTTAGGATTAGAGATTTGTTCAAATCTTAGAACTACCAAGCACCTTAGCAAGCAGCGCTAATAACTTAAAGTGTTGAATGAATTTTAGCAGCCACAAGGCCATCATAGAAGTCAAATCTGTATGACAAACAAGCTTTGGGAAGAACAGAATTTTAACACCTAATGGAAATGAGGTATCAGGCACATAGTAACATCTGAACTGGAATATACTGACTGTAGGGGAATGACATTCACATCCTTCCATTAAATTGTGTTCCTGAGGTATACATATCGGTACGCATCCAAAGCTCCCCTACTGTTTACATCCACAGGTTGTGTGTTTTCAGAGTGAGTGGAGAGGATGTTTTCAGCCCAGAGCTGAGAGCCGTGCAAATCCGCCATCACTGGAGACATCAGCCCGGCTTGGTGAGCTGAGGGAAGACCGTTGGGATGTCTCGCTCAGCCTCTCCACAGTCGAGAGAAGAACTGACACTCATCTCATCCCACACTGGGAGGATTCAAAGGAGCAGTCATCCGGCAAATGAAATGCAGAGATAGCTCAGCAGAGAGCAGAGGGACCAATCCTATCACTATCCACCTTTCGGAAACTGTTAATTGCACAGGCAGGGATAAAGTCCTTTCTGAATTGTGACTTACAAAATTAAATGATCCTTGTACCTCTAATATTTGACTGTGCTATGTCAACGTTACTTGACCACAGCTCGAGAAAACAATGGTGAATTCAACAGGAACTATTTTTGAGCATTAAAAGTTGTTTATTCACTCACACCAATTGTGTTATTGGCGAGAGACTTGAAACCTGGCCAGATGGTAGGCCTCAATTTGGAAGAACCTATCAGAGTATGATCCCGATTGGCCCATAGGTGGCGCTACAGCAAGCAAAAGTATGAAATTGCCCATAACTCTTAGACCGTTTGTCATAGACTCAAGTGTCTTACACCACTGTGGTCCCTGGCTCAAGGTGGACACATGGGTGTCCAATTTCGATTTAGGCAGAAAAAAAATTCTGCTATGTCGAATTTTGTCTGATCGGAACCAATTGTGTGACTATGCAAGTCAGCTAATGGCGGGAACTAGGCCTGTCCCATCAGGTTTTCACTACACAATTACCGTGGACAGAAGAACTCACAATAACGATATTATCACAAAAAAAAATTTGTAAAAAAAAAAAACACACACACACTCAAAATACGAGGGAGGCAGAGAGTGAGTTTGTAACCACGACTGTATAACAGCATACAAAAAGAACTTGCTCATTGTCCCGCACATATTTTTTTTAACACGACAACGATATGCTTATAACTGAGACGTTTTTCCTTTGAGTTTTCTGCGTACAGACGACAAAAACGATCCCCATGCAAATGGGGAAAATGACTAAAAACGCTGGATTCTGCTGCCATTAGATGGCGATGAAACACAGACTGAACAAGTAATACGCATGTGCATTAGGGCTGCACGATTAATCGCAATTTCCACGTATTCGCACTTAAACCGATTTGGCTTATCGTGATTTTAAAATCGTAAGGGCTGTGATTATTTTTTATAGGCAGCTTGTCATTGATGTACGGCTCTGTAAACGCTGCTTCATCTGAAAGCACTGTGAGTTTGAGTCACTTATAACAAGCATTTGAAAAAGCAACACGCAATCAAACATCTTTCCAAACATGAGAAGCATTTATGAACCTCTTGTCCAACAAAAGACAACATTTAATAGCATGCTTTTACAAACTCACTTCATAATGACATTTGAGCATCCTTCTGTGAGATGATGTGGGTTCTTACACAGAATAAGGCAGTTGTGTGTTTATTAGTCATGTTTAATCAATCAAAGTTTTTCAATCTTCTGTTTATTCAGCTACAGATAGTATGATGCAAAATGGGGATTTCTTGAAATTATGTGCATTATCGTACTTCTGCGGCGGGGCATATTTGGCGTGTGTGCGTGAGAGAGCCCTCTGGCATTCAGATGGAGCAGCATTTAATTGTGCAGCCATAATGTGCATGACGTCATCGTCTTAAGAGATTTGCATTTTTGTTATTTACATGGAGACCGTTTTCCAAAACTTGCGCTTTGAAACCCGAATTTAAAAATGTGTGTTTTCAGGCATCCAAATCGTGTAAATGAACAGCCAAAACACATAAAAAGTTTTGCGGTTTGAGTTTATTTATTTATTTTAATTTTTGGAGCTATACAGCCACTGATCACCATTCACTTATAAAAAAGAGCAGTCTAAACTTCTAAATCTTTCTGGTATAATCATCCACAACCAAACGCTAAGGTTAAAGAGAATAAATCCTTTGATGCCCACATGCATGCTACATTTGTATATGTCCTTTCAATACTAAACACTCAAAGTATATACGGATTCGAACCTGTGTGCAACTAATGTGCTGTGTAATGATGAATTATAAGAGCTATGGACTATAACATTTATGTTACCCTAATACTTCATGGAAAAATTTACATTCTGTCATTATTGACTCACCCTCCTGCCATTCCTAACCTGTATGCTGTTTTTTTATTTCTCTGTGGAACACAAAAGGACATTTTTAAGAATGCATGCCTCTATTTTTCATTGTATGACAGTTCTTAGTAACCAACAACAACAAAAACATCATACAATTGTTCAATTTGTGTACAGCAAGTCTTCTGATGTTTTAAGATTTGTGTGAGGAATACACTGAAATGTAACTAATTTCAATTTAAAATATCACTGATGTCATTTGAATTTGTGCAAAAATCTGTTACAAGACACACAAAACACACCTGGTTGAACATGTTTTAATGCATGTTTTGAATATACACAAATGTTATGATACTTGGGAGCGAATTAAGACAATCATTGAATAACTCAAATTGTTATCTGCACCTCACACAAAACTATCAAATGACTCTCAAAGACTTTAATAGTGCATATATATATGGACTACTTTTATGGTGCTTTTTTGTTTTTATTTTCTGAGTTTCCCAGCCCTTAGTCATTGACTCTTTGTCGTATGAAAAAGAGTTTGAACATTGAGTCAAATTTCTCCTTTTGCATTCCGCAGAAAAAAGAAAGTTAAATGAGTTTGAAATGAACTGAGGGTGAGTAGTTTTCTTGTTTTTATTTGGGTGAACTGTCTCTTTAAGTTCTGTGAAACAGTAGAATGAGCTGGCGTACGTCTCTTGGCTTTTCAAAGAATTCAGCTGGGTTTAAAAGCATTTTGAATAGTATTTCATAATTCTATTTGCGTCCGTGTGGGGTTGATTCAAAATGAGCCCTTCCACTATCTTCAAATCACATTAGCAGGCTGTACATTCTCTAACATGCTCTTGAGAATTGTTTCCTTTGAACTGGCAGGTCTGAATTTGGGGCAGTATAATATGCATTCTTTCTATACTGTCAGCCAGACATCACTGATGTAACGGTGGACTTTCTAATCCACCCACATAATCCGGTGGCAAACAAAACAATAAGCAGCACTTGGCATCTACTTTAAAAATGTGCAGAGGTTTAATCTTTAAAGTCTTAAAGCAGCACAAATGCATGTGCACTCAGCCGTCAGTTACACCACCAACTGCTTTTAAGCAGATTCATGCGCTTTGCTCTCATCTTTGACCTTACTGGCCTGAACAAATCACAAATGTTGAAATCATGCTTTGCTTTCACACTGACATCCACTGATCTGATGCAGAAAACCAAATTCAGATTCAGCTGAAAGAAACAGACCTCACAGACGTCCACTGAGGCGGAGGCCCTTAAATAATACTTGAAAAGACATGCGCTGAATTCTGATGTATTGAACTTGAGTCATACAGTCGGAAACAAAAGTTCCAACAACATTCATCTAAAAATACATTTTGTGAATTTTGTCTTCTACACTAACATTCAAATATCAAAGATAGATAAAGATGGATGGATAGATGTATCTTTTCAAATGTGACCCGGGATCACAAAACCAGTCATAAGTCGCACGGGTATATTTGTGGCAATAGCCAACAATACATTGTATGGGTCAAAATGATCGATTTTTCTTTTATGCCAAAAATCATTAGGATATCAAGTAAAGATCATGTTTCATGAAGATATTTTGTAAATTTCCTACCGTAAACATATAAAACATTTATTTTTGTGAGTGAATGGAGCACAATCGTGAACATAAATGGACAATTTTAAAGGCCATTTTGTCAATGTTTCGATTTTTTAGATAGATAGATAGATAGATAGATAGATAGATAGATAGATAGATAGATAGATAGATAGATATCTGTCTGCACTTGTGTGCTCCTCGATAGCAGGAGTAATTCCACCATAAAGACAGCAACAATGCTGATCGCAACAGTCCAGAAATAGCAACATGTTTAATGCATTGTCAAGGTCAAAGTTCAGGGTGTTTGCTTGCAACTCATGTACTCAAGTTTCTGGCCTTAATAGTTTAAACAACATCAGTCTTAAATAATGAGTTTGAATTAATATATTACAGCTAATATCATTCATAAATGAAATCATTCAGCAAATGTCAACTCAAGCCATCAGAGTCCTGCAAAGACTTCAGATGGCGCAAACTCTGAATCAACATGCACCAATGCTACATCTGTCATAATCATTTGTTAACAAACAGGTATTCATTACTTCAATGAGCTCATTGTTTCTGCATTAAATTATTACATTGTTTAAATTAATACCTTTTTCGCTAACTGTGATTTTGTATATATACATTTCTGAAATACATAACTTACCTCTGATAACAGATCACTCTAAATTGTAATGTGGACTTATGCATTTTCTGTAAAGCTGCTTTGAAATGATGCGTATTGCGAAAAGCGCACTTCAAATAAATGTGAATAGAATCAGAGATTCGCAAAAATAAAAAACTGAGCAATGGAAGACCAACTCACATAGAGCCGTCAAAGAAACTCGCAGATCGATCACAGGCTCATTTGGCTTTGTCAACAGCTCTTCCGTGACTTAAAGTGCAGCACTTCATTTTCTATCAGCCCTCGTGTGAACAACATGGCAGTCATCAACAGAGGCATCAGAAGAGAGGTGTCAAATCTCATCAGAAAAAAATGCCTGGGTTTATCAATAAGAGATAGAAGAGGGCAACGAGGGATTTCGCTTGAGTTGAAGCTGATATTGCTAAAGGCAGGTGAGTATCGAGCCGCCCGTCTGCCTGAGCCAGGGGTAAATAGTGATTAATGGCCGATGGAGGAAGGGTTAGTGCCTGCGATCTGATTCTTCCCCTCAGCCCTCCTCTGTAGAATATCAAGACGATTTCAACAAGAGAAATTAATTCAGTGACGGAAGTGAAATGGAAATACCTTTTTTGACCAAAACGGCTCCAGTTAACCAAAGATGAGATTAGAGAACACCACTGGTGTTATGATTCTCCACACTAATAATCTGGTTTATTGATCAGCAGTGTCAGCAACCGAATGAGCGTTAAATCGCTCAGAATGGCTCAGCGTTGACTGAACTGGCTCAAAGCTACGAGAAATATGTCTGTCTGTAGACATTTTAAATGCCACAGTTCAATTTTTAACCACAAGACCTTCTGAAGATCATTGTTCAAAAATGCAGTGAGGCACTTGTCTAGTCTGTTGCATGGCCTAGATAAAACTGGTTTCCACTATCTAAAGTTTTAATAAATCTCAAGCTTAAGAAATGGTGTTGAGCCATGAAAACACCAATCAGACCAAAGAGATGATGCATTACCTTTTTTTATTGTTAGAGTAGGATTATTTTGAAAGTCAATTTCTCTAAAAGCAATTGGACATTTTCACCTTTATAGCAGAGGGAAAAATTTGGTGATAACATGTCCCAATACCACAATCATGTGAATTTATAGTAAATTCCTGGTTACTATTTGCTGTAATTTACCAGAAGTAGTACTAAAGTAGTACTTTTTTACAATTTATTAAAATAAAGGCAACTGATTCCACAGTAAACATGAGCAAGAAATGACTGTGATCTCCGCACAGTGATTTGCTGTGTCTGCATTTCAGTAATCTCTTGAAATACAATTGGATTATCTAATAAGATGTCGTTATTCTTGACTTTTCTACGCTGAGTGTTGATATTAAAAGTATATATTAAAAGTTCCCCAGATATAACAATCAATCAGATAGCATTGAAAACTCTCTCCCCCATTATAATCGGACAGTTAAGCGCAACATTGCTACAGTACATAAAGTGCAGACTGCAAGATATGATCAGGCTTAAAGGTCAATCATAATGCTTAAACTGTTTTCTCCATGTAACAGTGGAACCAATTGTAACACTATTACGGGCTGAAAGAAAATGAAAGCCAGCCAGCAGGTACACTCATCAACATAATGGCTCAAACATAATGGACTTATCCCACAGATAACGTTTGTTGTACAACCACCTCCAGAAGCCTGCATTGTGAAATTATGAATACAGTATCTTATCTGTAATGTAAATTGATATTTAACCATATATGTGTGTGTGTGTGTATATATATATATATATATATTTTTTTTTTTTTTTTTTTTTTTTTTTGCTTGACATAAACATCCACCAACCTCCCATATCACTTCTACCAGCTTTGGCGGGTTGAATTTTGAATATATTATAACTTTTTTTAAAGGCATCTGAAATAATAAACTAAGTGCACTGCAGTGTTGTCAAAAATATTGATTATTCAATTCATATCAATACTGAAATATCGATCACCTGTTTATAAGGTTACAAGGGTCGAAAACAATGAAAACAATAACTTTTTGTGCATTTTGACAGGGCAAGTAACAATCTGAAGTGGTCTGACTGGGCCAATCGATAAAAAAATTTGCCCTGATATATTGAAGGGCACAGGTAAATGTGAGATTTATTATGATGGGTTTATGTGAAGATTGTTTTAAGTTCACATAAATTAAAAGTTGTTATATTATTTAAAGCCTAATAAATGTCAAAAATTATGGCTTTCAATTATACGGTAATTCTGAATGCCTCAAATTAATGAGAATTAATTGAGAAAAAAAAATCTATTTCATAGAGACATCAGTAACAGTATTGGTATCAGTGGTACTGCCCTGCTTCATTCATACAATGCCATTAAAAATATATATTTTAAATAGCTATTGTCTATATGTTGTTTCTACATTCATTTGCAGATTAAATGTAAAAATATTACAAGATAAAAATATATTAACTTTAATGTTAGGTTTTATTAATCGCAATTAATTTAAAAAAAGTGTGATTAATTTTTGTTTGTTTTTTTTAATCGATTGACAGCACTAATACACACACTCACACACACGTTTACGCTGGTTTCTTAAACAAGCTAACAACTACCTTGGATCAGTTATAAACTTGCTACCTTTTTTCAAAACAAAGCTGATTTTCCAGCAGGATACAAATGTGCATAACTCTGGTAAATAACCATTAGTGTTATTTTTTTCAAACAAAAAAATGTCTTGCATTGGTTACAGACAACTTCACCTGAATAGATAAAGAACAACCGTTTACCTTGTGCTCAATGATGCTGCTGTACCCCTGCAGTGCTGGAGGCGCGCGCGGCGCTCTGGTGGGCTCCACTTTCTCACCTGACGCGCCCTTAGACGCGCTGGATGCTGTAGAATTATTATTGTAGCTGACGCTGTACACGAACAACAGACTGGTGCACATGGTGATCGCGAGAAAAACGGCAACTCCATGACGCTGGAAAACATGAGGGTAAAAGTTCAAATCCACCACAGAGCGCAAGGTCATAAATCATCACCAACCCATGCCCTCGGCGCAGTCAATTATAGGATACAAATCACATTTCCCATGCTCAAATATTAATCAGATTGAGATTATAAGAACTTGCAGGTTCTAACTAAATGCTGATGCCTAAAACTAATGCACCAGATCATGCAATAATGGTTTTGCAACAGCAACATTAAACAAAGTAAAATTGTGTATATATGTTGATATATGTATGTTGATCTAAAAAAAAAAAAAAAAAAAAAAAACTCCATTATTTCAAAGAATGTTATTATATAATAGTGCCATACTAAAATAATAATAATAAAAAACAACTGTTTGCATAATGTTGCAATGCATAGAAAGACATAAAATTCTCATGGCAAATGTTTTTAAAATATTTTACAAATAAAATTCCCAAAAGCCACTTTCTTTCCACAAAGCTAAATTTCCTGTCTCCATAAATGTAATTTCCGACAAACTCCTCATGATTTAGAAATGGGGATTAAGGTTGTTTTATTGTCTTTAATCTTCTTTCATTCAGCATGTGAAAGCAACAGAGAGCCGCAGTACTTCAGCAACAATGCTGCACAGGAGAGATGCGAGACATTCAAACTGTTTTCAATACAATTACCATCGGTGTCTTCATCCTGAAGCCAGCTGGAATATTCCTGGGAATGTGCGCATGAAGATCCACTTTTTTCCCCCGATTGTTGCTACTTTATCAGATTATGCCGTCATTAAATCGCCGCGCTCCGCTCGCGCTGGGAGATGTCAGTGTGTGTGCTGTGCGCGCGGACTGAACCCATTCTTGAGCTCGGCGAGCACAGCCCGTGTGAGAGCGCACGGTCCTAAAGATCATGGTGTTTGAGTGTGAACTCTAATTTAGCGTTTAGGACAAATTGCACATTTGGAGTCTTTGCTGTGACATGGAAATACATCAAATATCTCTTGTAAGAGACTGATATTTAAATTGTACCTTGTGATTTCTTTCAATATGTGCCTACAACTACAGGTAATATTCCAGGTTGAATACAAGTTAAAGGGATACTTCACCTCTGGAAAGATGAATGTGTATTTAAAATGGATCATTTATGTAGTAGAAATGTGGAATTATTTTTGAATTTGGAACCTTCTAGACTGAGAAAAGCCAGAAAATGTATTTTTGGCTTATGTGGATGAAAGACAACAACTCCCAGAATGCACTTTTTCGCTGCTCTACGAGGCCACTCCCAAGCCCGCCTACCGGTAAGAGCACGCAGTTAAACAACAAGACTAGGCTACTAGTGAGTCTCCGTGACGAGTCTGCCTGGGATTTCGAGATCACCCAAAATGTCCGGGATTCGGCTTTTGCGTTCTACAGTCGCCATTCATTATGTTTACCGTGATGAGCAGGACGAGACTGAGGGCCGTGGGAGAACGGCGCGAGGCCGGTGGCGTGATTACTGATGAGCGACGGAGGGGCAGGAATTTTCTTAGCAATGTTAAAAAGCACATCAATCAATCACTTGTTTAGCGTTCATGTTCTTTACATTCAGATTCACCAATCGGAATGAATTCAGTTAGATTGAAACAAAAGGTGTGCATGTAAACAATGAATAGCGACTGCAGAAAGCAAAAGCTGAATCCCGGACATTTTGGACGATCTCGACGGGTGGACATGTCCGGGAAAAAGACTACTACTCAGTTTTCTCCTACTACTCAGCTTTCTCCACAGAACAAGAGCCTGCTAGCTTAGCTTCCAAAGAAAGACGGCTGACACTGTGTACATATTCTGTGAGTCAGATCCCACCCTCTATGGGCGGGCTGAAAACATGCGGGACAGCCCCTACTACTGGCTGTAGTCTTTAGCCTCTGGTCAAAAAATCCTCCGATGACGCAAAATGACGATTTTTGCGTCATCTGAGGATTTTTCCAGACAAAAAAAAAACATAAATCTCTCATCTCAGGGGGATATGAGGGAGGAAAGCATGATAATTCGAAAACACTACAGGTTTTCTACTGATACAAAGCTTAATGCTAAATCCTGAAGTATCCCTTTAAACTCAATCCACAGTATTTGTCACACTCACTGCCTGATGCATATTGCAGAGAAAAGTGGTGATGAAATTGCCAGTCTCGATGTGATTGGCTGGCTGCAACACAGTTTTAAGAGTCCGTTGCATCAGTCAGATACAAATAGTCATACAAGGTACCGCCGTGACAGGCTGCAATATATCAGAGAGGAACCGCCAGGGCCCCTTTTAAATGAAAAATCATCAGTTCTAATGTTATTTTATGAATTTATAATTTGACAATAAACATCTAAATCTTTTTGAGGAAATAAACCCTACATATGCCGATACAGATTGTGTTGTGTAGATCGGTAGATGCAAGTTTTCTCCATATTAGGATTTTTCCACCTAACGCTTTCAGCTCTGTGATTGGTGGTATACAGCTGTGAAATTACAGAGGACCAAAGCCATAGCAAGTCAAGGATCCTGCATCCCAATGCCCGTACTATCCATCCTGAACAGTATTAGAATAAGTGTGTCCCAAAGCATAGTATGTTGAAAAGAGTATGTCAAAAAGTCTACTATTTTCGGTTGATTTTCTTTCCCACAACCCATTGTCCTTTGGAGGAGGAACTACAAACATGAGTAAAAAGTGTTAAACTACAAAACATGGCAGATGTGCGCGACAGGTTTAGATAAAGGTTTGGGTGACTAATAATTTTTTTAATGTTATTCGTGTTGTATGTGTCATGGGCAGGTTGAAGCAGGATCAGAAGCGGGATCTCAATTGCAGCAGTGTTTATTTAAACAAACAAGATATTACATGGACAGGTTTCTCAGGGAACAAGAACAGAACAACCACGCATGTAGCAACGACGACAGACAACTAACAGACTGAAAACACTGGGCTTATATACACAGAACAAACAAAAAGACAAGAGGTAAGCACAGGTGACACAGATGATGATGATGAACAGGTGGGTAATTGAGGGAGTGAGTTCAGGTGTCGAAACAAGGATTCTGGGAACTGTAGTGAAGACAGGACGATGACAGACGGTGAATGTGACATTACTCCCCACTCCCCATTACGCGACCCACGCCGTAGATGGCAGAACCTGGGAGGGGGGGGTGGGCATCCTGGAGTCAGTGGCCGGAGGGAGAACAGGAACAGGACAGACAGGAGACTCCAGGATGGTACCGCCAACCGTGGCGTTGCAGGCTGAGCAGGGGACCACAGCGGTGCAGGCTGAGCAGGGGACCACGGCGGTGCAGGCTGAGCAGGGGACCACGGCGGTGCAGGGGACCACGGCGGTGCAGGCTGAGCAGGGGACCACGGCGGTGCAGGCTGAGCAGGGGACCACGGCGGTGCAGGCTGAGCAGGGGACCATGGCGGTGCAGGCTGAGCAGGGGACCACGGCGGTGCAGGCTGAGCAGGGGACCACGGCGGTGCAGGCTGAGCAGGGGACCACCCCTCAGGCGGTCCAGGCAAAGCAGGCTGGTCAGGGGGCCATGGTGGAGCAGGAGACCACCCCTCGGGCTGTGCAGGCGGCCAGGGCGGAGCAGGCTGAGCAGGCGGCCACGGCGGAGACGTATAGACGTATAATTTTCTTGGGGGGAGCTATGGGCTTAGGCTCAGGGGTAGGAATGGACACCGGCTCAGACCTGGATGGGAGCGGTGGCTCTGCGCTGGGCGGCGACGATGAGGGCTCTGCGCTGGGCGGCGACGATGAGGGCTCTGCGCTGGGCGGCGACGATGAGGGCTCTGCGCTGGGCGGCGACGATGAGGGCTCTGCGCTGGGCGGCGACGATGAGGGCTCTGCGCTGGGCGGCGACGATGAGGGCTCTGCGCTGGGCAGGACCAGTTGTGAAGGTTTTGTGCTGGACGGTACCAGCGGTGAAGGAAGCTCCAAGCCATGCAGGATCAATGAAAACAGTAGCTCGGCGATGAGGGCTCTGTGCTGGGCGGCGATGAGGGCTCTGTGCTGGGCAGGACCAGTTGTGAAGGTTTTGTGCTGGATGGTACCAGCGGTGAAGGAAGCTCCAAGCCATGCGGGATCAATGAAAACAGTAGCTCGGCGGGCATGACGCTTACTGCCTTAGGCTCGGCAGATCTGGCGTGACGTGTGGGCTCGGCTGGACTGGCGTGACGTGCGGGCTCGGCTGGACTGGCGTGACGTGCGGGCTCGGCGGGATGAGACTCAGGCAGGACAGTCTCGGCGGGACGAGACTCAGGCAGGACGAGACTCATTATTGCTGTCGCAGGGCCCAACAGTGAACGCAGACCCATTATGCCACAGCACCCACTCCACATACTCCGCGAAGTTCCCCCGAGGCCCATCACCGGCGTGCTTTGGTCTCAGCGTTGAGACCTGCCCGGAAGAACACACAGAGGCTGGTGTCATCATAATGAACATATACGGTACTAAGTCCAAATACCTCTGTGTGTGGGCCTCAAGGGACTGATCCTCCTGGGAGAGAAGGAGGATCTTCACTGCTGCAAAATCCATTTTTTGGTCTGTCGTTCTGTCACGGGCTGGTTGAAGCAGGATCAGAAGCGGGTTCTCAATTGCAGCAGTGTTTATTTAAACAAACAATATATTACATGGACAGGTTTCTCAGGGAACAAGAACAGAACAACCACACATGTAGCAACGACGACAGACAACTAACAGACAGAAAACACTGGGCTTATATACACAGAACAAACAAAAAGACAAGAGGTAAGCACAGGTGACACAGATGATGATGATGATGAACAGGTGGGTAATTGAGGGAGTGAGTTCAGGTGTCGAAACAAGAAGGATTCTGGGAACTGTATTGAAGACAGGACAATGACAGACGGTGAATGTGACAGTATGTCATCTGCAATAACAATGTGGACTTTATAAAGATCCATTTGGCCATTCACTTTTAAATGCATCATTATGCATGAACATGAGGACAGTCTCCGCATTCAGTAGGAGATGAAAATGTGAAATGTGGAGGATTTTAAATGTGACAAGATGATTGACAGGCCAGTTTATTGTGACAGGATGCGACAGAGAGCAACCGTTAAAGAACCAATGTATGACGTGATAGTATGTCCCAAAGCGTGTACTCCTTTGCCACACTCTCAAAAGTATCTCAAAAAGAGTACATACTTTTAGGGTGTAGTATAATAGGCGAATTGAGACGCAGCATAAGAGACTAATTTAAAACACAGGGAAATTGACCAAACATATAGTCTCTTTTATTGGGTGGGGCTCTGCCTGCTGTGAGGAACTCGATTGGGGGGGAAAATCTGATAAAATAGCTAGCGCTGTTCGCTAGAAACCGCAAGCAACGATAATGAGGAGTACATCATTGCTAATTTCAATATTAACTTTTTTTTAAAAGCTGGAGTTAATCGGTAAAGGAAGACCTACACCAGAGCTTAATTATGTGCGGAAAACAACAGCTTTTTAAAGCATTTTAACCTCAGCAATTATAAGCAATACCCCAAGATGACAGCATCAATCAAGAAGCTAAAGCTTTACTGCTGGAATTGTTTGCTGTTTGGGCAAGTGATTCAAATCTAAAAGGTTACGTGACTGGACAGAATTACTGGTGAGTCCGTAAATTTACTAACTTATCGACCATGCATATTAAATCTGCATAATAGTTAAAGTCCCCCTGTAGTCAATAATTTGATCCCTTTAAATTCATCTTTTATCACCAAACGTTTTTTCCTCTGAAAAAAAAAGTCTTCATGCCTTAAAAGAGCTTGAATTTAAAAGCTATGTTATCAAACAGCTAATAATGTGTTGCTAATGTTACACAAACCCTGTTCTCGTTCGCCATCTCAGAGTCAGACAGCTGCCTTCTAATAATAATCAGAAACCCTTGAACAACTCAGAGCATCAGTGGAGAAAGGCATATAGTTCAATATAACATCGTAATATTCATCATACACCTGCTATATTGCTAAATCTACCAGATTTTTCATATCAACAGAAGAATATACCGGGATAACCTGGCATTTCTCGAGACTCCCCTGCTAGTTCGCTGTTAATGGTAAAGCCCGCCCCCACGTTGACCTGTTTGGTTGCAAGGTAGTTTGTGACGTCAGAAACACCAGCGATTTCAAACCGCATTTTTGAGACTGTCTTTGGTTCACTGCAGTTTTAAGGAGAAAATACTCATCAATGGTGTTGATTTATGATTTTGCACATGGTTTTCTTAAAGCACATTAAAAACACCACATAGAAATAGAAACAACATTAAAAACTTGATTTTCACCACAGGGGGACTTTACATTTTTCCCAAATCGTAAGTTTAATACGGTCTGTTACATACATTTCATTGGCTGCCTTGCCAGTGTAATGATATGATTTATTTTCAACATATGCAGAAGTGTCTGTCGCTAATGTGCTTCGGTCTGAGCGCTGTCATGATGTATCGGCTTACATTAAATCTGGTTGGTTTTATGGCCAGTTGTCACCATATTCCTCTGAAATGACACACCAATTGTGTGATGATGGAATTCTTTGTAATGATGATTTGTATTTTATTACTTTTTGTTTAATTTTGCTGATAACTCCCACGCACACTCTGATGTTTGCTTGTGGCATTTCTTGCCAAAGGTAACATTCATTATAGCACTCAACCAGTGCTAAAGTATCCGGTCACAGTGATAGGTGACAAAGCAAGGAGTTTCTCCACAAACTGGTAAAGCAGATACAGTTTCAGAATCAGAATCAGAATCAGAAAGAGCTTTATTGCCAAGTGTGCTTGCACCCACAAGGAATTTGTCTTGGTACTGAAGCTTCCAGTGCACATAAACAAATACAAATACAAATACAACTACAACAAGAAACATGGTAATACAAATTCTAAGAATAAAATATATATATAAAAAAAAAATAGTATAAAAGTAAAAAAGTAGGGTCACAGTTGGGTTTAGTCCGAATAAACATTTACAGATTATGAACATATTTACAGTATTTTGAGTAGTAGGAATAATATAAATATTAGAGAATATTGCACTAGACAGTGGGAGTATTGCACTTACAGGCATATGCCTTGGGGGGCATGTTAAGTGTTCAGAAGGGAAATGGCCTGTGGAAAGAAACTGTTCCTGTGCCTGGATGTTCTTGTGGCCAGTGATCTGTGTCGCCGTCCTGACGGTAACAGTTCGAACAGGGGATGTCCAGGGTGAGTGGAGTCTGTGATGATTTTACCTGCTCTCTTCCTCACTCTGGAAGAGTACAGGTCCTGGAGGGTTGGCAGGGGGGCACCAATAATCCTCTCTGCAGTCCGGACTGTCCGTTGTAGTCTCCTGATGTCCGATTTGGTAGCTGAACCAAACCAGACAGTGATGGAAGTGCTTAAAACAGACTCAATGACGGCTGAGTAGAACTGGATCAGCAGCTCCTGTGGCAGATTGAACTTCTTCAGCTGGCGAAGGAAGTACAGTCTCTGCTGGGCCTTTTTCACAATGGAGTCAATGTGATTTGCCCACTTCAGGTCCTGAGAGATGGTAGAGCCCAGGAACCTGAATGACTCCACTGCTTCCACAGTGCTGTTCATGATGGTGAGAGGGGGGAGTGCTGGGGATTTTCTCCTGAAGTCCACAATCATCTCCACTGTTTTGAGCGTGTTCAGCTCAAGGTTGTTATAGCTGCACCAGACAGCCAGCTGTTCAACCCCCAGTCTGTAAGCAGACTCGTCACCATTTTGGATGAGACCAATGACGGTTGTGTCGTCTGCAAATTTCAGGAGCTTGACAGAGGGGTCTTTAGAAGTGCAGTCATTAGTGTACAGGGAGAAGAGCAGTGGGGAGAGAACGCACCCTTGGGGGGCGCCAGTGCTGATGGTGAGGGTCCTTGATGTGAGCTTCCCCAGTCTCACTCGCTGCTGCCGGTCCGTCAGGAAGCTGGAGATCCACTGACAGATTGAGGATGGCATGGAGAGCTGAGTCAGTTTGGCTGTGAGAAGATCAGGGATGATGGTATTGAAGGCCGAACTGAAGTCCACAAATAAGATCCGTGCATAAGTCCCAGGTCTGTCAAGATGTTGCAGGATATAGTGCAGTCCCATGTTGACTGCATCATCCACAGACCTGTTTGTTCTGTAAGCAAACTGAAAGGGATCCAGCAGGGGTCCAGTGATGTCCTTCAGATAGGCCAACACCAGTCTTTCAAACGACTTCATGACCACAGACGTGAGAGCGACAGGTCTGTAGTCATTAAGTCCAGTGATTTTAGGTTTTTTGGGAACCGGAATGATAGTGGAGCATTTGAAGCAGCAGGGAACTTCACACTGCTCCAATGATCTGTTGAAGATCTGCGTGAAGACTGGGGCCAGTTGGTCAGCGCAGGCTTTTAGACAAGCAGATGAGATGCCGTCTGGGCGTGAAGCTTTCCTAGTCTTCTGTTTTTTGAAGACTCGGCTCACGTCCTCCACACAGACCTTAAGCTCAGGTTGGATGGCAGAAGGGGGGAGGAGAGGGGTTGCAGGAGGTGATGGTGGATGTGTGAAGTGCACATCAGAGCGGGTGTGAGGTGTGAGTCTGGGCTTCTCAAACCTGCAATAGAATTTTCCTCGAGTACAGCATTAGGAAGGATGCAGTCTTCTGTAAGATGTGCAGGCACATTGGTGAGCAGGGCAGGGAGAAGAAGTTTAGCCAGACTGGATATCGGGACTGGAAGCACCTCAATCATGCTTGTTTAAAGCACCAAAATAGCAAATCGCACACATTTGCACTGGATAAATTGAACAATTACAGGCTGTCAATGTCTGAGCGTGGCTCTCTCATCCATCAACTCAACAACACAGATGGCAGAAAGGGTGAAATCACAGAGAGGAATCGGGAGCACATCAAAGTCATTTTGGATGTTCTTATCACTTGTGCCAAACAAGAAGTACCCCTGCGTGGCAACCGGGAGAATGATGAGGCCAAAAACGCAGGTAATTTCCTGGAATTTTGTAGACTTGTCTGCAGGCATGACAAAGCAACTCAAGAGCGACTAGATGCGATCCCTAGCAATGCAAAGATGCTCAGTCACGAAATTCAGAATGACCTGTTGGATGCTGCGTGCACTCTCCTGTTGCGTCGGATTAAACGTGAACTTCATGAGGAATCTTTCTATGCTATTTTAGCAGATGAGTGTAAGGATGTATCTAAAGCAGCCGGTGGCCGTTTGCTTACGGTATGTACACATGGGGACTGTGCGAGAACACGCTGTTGGCCTCACAGACAACATGACTGCTTGTACGATAGCACGGAAAATATTGGAAGTTGTCGCACCTTTTGAACTAGACTCTAGCCTTTGCGTTGGTTTTGGGTTTGATGGTGCATCG
The DNA here is from genome assembly GCF_965113295.1 of Leuciscus leuciscus. Classification (NCBI taxonomy): domain Eukaryota; kingdom Metazoa; phylum Chordata; class Actinopteri; order Cypriniformes; family Leuciscidae; genus Leuciscus; species Leuciscus leuciscus. The sequence continues at coordinate 16,701,513 of NC_138730.1, read as the reverse complement.
GTAATGGCTGGGCATAAGGAGGTTGTCCAAGCCATCCTTAAGGGCACCTTTCAAAACGCCGTCTACGTGCACTGTCACTCTCATAACAGGGAATCGACAAGGGTGAGGAGTGACAGTGACCTGCGCAACATTTCCAACGCGCTAATAGACTGTCAGCTTAATGAACTGAACACTCGATTCCACAGTGACTCCTATGGCCTCATGGCATCTGCGGCAATCCTGATGTCCCCTAGCCTTGATACAAATGACATCACTTGGCCACTATAGCGAACTCTCTCAATGATGCAGGGAAGCGCTTCCACATAATCATATCAGAGTCGGAGCTCGCAGTGTTTGGGCAAATCATAGAGAGGCAGAAAAAAAGAGGAGAACATCTCAAAAGTCTTGTTGAAGTGATGGACATATGCAATGAGGACGTTTTCCCGAATATCCATGCTTTCTTAAAAGCTCTGATAACACTGCCAGTGACATCCTGTACAGTTGAACGCGTCTTTTCCAGTGTCAACCGGATTAAAACACCAAATAGGAGCACCATGCTTACTTCTCGCCTTATGTCCCTCTGTCTGTTGACATTTGAGAGAGAGCTTACAGTAACTCTCGACTTCGATGAAATCTTTGACATTTTCAAGAGCAAACCCCGCCGACTACTCCTGTAATTTCAGAGAGATAGGTATGCCCTAGCATGCCTTTTCCTACTGCTCTGTTAAACAATTTGATTTGCAATGAATGAATATTCTTATCATGCTCTCTCTTCTTCCCATGCCTATCTATTTTCATGTTTGGCAATCTTTTAAGCCTGCCTGTTGGCCCAAAAATATGAGTGTCATTTAGCCTACCCAGTTGTTATTTTTTAGCCTGATAAGTTAAAGGCTTCTGAAATGTTTTTTTTTTTTTTTTTTTTTGCAGCAAACTTTGTCGATATTGTGATGCTTGATCCGATTTGCGTTAAAGGGCTGTTAATCTTCGTGGATGACCGTGAATTGGCGGTAGCCTATTGTATTAGTTATTATCTCGTAATAGCATATAGGCTACATTTTAATGCATCTTCTCTGTATAATAAGCCAAGCTCAGTCTGTTGTCAATTAAATCGAAAGAAATGAATGGACAGATGACGTTGTCAATGAAAAAGTTCTGTGCCCGAGTATTGACTGAAACTGTCGGGCAGTGTTGTTGATCTGTATTGTTGAAAACTTAAAACAATTGTGAAATATTCTGCATGTTATACGAGCAGAACTAAACTATGTTTTGGGGAAATATTAGATTCCTGACCACTTTTACAGTCTATAGACCTTATAGAGGGATGCGATAAAGCACAGCCAGGTGGTGCGTAATGGAGATTCCAAAGCGCTCTTCTTTGGTCAGAACCATGGAGAGCGACCGCGGATAGGTCCGTCCTATGCACCGAAACTTTTTACAATGCAACAAAATATTTAAAGAGCAAGCTATTAAAATCTTTATTATATAAGCACAGATAATATAACAGTATATTAGTCAGTCATTTTTATTAGGTAAAACAGTAATTTGAACAGTCAAAAAACGACATACAGCACCTTTAAAAAATATATATTTTCTAAAGGTGCATGCCACGGTCTGCCTATTTGTTTTCAATTTCATGAACTTTAGTTTGTATTTTCTTTGGTTACCTGTTTTCCTTTGTTCCATTGTCCTGCTCTTCATTTGTTGCTATGGCTATTGATTAATTAGTTCTCACCTGTTCCATCTTATAATTCAGGGTATTTCCCAACTTCATTGAGTTTTCTGTCGATTGATAGCTAAGAGGAACAAAGTATTGAGAGTCAGAAACTTGACTGGAACCTTCCTTAATAGGCTCGAAGGAAGACAAGGACAGGTCTTGGAGTACCATGGCCAAATCCCAAGCCGGCCCCCTAGTGCGTACCTTAGGCCTCATCCTCACTGTGCCACGGAGGAAACGTGTTACCAATGGGTTTCTCCCTAAGGACATTCCACCCAAAGGAAAGTAGTAAGCAGATATGGCCGCAACTTAAACCTTTAAGGTGGATGGGGATAACCCTGCAGTGAAATCACTCTTGCAGGAACTCCAGCACTATACTAACAGGGCAGTTAACTGGGTCCAGCTGACGACCATTGCACCAGGAAGTGAACACTCTCCACTTCAAGGCATACAATTTCCTTGTGGAAGGAACTCTGGAGTGAAGAATGGTCTCAACAACCTCAGTTGAGAGACCGAAATCTATGAGATGGGCCCCCTCAGAGGCCAAGCCCACAGCTTCCACAGTTCTGGGCGGAGGTGAAGTATTGAGCCCCCTGCCTGGGACAGAAGGTCTCTCCTGAGGAATCTCCCAAGGAGAGCCATTGAGGAGAGACACAAGACCCAAAAACAACACTCTGCCTGGCCACCGCAGGGGAATTGAGATTGTCCCGGCAAACTCTTTCCATAACTTCTGGGAGCAGAGCGATTGGGGGGAAATGTGTACAGATGAAGCCTCGGCCACGGGAGAACCAGAGTGGACAGTAAGATGTCTCTCGAGACGCAAACAGATCCACTTCTGCCTTGCCGAACACCCCCCATATCTGTGGGTATCTCTCGATGTGGTGGAGCCTCCATTGTCCAGGCCTCAGCTTCTGCCTCGACAGGATGTTTGCTCCCTGATCTTGGCACCCAAGGATGTAAGTTGCCCTGAGTAAAAGCAGCTTCCCCTGGGACCACAGGAGGATTTGATGCACCAGTGGATGTAAGTGCAAACCCCCTGGTGATTTATGTAGATGACCACCAATGTGTTGTTTGACCAAGCACATGGTGGCCCCTGAGATCTGGGAGGAAATTCTTGTAACAGACAGACAGACAGACAGACAGACAGACAGTCATCATCTCCAGCTGGTTGATGTGCCAGGAGACATGATGCCCCCTCCACAGACCTTGAGTTGAGTGACCTTCTAGAATGGCTCCCCAACCTGTGAGGAAAGCATCCGTAGTTAGCATCTTGCGACGACAAGGAGATCCCAGCACGGGACCTTGGGATCGGAACCAGGGTTTCTTCTACATAACCAAGGCACGTAAGCAGCACCACGTGACCTTGATCATGCGAAATGGGTTGACCCTCAGGAAGAACCCCCTGGTCCTGAGCCACCACTGTAGGGGTCTCATGTACAACAGGACAAATGGATTCACATTGGACGCTCTAATCAAACCCAGTAGTGTCTGAAATCAAGTGTAGCGTCAGTTCTGGCAGGTTACGTTAGTCAACCTTGCATCAGCTGATCCACGTCTACCTATAAGAATACGACACCTTTCACTGTATAAATATATAAGCTCCTTCAGTATTATCAGCAGGGTTATTGCTGCCCTCTTATCCATGCTAGACTGCATGGATGCGCAGGGAGTTTTCACCCAGAATGGAAACATATAGCCAATCCAAACTGTATGCTAATCGTCAATCTTATTTCCTGTGGTCCCATAACCAATAGTGGTCCTGACAGAAACTGATTTACAGTTAGTGACTGGTCAGCTTTATTCTGTTTACAGCAGACAGGATCTATTCGATGCGCGCAGGGGAAAGACGTGCTTGCTTTCGAAACTGAATCCCATACTACACCTAAAAAAAGTGGTCCTCTGTGCTAGAGAAAGCACACTCTTCTTGGCGTTTAACCTTAACCCCAACACTTTCATGTGAGTGAGGATCTTGATGCCGAAAGGATCTCTCACTGACTTTGATTTGGCAGTTGCACAACTTTTTTGAGTGTACTGTAACATGCTTTTCATTTGGAGTGTCATAGGAAAATGTCACTATTTTACAAGGTGGTGATTTCATATGAATTTTTATGATGTGATTCGTACTGAAATGTAGGCTACAAAGAAAAAAAGCAAGCATGAACGTCCACCCTAACCCCAATTTTCACATAAATCAAATAAATGCTCTTATAAATAGTTATCCCAGTCTGTCTCATAGCAATTTGTTATATTATTACAGTAAAACCACACATTAAACTTCCAGTAACAAAGATAATGATGATTATAATAGTTTATAATTTACATTGTAATATACATTTCTATATTCTTATCATTAGGTGTGTTTGACATCGGCTGCGGCTGGATGTAACCAATCGGTGAGATTTGCCACGTGTAGGCGGGGAGTAGTTGAAAACGGAGACGTGAAGTCAGAAACTTTCTGCTCCTCGTAGTGATGCTCGCGCTGTGCTTGCATACTTTACCACAGCTGAAGTGCTGCTTAATAAAGCATCTGTTTGTACAAGAATAAAGTTCAACATAAGCATAATACTATCAATGTAGTGGGGTCTATGTTTTTTTATTTGATAAAAATGACACAATATAACATCGCGACTACATGAAAAGAGATTTTACTGTTATAAAAAACAGATTTGTGAGCAGTAGTGGAACTGAAGGTGTCAGAATAAACATGAAACATGTGATCATTGTCATGCGGTGAATCCTCCTAATCGTGAAACAGCTGTGTTGTCATCAGAGCTTGAGCAGCCGCTCTTGAGAAGCTGTGCTGGCTTAATTCTCCGGCTGCTCTCGAATCACTCTCGTGGTACTTTGATGGCATACCTCACAGCCACGTTGCGTCGGCGCTGTCTCAAGTCGGACAACATTTCTAACCGGCATGCACTGCTTCAAGTCAGCCGCCGATCGGTCTGCACAGCATTGTCTGAAGTAGAACAAGCCTATTGTCACAGGATCAGTAACACCATATGACCCAGCTCCACCCATTCGATCACAATCACCAAAGTATTTGCTCCTGCATCCTGCATCCACTCATCACACACACTATATCAGCAGTCACCATCCTCACTTCATCACTCACTCACTCACTCACTCACTCACTCACTCACTCACTCACTCACTCACTCACTCACGTCTGTTCTATGGACACTTACCTGACTCCCTACCTGATCTACTTCCCGATCTACTTCCCTGCTACTGCCATTGTTCCGTACCCGTCTTCTGTCATCAGCTTCTACCTGTTAGCTGAGATTTGTTCTGCCATCAGCTTCTGCAACATACCGAGGTACGCATTATAAGTCATCCACAAACTATCTGACTGCAGTTCTCACCATTGAATCTCTCCAGCTATCGCTTCCGGATCCTGCAAATAAAGATACTTTGTTTCGCCACTTATCTGTGTTGCCTCCTTCTGTGTTATGACATGCATAAATGTAGCTTGTTTTTTGTAAACGGATATAAAATCTTTTAAAATGTACACAATAGGTCACTATTGTAGGCCTACTATTTTTAATGAGTTTAACCCAATGACAGTCAGTAACTGTTGGTGGAGACTATAGAAATAGAGAGGTATTCCATAAATAAATTTCTGTCACACAATTTCCATTATTTCTTTTTTTAAAGTTCTCTATAAAATGAATTCAACCATGTTGAATATTAGCATTCAGGTATTCAATTTATTATATGATTTACTGTTACCACTCAAAACTAACTTGACATTAACTCCCAGGACTTGCGCACCCCACCATTTCCAGCCCTGATCTGTTCCTGTCTTATTGGAGAGTTCTTAAGTGGATCAGACTTTATGCCGCTAGCCAAAAGTCTGGCTCTGAGAGACTACCTATATTCCAGAGTTCTACTGATAGAACATCTTTTTTCCCTTAAGCAGTTAACTGCTTCAGCTGAACTTCAACTTCAGTCAGTGTTCTCTACACCAATTTAGATTTTTAAAAAAAGCCTCTGCAAAAAGGCAATCTTCTGTGTTCTCAGAGCTTATTTAAAAGAGGAAGGTCAGATTGGTCCTCCGACACTGTCTGATGCTAGAATGAAGAGGTGTGTGCAAGACAGTTCGCTTTAGATCCTCGCTGATGTTAATTTCTGTGAGAACCACTATGCCGAATGAGTCTGCCAAACCACACACCGTGCACACACTGTGTGTGCTCACCTCATTACATTTGCTGCCAAAAGGCACGTGTGGATGTTGCTATGACAGCCACATTAGGTGGAGAGAGAGAGAGAGAGAGAGAGAGAGAGAGAGAGAGAGAGAGAGAGAGAGCGCTAGGGAGAGGTGGATCGACTGATTTGGTATGTCATCAAGATCATGCTTACATATAACACTTTTTTTTTTTTTTTTTTTTAAGTCCCTTTGAGAAGTTGTGAAACAACAAGGCTAAGCGACACATGCAATGCAGTGGGATGCTTGTCCAGCTGAGGTAAATGGCAGATAGCACAAAAAACAAAGATATGCTCTGTGTGAGTTTTATGCTCATTGCAGATATTGTGAATTTTATCCGAATGTCTCAGTCATAGCTTGTCTAAAAGCGAAATTTGAAAAGCAGCGTTTCTCGCCTCCATTGAACAGACTAGTAGTAATAGTCAAGTCACCTTTATTTGTATAGCACTTTTTACAATACAGATTGTTTCAAAGCAGCTTTACAGTGATAACAGGAAAATAACGCAACAAAGTTTGTTTCGGCTATATCAGATCTAGAAGAAAATAGTGTCATAGTCCAGCTTAAAGGGATAGTTCACTAAAAAATGAAAATTGTGTCATCACTTACTCAACCTCGTGTTGTTCTAAACATGTATGGGTTTCTCTGTTCTGTTGAACACAAAATAAGATATTTTGAAGAATGTCGGTAACCAAACAGTTGATGGACCCCATTGACTTCCATAGTGGGGAAAAAAAATACTATGGAAGTCAATGGGGTCCATCAACTGTTTGGTTACCGATATTCTTCAAAATATCTTCTTTTGTGTTCAACAGAACAGAGAAACCCATACAGGTTTAGAACAACACGAGGTTGAGTAAGTGATGACACAATTTTCATTTTTGAGTGAACTATCCCTTTAAGTAAGTTCAGTGATGGTTCATTTCTTTTGTAAAAAAAAGTTATTAACTTAAATTCATTTACATATACAGTGCTATGCATAAGTTTAGACACCCATGCTAAAGTTGACTAAAAAGAGGAATAAAAAATCATCTTTTGGAAATTGAACTTAATGCCTTAATTAAAAACAATTAGGAAAAATCCAACCTTTAAGGACACCAATTTTCTTTGTGAATGAATAATGTATCGTAAATAAATAAATGTTCTTCCTTAAAATACAGGGTGCATAAGTCTGGACACCCCTATGTTAAATTGCCATAGAGGCAGGCATATTTTTATTTTTAAAGGCCAGTTACTTCATGGATCCAGGATACTATGCATCCTGATAAAGTTCCCTTGGCCTTTGGAATTAAAATAGCCCCACATCATCACATAGCCTTCACCATACCTAGAGATTGGCATGGTTTTATTTCAGTTAGCCTAATAGCTGGTTTGATTTGCATTGAGAGATGATCTTATGGAAAGTACTCCATGCCAATCTCTAGGTATGGTGAAGGCTATGTGATAGTATCCTGGATCCATGAATTAACTAGCCTTTAAAAATAAAAATATGCCTGCCTCTATGGGAATTCAACATAGGGGTGTCCAGACTTATGCACCCTGTATTTTAAGGAAGAACATTTATTTATTTACGATACATTATTCATTCACAAAGAAAATTGGTGTCCTTTTAGTAAACTTTAGCATGGGTGTCTAAATTTATGCATAGCACTGTAAGTATTTGATACATCAGAAAATCAGATATCATACGTTTCCTGTAGTTCTTGACCAGGTTTGCACACACTGTAGCAGGGATTTTGGCCCACTCCTCCATACAGAGGTTTCGGGGCTGTCCAGATCCTTCAGGTTTCGGGGCTGTCGCTGGGCAATACGGACTTTCAGCTCCCTCCAAAGATTTTCTATTGGGTTCAGGTCTGGAGACTGGCTAGGCCACTCAAGGACCTTGAGATGCTTCTTACGGAGCCACTCCTTAGTTGCCCTGACTGTGTGTTTCGGGCCGTTGTCATGCTGGAAGACCCAGCCACGACCCATCTTCAATGCTCTTACTGAGGGAAGGAGGTTGTTGGCCAAGATTTCGCGATACATGGCCCCATCCATCCTCCCCTCAATACGGTGCAGTCGTCCTGTCCCCTTTGCAGAAAAGCATCCCCAAAGAATGATGTTTCCACCTCCATGCTTCACGGTTGGGATGGTGTTCTTGGGGTTGTAATCATCCTTCTTCTTCCTCCAAACACGGCGAGTGGAGTTTAGACCAAAAAGCTCTATTTCTGTCTCATCAGACCACATGACCTTCTCCCATTCCTCCTCTGGATCATCACCGAGGGAGATTGACCATCATCTTGAACTTCTTCTATTTTCTAACCTAGTGTGTGGACAGGTCTTTTATACAGGTAACGAGTTTAAACAGATGCAGTTAATAAAGGTAATGAGTGGAGAACAGGAGGGCTTCTTAAAGAAAAGCTAACAGGTCTGTGAGAGCCGTAATTCTTACTGGTTGGTAGGTGATCAAATACATATGTCATGCAATAAAATGCAAAATAATTATTTAAAAATCATACAATGTGATTTTCTGGATTTTTGTTTTAGATTCCGTCTCTCACCGTTGAAGTGTACATATGATAAAAATTACAGACCTCTACCTGCTTTGTAAGTAGGAAAGCCTGCAAAATCAGCAGTGTATCAAATACTTGTTCTCCCCACTGTATTAGATTAGATTAGATTAGATTAGATTAGATTCAACTTTATTGTCATTACACAAGTACAGGTACAAGGCAACGAAATGCAGTTTAGGTCTAACCAGAAGTGCAATAGCAGCAAGTGCAGGATATACAGTGGTTCCATAAGTGCAGGACATGGATATGTACTGAATAAATATAGAGTTTAATACTATTATAAACAGAATTTTACAGATAGATTTGTCCTATGAATATAATATACAGATAACTATTACTGTGAACAGAATTTACAGCAAGATATGTACTGAATATAATATACAGATGGCTATTACTATAAACAGAATTTTTACAGATAGATATGTACAGTGAACATAATATACAGATGGTTATTACTATAAACAGAGTATACAGGTGAATATGTACTATGAATATATATACAGATGGCTGTTACTATAAACAGAATGTGAGCATAATATATAGATGGCTATTACTATAAACAGAGTCCGGAGGCACCTGAAACGCATGCCGGAGGGCAGGAGAGAAAACAGTCTGTGGGCTGGGTGAGAGGAGTCAAGGATGCTGCGAGCTCGATGCAGACAGCGTTTCCTCTGGATGTGCTCGATGGCAGGTAGTGGAGTCCCAGTGATGCGCTGGGCTGTTTTCACCACCCGCTGCAGTGCCTTGCGCTCTGCAAAAGAACAGCTCCCATACCACACTGTAGCACAGTTGGTCAGGATGCTTTCTACTGCACAGCGATAGAAGTTCACCAGGATAGTCGAGGAAAGCTGATTCTTCCTCAGTGTCCTCAGGAAGAAAAGGCGCTGGTGAGCCTTCTTGACCAGGCAGGAGGTGTTGGTTGTCCAGGACATGTCCGCCGAGATGTGGGTCCCCAGGAACTTGAAACTGGAGACACGCTCAACAGCCATTCCATTGATGTGGATGGTGTCGTGTGTGCCTCTTGACACTTTCCTGAAGTCCACGATGAGCTCCTTCGTTTTGGTGGTGTTGAGGAGCTGGTTATTTTCAGTGCACCATGTGGCCAGGTGCTTGATCTCCTCCCTATAGGCAGTCTCATCGTTGTTGCTGATGAGACCAATCACCGTAGTGTCGTCCGCAAACTTGACGATGGAATTAGATCCGTACACAGGCTTGCAGTCGGAGGTGAAGAGGGAGTAGAGAAACGGGCTTAGCACACAGCCCTGTGGTACACCAGTGTTGAGTGTGATGGACGTGGAGCAGTTGGAGCCTGATCGAACATTCTGGGGTCTGTTGGTCAAAAAGTCCAAAATCCAGTTGCACATGGAGGTGTTAATGCCCAGGTCTCCAAGTTTGGCTATTAACTTAGTTGGGATGACAGTGTTGAATGCTGAGCTGAAGTCAACAAACAGCATGCGTGCATAAGTGTTCTTATTGTCCAGATGTGTGAGCACAGAGTGCAGTGCCATGGAAACTGCATCCTCTGTGCTCCTATTGCTACGGTAGGCAAACTGGTGTGAATCCAATGTGGATGGTAGAGAGTCTTTTAGGTGTGCCAGGACCAGCCGCTCAAAGCACTTCATTACGATGGGTGTGAGTGCTACAGGGTGGTAGTCGTTAAGGCACTTCGGGCTGGAGTGTTTTGGCACTGGCACAATGGAAGTGCATTTAAAGCATGTTGGTACAGCTGCTTGGGCAAGAGACAGGTTGAAAATGTCTGTAAAAACCCCAGCGAGCTGCTCCGCACATGCCCTGAGTACGCGTCCAGGGATGTTGTCTGGTCCAGCAGCCTTGTGCGCGCTGATCCTGCTCAGTGCATTGCAGACATCTGTGGAGGAGAGTGTGATCGGCGGGTGGTCAGCTGAGGATTTGAGCTTGGTGGCAGTTTCTCTGTTGTCTCTTTCAAAGCGAGCATAAAAGTAATTTAGCTCGTTCAGGAAGTTGACATCAGTGGCTGCGGTGGTGGAGTGAGTGGGTTTGCAGTCACTGATGGCCTGAATGCCCTGCCACATGCGCCGAGGGTCAGCGTTGGAAAAGTGTCCCTCTATCTTAAGCTTGTAGCAGTGCTTGGCCTCTTTGATGCCCCTTTTCAGATTTGCTCTGGATGTGCTATAGGCTTGTGCATCTCCTGATCTGAAGGCAGTATTGCGTGTCTTCAATAGGAGTCGCACTTCCCCGTTCATCCATGGCTTCTGATTTGGGTATGTGGTGATCTGCTTCTGGGTTGTAACACTGTCAATGGTGGTATTAATATAATCCAGTACAGAGGAGGTGTAGCAGTCAATGTCCGTGTGAGAGCCACTGGTGGCTTGAGAAGCAAACATACTTACTGTATAGCCTTACTAACATACTGTATAGCCTCTCTGGAGAGACAGTGATGTCATCGTCCAGCTCAGTTCAGTTCTCATATAATGGTGTCAATGCAGGCAGATCAATAATATTGTTGAATATTGAGTGTCACCAACTAAGCAAGCCAAAAGCCAAAGTTTACAAAGGCGACAATGGAAAGGAACCAAAACTCCATCAGGTGACAGAATGCTGAAAAAAACCTTGGGAGAGACCAGGCTCAGTCGGGGGGCCAGTTCTTCTCTGGCCAATGAACGAACTGTGTATGATTATGATTCAGGCAGCATTACAGGTCAGAAGTCAGATTGGATTGCAACTTTCAGAATATTTATCCAGTTCCACCTGGTTGAAGATCGGAGTCATCACACTGGTATGGAGACGGGTTTGTTGAGGATCAAGTACCGATGGCTGTTGTGTCGATGAGGTCTTCACAGGGGAGAGTTTAGTTGACACAATCTCTGCTGACACTTCAGGGATGCGTTGTGGTCGTGCCAGGATCCGGCTGACTACGATAACCTCGGGATAAACAGAGATACTAATATTAGATGGGAAGGAATAGGAAGTGTCCTAATATTAGATAGGAAGTGTTCCTGGTTCGGGCTGACCTAATTTATGCAGCCTAACAATCATTTAACTGATTTGAATTATTGAAATTGATAATATGTTATGTATGCCAGGTTAAAGAGATGTGTTTTAGTCTATATTTCAACTGACAGAGTGTGTCTGCTTCTCGAGCAATGCTAAGAAGACTATTCCAAAGTTTAGGTGCTAAATAGGAAAAGAATATATACCACCTGCAGTTGATTTTTATATTCTAGGTATTATCGACTGGCCAGAATTTTGAGATCGCAAGAGATGTGAAGGACTATGCGTTAAGAGCTCGCTCAAGTACTGGGGAGCTAAACCATTTAGTGCTTTGTAAGTAATCGGTAAGATATTAAAATGTACAGTATACAATGTTTAATAGGGAGCCAATGCACTGTTAACAGAACCGGGCTAATATGGTCATACTTCCTCATTCTAGTAAGAACTTTAGCTGCTGTGTTTTGGACCAGCTGGAGATTGTTTATTAAGTGTGCAGGGCAACCACACAGTAAGAGCATTACAATAATCTAGAATGAAATAACTGATGCATTTGTCATTGAGAGCATATGTCATAATTTTTAAGATGGAAGAATGCTGTTTTACAGATGCTAGAAACGTGGCTTTCAAATGAAAGTTTGGTATCAAATAGCACACCCAGGTTCCTAACCGACGACAAAGACTTGACAGAGCAGCCATCAATTGCTAGAGAGTATTCTAGGTTTAAGACGTGCAGAAGTTTTTTGTCATGAGGGTGAAGGATGAACCCAATCGCAGACAGTTTGCAGGACACACAAGGTTTATTGGTGACAGAAAACAGGGAAAACAAAACCCACGAGGGGGCAAAACATAGGCAGGGCAAATAAAGAGTAACAAAAAAATAGACTATGACTAGACAATAAACTAGACAATAAACAAACAGCAAATACAAGATCAGAACTTCACTAGACAATCCACTTGACAGGAATACTCACAGGTAGATCACACAATATTTGACAATGTACCGACCAAAGAAGATCCCAGCTGACAGTATGTCCTCCCTTTTCAAGCAACAATCGGAGATCCGGGATCAATGGTGGTTGTCGTCCCCTCTTCTCAAGCGACAATCGGAGCTCCGGGAACAATGGTGGTTGTCCTCACCACCTGCCATACTTCCAGTGGTCCCGGAGGGTCGAGTCCTAGCTGTCGTCACTCAAGGGGATCAGGCTCTCTCCGTTTCTTCTCCCGAGGTTTCATCCACACCCGCTGATCTCCGTGGCAAACGAGGGAGACGGATTTCATGGGATTCTCCTTCGGAATCATCCTCGACGGAGTCAACGCTGCCTGAGACTGCTCTTCCAGCACCAGTTTCGGGCCCCGCGGAGCTTCTCCAACCAGCCTAGTCCAGCTATGACTTCCGCACTGCAACCTAGGAGAAAGAAAAGGAGGAAGGGAGCCTCCCGTCCTTCGTCTCTGGGTGTCCCAGAGCCCGCTACTGCAAGCGCTGTCCCAGAGCCCGCTACTGCAAGCGCTGTCCCAGAGCCCGCTACTGCAAGCGCTGTCCCAGAGCCTGTTACTGCAAGCACTGTCCCAGAATCTGCTGAGAGAGTTGCGGCTGATCTAGCTGTTAAAGGGGTTCTGTAAACAGTTTCTGCCCAAAAGGAGATGCTGCTCGTTTTAGCTGCTCAAACCGTATCTGACTATCTTACCGCTCTTGCCAAGATCCTTGAAATGCCACCCGGACCCAATTTACTTTCAAGTCACGAACCCACGACATCAGACAGCGCTTCTCCCGAGTCAAGTGTGTTAAGCCTGAAGGATTCAAGAGAATCAAATGTGTCAAGTCTGAATGATTCTAAGGAATCGAGTCCTGTTCCGAGTCCTGCTTCGAGTCCGGTTCTGAATGATTCAAGTGAACCTAATGTATCAAGTATGGAAGATTCAAGTTCTGTCATGATTCTGCCTTCGTGTCCCAGATCTTCTCTTGTCTTGAGGCAGGATCATGACAGACTCATGTTTAATGTGTAAGCACATGGCCATTTGTTTGGGCTGTGTGCTTGCGTTGTCTTGTCACCTTACCCCACCCCCTTGTTATCTCATCTTGTAATTATTATATCATCGCTTACACCTGTGTTCCTGATTAGTTGCTCCCTATTTAATCCCCTCATGTTTTCTGTCCTGTGTTGGTACATTGTCAAACATTGCGTGTTAAACTCTGTGACAGTCCTGTGAGTACTTTGTCTGAATCCTGTTTAGAAACTCTGTTTTTTCAGAATTTAGTAGGAAATTACTAGTCATCCATTTAAAAAAAAAAAGTTTTATATCAACTATGCATTCCATCAATTTTGTGAATTGGTAAGTTTTGTCAGGGCGCAAAGAAATATAGAGCTGAGTATCATCAGCATAACAGTGAAAACTAATGCCATGTTTCCTGATGATATCTCTTAAGAATAGCATGTACAGGGAGAAAACCAACGGTCCTATTACTGAGCCTTGCAGTACTCCATACTGAACTTGTGATTGATATGACATCCCTTCATTTACTGCTACAAACTGATAATGGTCAAATAAGTATGATTTAAACCATGTTAATTCGATTCCACTAATGCCAACATAATTTTCGAGTCTATTCAAAAGAATGTTGTGGTCGATGGTATCAAATGCAGAACTAAGATCGAGTAACACTAATATAGAGATACAACCACGATCAGATGATAAGAGCAAATCCTTTGTAACTCTAATGAGAGCTGTCTCGGCACTGATACGGTCTAAATCCTGATAGGAAATCCTCACAGATATCATTTCTTTCTAAAAAGAAACATAGTTGTGAGGATATTGCCTTTTCTAGTATTTTTGACAGAAAGGATAGATTTGAGATCGGCCTGTAATTGACTAATAATTGACTGTAGATATGCAAGTACAGTAAACAAGAAGTTTTGAGTGACTTACAGTTTAGAGACAATATTGTCAGTTAAGGATGGAATACACAGAATATATAAACAGATTTTAAAACACTAGAATGGAAAATATCTTGGTGAAAATGACATTATTTAAAGTCATACAAGGTTAGAAGAGGTACAGCTCTATCATTCGGTGCTATTTAAAACTTACACATAATTTTAGAGGAGACAAATATTTGGCATTATTATTTGCTTTTCACACCTGTTCAGATATTCAGTTTAAAACAGTCAAATATAGACCAATATTCCCAATAAGATTAGTTTTGTGCCTCACACATTCGTAGCTTCCTTACAAGTAATGCTTCCTTAAGTTACAAGTAATCCTTCCTTACAAGAAATCCTTCCTTACAAGAAATCAAGAGACAGGTGTTTGAGACAGCAAAACAGATTTTTGACAAGTCATCAACAAGACAGATGGTTTGAGCTGTGAAATATTAAAGAGAACCAAATTAAAGTTCAAGAAGAACATAAAACAGTAAAGTAATAAATGGCACTGGGGTCGGAGCCGGAGGAGGTTAGGAGGGCACCAAGGCAATAAAATCTAAATGGGAAACGTGAGACACAGGCTATTATTTTTGTTTCATATGATCTTTTCATTACAGGAATGGCCATCGCTAAGGAGCTTTCCTTGAAAAGGTAATCAAGAAATGTGTTCCCATGAAACCGTGAGATGTGAGCCTTGTAAAGCACAGCGTGTGCTCAGATCTCTATAAAGACCTCAAATGTGTCAGAATATGGATTCAAAAAGCCTCTTTGCAACAACAAGCATGTCAACATCCACGAGAAACATGTTAAAAGCTTTAACCTTTTTGTGGTATTATAGAGAATATTACAGATAATAAGGCCCAATTATGTCAAATAATCATTGATGGACCTTTTTATGGCCTATTAAAGGGAAGGGTTCAAATTTAAAAAAAAAGAGCTAGCTTGCAAGATCATATAAAGATATTTGTCCATATCTTCTTGTACTAAAGCATTAAACTAAGAGCCAGGATAATGATGTGAGATAATGATGTGAAACTGCCAGTGATTTTTGTCAGTGATGTGTTCTCACCTGGACCTAAAAACACTGCTGAACTCCCGCATAGTGAATATAGCTAATTGGGATCCTTGTGAAACTTGATGATTTTCACAGAAATGCAAATTATCCTTTACCTTTTTCAGAGCTAAAAATACTCCTGCTCCTGTAATGGGTCTTACATCTTATTTCAAATTCAACATATCTAGAATATTCCTTTTTATATGATACTGGCTTAGAAACTCGTGATCATAAGCAGAAACATAAGGGGAATTTGCCTGTTGCTATTGTAAATCGTGTGTATTAATCAATTATTTGAGTGTAATTCTTAAGCTCAATCTTAAGTTTATAAAGTGACGAGAATACTTTTTGTGCGCAAAAACAAACAAAAATAACGACTTTATTCCACTTTTCATTTCCTTCTCTTTGTGTAGTGTAATTACACGTAGTGTAATAGCGTAGCACGTCTGTGTTGCACGTCACCACGTAGGCTCACTATTGGGCTCACTAGCTACGCTATTACACTACGTGAAAAGACTCGAGGCCCAGAGAGAAGGAAATGAAAAGTGGAATAAAGTCGTTATTTTTGTTTGTTTTTGCGCACAGAAAGTATTCTCGTCGCTTTCTAAACTCAAGATTGAGCCACTGGAATCACTTGGACTATATTAACAATGTCTTTAATACATTTTCTGGGCCAGCAAGTTATAGTGTCCATAAGCCTGTGGAGGAGTGATCCAGCACTCAGATTTCTTCAATATCTTTCAAAAAATATCTTAATTTGTGTTCCGAAGATGAACGAAAGTCTTACGGGGTTGGAACAACATGAGGGTGAGTAATTACTGACAGAATTTTCATTTTTGGGTGAACTAACCCTTTAAATACAAAACCAAATCTTCAAACTACATTCAGAAAACATCTGACTCTTCTGGCAATTAAAAAAAAAAAAAAAAAAAAAAAAAATGGTCTCAAAACCATTTTATTTGTGCCCAAAATCAAACAATGCTTTCACATCTTACATCCAGTCAAAATATAAACACAGATTATTCATTAGACACACAGAGCGATGTGTGTTTTAGTGAGAGAGAATGTGTTTAAAGTTTAGCAAAAAGAGTGCATAAGATTTGCAAATGGTTTCTAACTTACTCACCTTGTTAAAGGTTTTACAGAAAGAGTGATTTATTCGACAAATTGGTTTAGGCTATTGAGAATTCGGTTTAGAGAATAGGGTTTAGTGTTTGTAGCAATTCAGAAAAACTGTATTACAAAGTGAAGCTTTGTGGGTTTAATCAGACTGCATTATATTATATTACATTATGTTATATTATATTAATTACATTGTTATATAATATTATATTATCCGAATTCGGAGTTATTGACGACTGATGAATAGTAAATAACAAAGTCCTTAGGAGGTATCTTGGGATGAGACGCTGATTGGTGAGAGGAGCAGACTGGAGAGCACACACTTGGATGGTTGGAACAGGTGAATAGTGGAACGGGGAGAATTAGGAGAACTCTGGAGGAAGATCTCAGGAGTATAACTGGGCATCAAGGAGAGTAGTCAGTAATCCACATTGGAAACCAGAAGATGAGTGACTGAGAAGTGTGTGCTCTTATAGAATTCTGATGAGAGTGATCACTGGGTACGTGTGAAGGAGGAGCCTGTGACACAGTGACAATTATATTATAATTAATTGTATAAATAATAATTTTCCCAGCATTAAAGTAAATCATATTGGCTTATTTTATTATCAAATTTATTTTATATTACATTCAATTCCAAGTAAAAAATAAATAACGTACTAGGCTTCAAAATATCTTCTTTTGTGTTCAGCAGAAGAAAGAAATTCAAACAGGTTTGGAACAACTTGATGTAAGTAGTAAATGAGTTAATTATGACAGAATTTTCATTTTTGGGTAAAATATCCCTTTAACTCAATCCGCTTGCAATCACATTGTTCTCTACATGGCACAAGCTGATTGGTTCCTGTTCCCATCTGCTGCTTAACATTCAAGAAGCCCTCCACCTTCCCTAGCTCCACCTAGAACAGTCATGATTGAACTGTTAAAAAGTAGGCTATACAAAGATCGTCAAATGTCTTCAAGGAAAAATTAAGGTTCGGGGTTTATTCAGATCACATTTTATTACAGTATGTAATAGTATATTGTAGTCAGGATATACCAGACTCAGAGACAAGAGAGTTAATTCAACCCAAACAGGTATTGACAGATGACATGAGTAAGGAGCAGATGAATACTGAAAGACAGAGTCTCTCAGAGACCGGTGGTAACTGGAACATGAAGAGAAAGAACACACCTCTTTTCAGAGTATGGCGATTAGACAGGTGAGTAGAATGTTCCAAACAATAGCTTACAGGAGATTGTTGGGAGTATCACAAGGAGATCGCTGGAGTTTCACAAGGAGATGTATCACGGCTAAGTAGAGTGGGTAAGTAGTGCGTAATCCGTATTGGAGACAGGGGCAAATTCCAAACAGCATTTTTACACCATTGAAGGGCACTTTGGAAAGGGGCTGCCATTTGTAGAGGCGTTCCAAACTAAAGTGAACAATAGAATCCCTTCTTCTGCTTTATGCGTTTAATGCTTAAATTATAAAGTTAAGAACAGATCATTTTAAATGTACATTGTATCATATTAACAGCAATAATAAGATATTCCTGTTGTCAATGCCTAACTTTGTTGTGTTCCATGTGAAGCAATGAGGACATTTCCATTGCTCCCTTTGCCAAGTGCATTCCAATCAGTTTCATTATGACACACAAGTGCCCTGCTCCCTCCAAAATCCCCACTTCTAGGGCTCTGCCCTTCGGAGTGAGTAGGGAATAGGGATGCTCACTTCCGACTGGAAGTCAGGTGTGTGCTCTTATCCTTGTGCAGATTGGTCTGCTGATGGGGAACAGGTGCGGGTGATGGCCGAGTAAGTGCAAGTGAGGGACAGGAGGGATGCTGGGAAATGTAGTTTCTGACTATATGACTGAAGATGGGCAGATGGAGAGCATACGTGACAATTATATTATAATTAATTGTATAAATATAAATTTTCACAGCATTAAAGTAAATAATGGGTCTATTTTATTATAATTTTAATTTATATTATATTATATCCGAATTAAAATGATTTATATGACAATCATCAGCACAAAATTTGTGATCGTGACAGGCCTAAAGGGGAATGATAAAGACAATCTAAAACAGAGTATTTTATTAACAAAATGTAAAGACTAGCTCTGTTGTGTTCTCTAATGTTCAGCGACACAGTATCGTCCATCACCTCAGCAGTGCCATATTTCTGCAGGGAACAGATACCGGAGTGAAAATAGGCCTCCCTCCCATTTGTCACCGGTGTTTGGGTAATGAACGAGGTGGATTGGGCGTGCTTGCTAATTATATATAGGACAAAGAGCCAGCGAAAGCCTTGAGTCAAGGTCTCAGATCTACTGCGGCAAGAGCTCTGGTTGATGAGGAAAATGCACTGAAGTCTTAAATTTGTCGTGGAGTAAAAAAAGAAATGTATGAAGATGCTCATTATCATCAGGGATGCAATCATCCAGAGGCGAGTCATGCTGAAATGACATGTGTAGCCATTCTTTAGCTGCTGTAATGAGCTCATTTGGCAAGTCATCACTGTATTTCTGCAGATTTCTCTGTGGCATAAAAATGGCTAAGATGTATATATGTGTATATATGTGTGTGTGTGTGTGTGTGTGTGTGTGTGTGTATATATATATATATATATAGCAGAAATAGAAGTTTATTATATGTTGAGATCATGTCTGGTAATTTAAGAGCTTCTTTTGTCTTGATGGTCATTCACTTTATTGATTTTCGAGGCCTGTTGACAGCAATGACCAAGGTGAGAGACAGCACAGTAACGCAGGAAAATGGATGAATACTAATAGAGTCCCTTTTATTACAAGAAACACGCAGCTGAGGAGGATTAGGAGGGACCACTCATGGTACTGAGGTCTTACAAGAAGGAGGTAGTAGTGAACAGGTGACGGTGATGTGCATTCCAGTGAACGAGAAGGAACTGGGGGTGCGAGAACATGGTGGAAGGGTGACTCGTTGGCAGACCCACATTTCCATGTTTTATTCTGTGGACACTCTTTTGGCATGATCCATAAACTCCAATTAGACTTATTTCTTGCTTTTCATATGTTTGAACTATACCCTGTCCAAAGCAAGAGCAATGTCCAGTGAGATATTCTTCTTTTTTACACTTGTTCCTCTCTCGGTTTGGTTAGAGCGAATGATTGTCCTATGCTCGGAGCGGAGCTTTAATTAAATTGCTCCCCGAGGCATGATGGAGCTGGAATCTAGTTTCAGGGGTGACTACACTACAGGAGCTGTGAGACTCCCAGCTCTTATGCAATGGCTAGCTTATACACAGCAAGCCTTGTAGACATTTTGCCCTAATCCACATGACAAAAAAAGAAAAAAGCAACTACAACTTGTTTCCCTTTATGTTTGTTCCTTTTATAATTAGTTCTTCATGACAATCCCTGTTAGGGAATTACTTTTAGGCTTATAGCCTGATGGTGGTAAACAGGAGCTGTTTTAACAGTTCCTCAACTGCAGTTTTTTATTAGTGGTGCGTGCTACATCTTTGTTGTAACTTATAAGTAAAGTGACATCAAATGCACTGATTTATGACTTTGAGCCAGAACATGCAGACCATGGAGAAGTCTTCTGTCCAATTGCAAGTATTTTAAAGTGTTTATTTAGGTCAGACTCAACTTACTTGCGTAACCTGAGAATAATAAAAAAAAATAAGGTAAAGAATTTGAAATACACACCGTAAAATAATATATTGTCACTCAAAAGCACCATAAATGTATATAATCACTATATAGCACTTTCAAGTTGTACAATAACGACACTCGGTTACTAACGTAACATCGGTTCTCTCTAGAGAGGGAACGAATGTTCCGTAAGTTTAGCTTAAAAACTCCTTTTCAAGAGAACATTGAAATTAATTTTTATAATTTAAAACGCATTTGCTGCAGCAAGCAGACCTAGGCGAGGCAGCTCGCGCGCCTATTGGCTGCTCTGCGGCAACTGCTGCAACCTATCAGTGCGTCTGTCATGACTTCAGCGCCAATGGGAGGCTCTCCCCGCGCTACATCATGGCCCGCCAATATGGGTGTAGCCTAGGCCTATAAATACCCATCGCCCAGGTTGCACTATGATTTCAGTCGACTGGAAGCGAAACCAAAATGCAGCACAAGCACGGCAGATTACGCAACACTAGTTCCCTCTCTAGAGAGAACCGAGGTTATGTTAGTAACCGAGTGTCGTTCTCTTACGAGAGTACTCTCGTGTTGCGTAAGTTTAGCTTACGCTACGGGAACCCCATGTAAAACACAGTGCGTGCTAAGATTCCAACACTAATGTCCCAAGGGCAGTTTGCCCGGGGCTCATGTATAAGTGGAATAGTCGCATAAGTGGCAGAACGGGGCGGGACGACTCTGTATTATGAAAGATAGGTGCTTACACCTAGATACAGTTAAGGCAATATATCAACCTTGAAACTGCATAGGCCCACAGGAAGTTGCAAACATATCGACAGTCTAAGCGAACTGAGTTGGGTAGACGTTGTTAATATAGCATAATCAGACTTAGCCTAGCCTGTAGGGTGGGCACTTCTAGGTTATAGAACCTTACAAATGTAGACCGGGAGGCCCAGCCTTCTGTCATACAAATGTCTTGAAGTGAGACTCCACTTGTCCAGGCCCACGACGAGGCCATGCCTGTAGTTGAGTGGGCCCTAACGCCCAAGGGGCAATCCAAGCCCTTGGATGCGTAAGCCGACGCAATAGCGTCTACTATCCATCTAGGGTCTGTTTCGAGATGGCTAGCCCTTTAACGCGGCCACCAAAAGAAACGAAAAGCTGCTCTGTCTGCCTGAAGGCAGCAGAACGTTCCACATAAATCCTCCAGGTCCTTACTGGGCAAAGGAAATGAACTCCAACCCCAAGTTAACCCCAAGGTGAAATTGTAATAATTGATCGCCCACACATGTAGGGCCCACAGCACGGGGTATGGGTGCCAAACTGCGCCCTTGGCCTGAGACAACAGGTCTTTCATCAGCGGAATCGGCCATGGAACTGTGCTCCCCAGTTCCATCAACTCTGGGAACCAAACTTGATTCTCCCAGAGTGGGGATACCAGGATTATCGAGCATTTGCACTCCCTGACTCGAGACTACTTTGACTTTTGAGGCTATGCCCAGGTTTTGGGTGGGCGATATGGCAAAAATATCATATCACGATTTTTTTCAGGAAAATCACGATTCACGATTTTATCACGATTCTTTTTCATGTTGGTTTTACTATTTTGTGACTGAGCATTACAGCCAAACTGATGTACAAATGAAATAAACAGTGCTTTATGTTTTCAGCTATAATAGGTGTATTTAACAGTAGCATTGAAGAAAGTGTTTAAATGAACAAATATGAAAATAAAACACATCAACTTCATTGTATAAATTATACATTGATACTTAAAAGCTATTTAAGTTCTCAGTCAAGAGCAGTGAGTGATTTCCTCTTTGCGTTTTGTTGTTTAATTAGCATTAAAGGGATAGTTCTCCCAAAATTTACTCTGTCATAATTTACTCTCTCAAATCGTTTTAAACTCGAATAAGTTCCTTTTTCTTCTGTTGAAAATTAAAGTTATTTTGAAAAATGTGGGTAACCAAACAGTTGATGTACCCCAGTGACTTCCATAGTATATATTTTTGGGGGAAGTATCTCTTTAAGGACAAGCGGCAGCATGTTTACTATTAGGCTACTGTCTCTTTAAGAGCTGCACGCGACGCGTCTAATATACACGCATTTGACAAGCAGATTTTCTCCCAATTTTCTCTGTTTGCTTTTACTTTAGACATAACTGGCTTTGATTATGTAAACCTTGTGTGTATTTGACAGTATTAGCACAATAAGACTCGAAAGATAACTTAGTCCAGTAACTAGGCGCTGTTAGACAGGCTTTTAGTGCCTGTGAGCTTCACGTGTACAAGCTCAGAAACGCACACGTTAGAACAGCGCATCAGCACGCAAATTAAATGTTTAACCAAATTAAATGTTTAAGGCATTAAAGCACATGAAAATTATGAACTTTTGTGAACTGCAGTGTCCCGTTCCTCCGTGTTAACATTTGATCTGAATATACGTCGCGTTGTGCAGTATGTTGGGACAGAGGCGCCAGAACAGCAACTGATAGAATCCACGATACTTCGATATTTCTTCAAAAGCAGATCATGGAGACATTTTAATCGTCCACGATCAAAAATCGTGATATCGCACACCCCTAGCCCAGGTTCACGCCGGACTGGTACCAGTCGGCCCTCGTCCACGGTTTCAGTGCTGCTGCGCATGTCTGATTCACCGTGAGACGAAGCAAACCTGATATCCATGCTCGCGCTGGAACACGCTGCCTCAGCCATAGGTGAAAAGGGCACATGTATAGCAGACCCAGCCGCAGCACCGTCGAGGCTGAGGCCATAAGACCCATCATTCTCTGAAACACTCTGAGGGGAAGACTCCTCCCTGTTATGAATGTCGCTGCTAGGCGCTGGATTACTGCCGCGCATTTTCGCGTTAGGCGCGCCAACATAGACCTGGAGTCCAACTCTATCCCTAGAAAGGACGTTTCCTGGCTGGGAGATAGATTGCTTTTGGCCCAGTTGACTCTGAGACCCAACTGTTCCAGATGGTCCAGCAATAGCGCTTTGTGTAATACCAGTTCCTCTTTCGACTGAGCTATAATCAGCCAGTCGTCCAAATAGTTCAGAATTCTCACGCCCCTTCGTCTGAGGGGCGCGAGCGCTGTATCCATGCATTTCGTAAATGTACGAGGTGCTAAAGACAGGCCGAACGGAAGGACGGTGTACTGATAAGCCTGGCCCTCGAAGGCGAATCTCAAGAATGGCCTGTGACGGGCTGCTATTTGAATCTGAAAGTAGGCGTCTTTCAGATCCACTGATATAAACCAGTCCCCTGGTCAAATTCGAGCGAGGATTTGTCTGGTTGTGAGCATTTTGAACGAGTGTATCATAAGCGCTTTGTTCAAACGCCTGAGATCTAGTATGGGGCGGAGCCCGCCGTCCTTCTTCGGTACTAAGAAGTAACGGCTGTAAAACCCCGACTCGCTCTTGGCCAAGGGGACGGTCTCTACCGCCCCTTTTCTTAGCAAATCCGCTATCTCGGTGCAAAGTATGTGTGCTACTTCCTGATTCACCGAAGTTTCGTGTTGTATTACAGACGAGGCTATGTGAGCTCGCGGCACGAGGCACGAGGTGCTTTTCAGAAAGTGTGTGCGTTGTGTGGCAGACACGTGATTTACACGTGAAACACCGCCAACGTGAGCTGGGTTCATACGCTGGGGCATTATGTGTGTGCGTAACACAGATACAGTCGTGTTCATAGGTAGGGGTGAGCACTGTACAGCGAGCACATTTCATACACTTAAAACATGAACGGCATGAGCCGGTTTGACTGATATGGACCCCAGGGTGGTGTGAGACACTGCGTGGGTAATGCTTATGTGTAGGGGTGAACACTGGGCAGTGGGCACTTTTTCTACACTTAGCGGTCGAATGGCATGAGCCAACTTTATTGTTTTCGACCCTGGATGAGTGTGACTCACAGAGAGGGTAGTGCTTATGTGTAGGGGTGAGCACTGGGTAGTGGGCACATTTCCTACATTTGAAACACACGCAGCCAGTGAATTTCACTGAACGGGCCGTGCTTATGTGTAGGGGTGAGCAATGGGAAGTGGGCACAATTCCTACATTTATAACACTTTCGGCGTGAGCCGGACCAACAGACATAATGAGATTTATCTGGGTTGCCGTGAAAACGGCATTTGGGTACAGGCGAGCGGGTTGTATAACGGGCTCGTTGGCTGCAAAATACACTCCTCCAGTCTCTGTGTGGAAACTGTGAGAGCGAAGCGTTGGGAAGAGTACTGCGAGCTCAGAGGAGAGTGCAGTATAATTTATATCTGCCGCCAGAGCGAGGATTCGAACACGGGTCTCTGGCGCCAAAGCCTTAGATTTCGCCACTGAGGGAAATGACATAAAATTTTAGTTAGCGTGAGCATATAAGAGAGCGTCATGTGAGTCACGCGGGGTTGGCACCGGCGTGGGCTCATATGTTTAAAAACGCTCATAATGCTCGAGCCGCCCTGTATGAACGGGAGGGCGTGAGGGGCGGGTTCGCTTTCTGTACGTAAGAAAAGCTGGCCGCGAGCTCACGATGCACGCGGGGATTCCACCGGCGTGCATTCACGAACAGGATCGCATTCCGGTAGTCTCTGCGGGCGGCGCATTTCGGCGCGACCCGAACGAGAGAGGCGGAAGCGGGGTCCACGTTGGAAATGGCTAGTCGAGCCCGCAGGGTCGATGTAGTCATGGTGTCGCTTTCTGGGCAGGCGCCCTGGGAAAGCGCGTGCACTTGGAACGAGGCATTTGAATCAACGCCTCGGCTCTTTTAGCGGATAACGTGTGTGTCGCGGCGGCGAACACACACAGAAGCGAGTAAAAAGGATATGGGCGCCGGATAGCACAGCAGGCACAGCGAGTGAAGGCACCGATAATCCAGCCGGCGTCCTCTAGCTCGAGCTCGTCCCACTGAGTTCTGTTCGACGACGCAGCTTCTCTTCTCAGAAGATCCAGCGAAGTGAGTCACTCGCTGAAAGGAGACGAAATCATAGTGCAACCTGGGCGATGGGTATTTATAGGCCTAGGCCACACCCATATTGGCGGGCCATGACGTAGCGCAGGGAGAGCCTCCCATTGGCGCTGAAGTCATTACAGACGCACTGATAGGTTGCAGCAGTTGCTGCAGAGCAGCCAATAGGCGCGCGAGCTGCCTCGCCTAGGTCTGCTTGCTGCAGCAAATGCGTTTTTTAAATTATAAAAAATTAAGGATAATTTTTTGCTTCAATGTTCTCGAGAAAAGGAGTTTTTCCCGTAGCGTAAGCTAAACTTACGCAACACGAGAGTACTCTCGTAAAAGAACTATGTGTGAGGAACGGACTGAAATTTTGCCTGAGTAATAATGCAAAAGAGAATGTCTTTGACCTTTTAATAAAGAACTTAGAATCAACTTAGAATACTTATTTTAAAATAGAAATAAGTTATAATACTTTGTCTACTTTTTATGTACTTAAAAGAGATCAACATTAAGTTTACTTAATAAAAATAACTTGAAGTATATTTTTTTTGTAAGGGTTAGCAGTATCACAGACCTGCTCATTAGACATTTGAAATTTTACAGCTGATAACAATTTATTATTTTGCTCATCAGCTACAAAACAAACTTTATCTATCTATGACTCCAAGAAAAAGTGACACATTTATTGTAGCTTGAAATGTCCCCATGATGAAACGTGATGTTATCCGAGTGTTTCTTTGAACCGTTGCCCATTCTCCAGCAAGTCTCAGTCTGCCAGCGTGTTCCTCATTAAAATTTGATTGGAGGCGCTTTGGTCTTTGACTTCAGTAAGAGCTGAGCTGATTGATATTGTGGAAAGAAGGTATTAGTGTGATTAGAACTCCACCACTTAATAGCCTCCATCATTTAAATTGGCACTCATGCAGAAATATGTTTAACTTCTGTCACATTAGGGTTAATGACAATTAATTTAAGCTAAGAAATCTGATTAAAATATCAGTTACATCATAAATACCATGTCATTATTAGGTGTGTGAAATCTGTGTTTATGCTACCCAATTTTATTTCAAAACTTAAGATGACCACCTACCACTAGAAATCGAACAATCTCAGTTATACTTTCTGAGAATTTCGGAAATAAGCAATAAGTTTAGATATGCAGAAAGTCTGAGTGACAAATCACAAATTAGAATTGTGTCTCTAAGACAATGAGATTAAATGGGCAGCAAATTAATAGATTTTACTTCTTTCTTAGATGTTTCTCATGAGACAAAGATTTAATTAATCTCATCTCAATTTCATAAGAGAAAGGGAGAAACTCCATTAAGCCTCCTGAGCTATGAAAGAGCGACCTCAGAGCAATAACATTTTGCTCTGGGAAGACTCCCTATAGCAGAAGCATAATATGGCATATTTACAATACATATTTCTCATAAACCCTGCATGTGGTCATCATTGCCAGCATCTGTATATTCACTCTCCTACCAGCTGCAGGTAAAAACTCAGGCCGTTTATCAACTATGAACAGACCACCAGCAGCACTGAACCCAGAGGCTTTGGCTCCGAGAGTCTATATTTCAGCCTGCTTATCGTTTCTCCATTTGGCTCATGTTGTTCTACCTTTAAATGGGAAAACAAAAATGCTTTTTATCTCAGGCTGAAGTCAATGAAAAGATATAAAAACTTTAATGGGGAGGATCTCGTTTATTGTAAACATTCTGCAGGCGAATGTGATTGTACAGCGTCTGCTTCACAGTATCTTTTGAAGCAATCTGTTGCAGGAGGCAGAGAGTAGTAGTTAATTGGGTTGTGGCAGAGAAAAAGACAGCTGATGTTATTCAAGTCCCCTGTAAGGGAAACCTTGAATCAAAGCATTATTTTTTTCAGAAACTCGCCTTCTAAAAGTCTATGTTTTCTTCGCCTGCTCAACAACACTGATGTTACTTATGTGCAGCTATTTGTTAGTATTAAGATTCATTGTTAATAATCTATTACGGTCAAATAAGAGTGTCCACAATAAAGAAAACACATGGTTGGTTTCATATTGTTTTGAGAATAGTTTTAGGTTTATAGTTTTTTTGGGGGGTGAAAACATCAAATACAATGTAATAGCATGTTTGTAATTGCATATATATGCCACTCTCTCTCTCTCTCTCTCTCTATATATATATATATATATATATATATTGCCAGCAGATGCTGTATTATCTCCTGCAGAATATCATGAATTATTAATAAATATCATTTTTGTGGAGTTGCACCACAATGACATTTTACAGCTTGAACTAACCTTGCCTTGTCATGAAAAGGTCAAGTTATTCTTATATATATCAAGTTAATCTTTTTTGTCCGCATGTTGGTTGCACCACGTGACTTTTATGTGGTGGACAAACATTTTCAAATGTCAATAAGCAGTCAAGAAGCTTATTTTTTTAAATGATGCTTTTTTCTTCTTCATTATGATATCAAGGCAGTTGTATCACCCTGACAATTTTTACTTTAGGCCACCCAAAATATCTAAAATACTTTTAATTAAAAGTCCTTTTATTGAAGAGTTTTTCCATAATTTTCTTTGAATAAGTTAATAGACCCACTGTCAGACGAAAAAATAATAATAATTCACATCATGTGATTGTGTAGGAAGGGATGAGGCGATGAATCAAGGAGGCAGAATAACGAGTTATGGGCTTTTATCGAAATAATAATAAATAAAAAACACTCAGTAAGGGAAAAACATGGCAGATGGGAAGAATAAATAGGGAAGGAAATCAGGAGGTAAACAAGGGAGAGAAGGAGGGGCAAATAAACCAATAGGTAATCAGAAGAGCGGGGTTAACCGGAGAGTGCGTGGCACATAGAAACAAACAAAACAAAGCCATGACATGAACATGCAGTTAACACAAGCTGTCACAGACTGCATGTCCACACAAAACATGACATGAAAGCGTGCGGCCGATGAAAAACACAAACCACGTAATACACTGAACACGACAACAGATGAACGCCTGGGCAAATAAACACGTAAACCAGGCGCAAAAAAAAAAAAAAAAAAAAAAAAAAAAAACACGAGACAAGATGCAAGGCCTGTGAATGAACACTCAAACTGTGCGCTCACAACAAGAGTCAAACCAGGAGTATGAATGTCCAAACCCCGACACAGAACCATAACCGAACTAGACGGAAGTGTCGGGAGCCGGACACCATGGTCCGCACGTACAACACACACAGACGTAAGAGCGTACAGCTCGAGCGAACTCAGGACTGCATGCCCACACAAAGACAAGACAATAGGAGTGTCAGGACTCCGTCACCAAACTAAAGGTACAATTACACGACAACGATGTACTAAAAATGGAAATGTTTTTCTTTTTTGCGTTTTTGCCGTACAGACGACAACGTTGTCAAAACGATCCCCGTTCACAAGGATCCGCGAAAACATTTAAAAACGCTGTATTCTGCTGCCGGGCCAGTAGTTGGCGATGTCACTTTGTAAAGAAACACTACGGACTACAGACTGAACACATAATAGACATGCGCATGACATCACCGTTCGTTTTCAAAAACGCGCACTTTGAAGCACGTTTTCAACGGGCAAAAAGCAAAAAAAAGTTTTCAGTTTAAACCAGTGTCATGTTAACGGCCCCTCAGAACAAACCAGGGCTGCGTTTCCCAAAAGCATCGTAAGCCTAAGTTGATCGTAAAAACGATCGTACGACTGATCTTAATATTACGGTCTGTTTCCCAAAAGCATCGTAGCTTAAGTAGCACTTAAAAATCTTCGTAGATCTACGAGTGCTCTGGAGTAATCGTACATCACCAAGTTCATCGTAAGAAGACAGATTTATGAGGACACCTGCAGGACAACCGGCAGATTACACCTTTAACTTTATTCAAATGCAATGTGATTATAATATAAGGTTTGATTGTACTTTATTGTTCTTTTTTTGTTGTTGGTTAAATTAATGTATAAATTAAATAATTAAAAAGGTCAGAAAACAAAACAAAAAATTGAAATAATTTAATCTAATAATTTTAATCAAAATTAAATGAATGAACAAAAAATAAATAAAAGAAATCCTTTTAATCTGTTAAAAATGACATCTTTGTTTCACTCTATCTCCTCTAAAAGGACATTAATTTCATCTTTTTGAAAGGAATCTTTTTTATTTATTTTTTTTTTTTAGCTATTTTGTCATGCAGTGCCTCCGCCTGTAGGTGCTTTATATAGACTTGTCTTGATTGCTAATCCACAACAGATGACAATTATTAGGTTAAACGTTCCATATAAGGTTATGTTTCAGCACTTCACGAATGGACAGCGACTCTTAAGTAGCACGTAGAAAGCGCTCTTAAGAGCTAAGATACATCGTTATCGGGAAACCCGGCCCAGACCAAAGTGACAGAACCCTGACTTGACCCATTAATTAAAGAGTTTCAGAATGCAATGTTAATATGCACATTTCATAGGACTCCCAAACACAAAAGTCACATTTTTTATTTTGTCATTTATTATAAACAGCCAGACAGCAAGTACAAAAATGAGTGAGACAATCACATTGCTTAAAAAGCCAACATTTTGTCAATGCGTAACATTTTTTTTCTTTAAAAAAACAAACAAACAAACAAACAAACATTGCAGCGTAACAGACAATGATGAGGAGAGGAGAAGAAAAAAAAACAGCATACATAGTATAAGACGTTAAAGAAGACAAATTGATCATATTAAACAACACGAAAAAATCAGCTTCCACAACAGCAAACAATTTTAACTCCATAACAAGAGTGTGATGGACCACTGATTTCCCTGCTGTAATTGGTAGGGAAAATAATATATTATTTTCCAAAAATATAATTACAGCCTCATAATAATATGTGCTGCTGAAAAGGGCTTGAATTAACCTAAGATGGTTTCTGATCTTAGCTGGCATTTGGTCTCTCAGTCTGATCTAACAAATGCCAATACAGAACCAGAAAACTATAGCTTAGTAGGGTTTTTTTTTTTTTTTTTTTTTTTTTTTTTTGCAGGGTTATCAACAATATGGATTTAAAACTTAGAAAACAATTACTTTATAATGCAACAAAGGGAAGCAGAACAGCTGATACTCCACGGGTGTTTCCTTACACCTAGTTTTTCGTACAGTCATTGTAAATCCACATAACAGCAGTGAAATTGTGGCTTTGAGCACGAGCAGAGCCTAGATGGGAGCACAGTACATATGGCAATGCCATCTGTTCAATGAAGGGCATCAGCACATTCCAGGAGAAATTATTTTGCAGGAAAATGTGCATTTGATTAAAAAAAACACTGAAGTGATGAGTTATCTGACCTGCTTCAACAAAGTTTCAGATGAACTACAGAATGTCGAGTGAATATCATTGGCATAGCGGTGCTCACTGGCATTTATCCTTACAGTTCTTACAGGATTTGTAGAGTTACAGCACATATAAAGAATGTGAAAATGACAGATATGTTGAAATGAGGAGATATGCAAGCAGGGGTTGATGGGGTATTAAAGCTCAATTCCCCTCACTGTCCCATGGTTCATTTAGATTTTAATGAGGAATGTAACCATTGTTCATAATCACTTCCACTTCTCAAATGGAACCTCGTCTGGAAACAACAGAGCAGGGAACCATTAATACATGTCACTAATAACTAATAATCTGTACTCTGTCATTTTCCAACCTGGACTGTCTTGTGCTCACCAAGGCTGCATTTACTTAATCAAGAATACAGTAAAAACAGTAATATTGTGAAATATTATTACAGTTTAAAAGAACTGTTTACTATTTTAATATATTTTAAAATGTAATTTATTCCTGTGATCAAAGCTGAATTTTCAGCATCATTACTCCAGTCTTCAGTGTCACATGATCCTTCAGAAATCATTTGCTGCTCAAGAAACATTTATTTTTATAATCAATGATTTTTCTGGTTAATATTTTTGTGGTAAGTGTTATACACTACTAGTCAAAAGTTTGGGAAGTAATGTAATGTATGTATACTTTTATTCAGCAAAGACACATTCAATTGAACAGAAGTGACAGTAAAGACATTTATAATGTTAAAAAAGATTTATATTTCAAATAAATGCTGTTCACTGAACTATCTTTTCGTCAAAAAAGTATCACGATTCCCTCAAAGATATTATGCAGCAAAAACATGAATAGTAATAAGAATCATTATTAATAATTGAGCAGCAAATGAGAAAGATTGGCATCACAGGAATAAAGTAAATGTTATATATATATATATATATAACTAAAATATTAATATATATATATATATATATATATATATATATATATATAACTAAAATATTAATATTAATTATTTACAAAAATATTAATATATATATATATATATTATATATTATATATAAGTTATTTTAAATTGTAATCATTTTCCACAATATTACCATTTTTACTACCATATATATATATATATATATATATATATATATATATAATCAGTCTTTTCGTGTCTCTTTTCCAATCAAGATTAAAGAAGTAAAGTAAAGTCTATAAAACAATCCCCTCTAATGCTATGATGATATTCACACATTCTCAGACAGCAGGAACGAACAGGAAATGTCGAGACAAACGAATTACACCTAACTTCAACTGTTCAACTCATAAATGAGCATGAAGAATCAGTAAGTCAAACTTGATGCTCCCTATTTGTAATAAACATAACATATAACATAATTATATTATAGCAGAGGACTACACCCAAACAGTTTGAATCCATTTGGTCTCTTTTGCAATGAGACACAGACATCTTTTGTACACACCACAACATAGTTAACACAGATAACAAGATTAATTTGTACAGACCAATACTGTGAAACACTTTCAAGGCAAGGTTCATAAAACACTCAAGATCACAACACAAGATGATACAGTGCTTTGAAAAGGTTTTCAGACCCTTCATTATTTCTCTCATTATTCTGAGTTCCAAATTAAACTGAGTTACATTTTTAATAAAAAGAAAAACTGTGTATTCATGTGAGGATATCATAGAGCTCGAAGCAATGATAGCTTTATAGAAGTCTTTTGTGGCATGTACCGCTTTTCACAGCAGTATTGAGGTGTAATTTTGTCCCATTTTCCCCAGACAGATTGATATTTCAGGTTAGTCTGTGATTTTCAAATAGCACCAGAGATGCACAATTGAACTGAGATCAGGGTTATGACGGGGCCATTGTAGGAAATTCACCTCTTAGGCCACGCCATTGTTAAAGCGGCCTTAAGCCTGATCATTCAAGCTAACAGATATTTAGATTTATTTCTTTTTTTTAACAAGATGCCAAGTCCTTTCTATGGAAAAGCAGCCCCACAGCAGTATGCTATCACGACTTGACTTCACTGTAATTGTTCACTTCAATGGGTTTAATTTTAGTTATAAGTGTTATAACTATTTTTAGAACTATAATTTGCTTTTAAATTCACCTATCTTTTCCCATATTGCTGCTAGGTCACGGTTATGCTATTTCTTTCATGCATTCGTTTGCACTACCTTCTTATAGACAATATGAAGATATCTTTGCCCAATAATATGTCATTTTTAGAGTTGATTTAGATGTGGCTTTCTTTATCATTAATTCAATTCAAAGTGTAATGTACTTTTCACTACAGGTTGTGACTTTGGCACCACTTTGATTTTACTTAAAAATTCAAGGCAGCAATTCAAATGTAAAGTTTTCCATTTTAATGGGTTGACGTCTTTACAGTGTAAGTAGTAAGTACGTATTAAGTGATCTTATGATTTTTACCCATCAGATGATAAAACATTTGCAAAAAATCCCTAAATTGTATTTAAAAAGCAAAATAAGGATCTGAATATCATTAAACAAAACTTGTCAGGGATCTTTTGGCTTAGATCAGCGTGCAACCAACATGCTAACAATCTGTCAGAACACCTTAGCAATCTAACTTAGAAAGATGGCGGCGGGTTTTACCTGTACTAACACCACTGTAAAAATAAGTAATAGCTTGTTATATTGGGATATTCTCCTCATCTATGAAATTTGCTTTACATTCTCATATTTTAAATGTAATGCGCATTGTTAATTTTGTCTGTCGGAAATTTAAATGATGATTCTAAATTGTTTTTTTACCGTAAATGTGGAAATTACTGTAATGATTCACAGTTGGAGGCCAATTGAAAGGCAATTGTTTCCTTTTTAGTGGGATTGTTACTTTTGGAAAGCACTGTATTTGACTCTTAGTAGATTGCACTAACAATGGAGAGAAAACACTCAGGAAACATTTCTGATTGCAGTGAATGGCCAAAACGTTAATTATGTGAGGACATGAAAAAACAGAAATGCAGCAAAAACACAACGAAATGAAAGATAAAAAGGACACTTTATGCTGCAGAGAAAAGTGATCAAGTGTCAAGTACACACTTAAATCCAAAAGGTTCAAGAAAAGCACTTTGCGACATTTGATAAAGAAACGACCTGACAGGATAAGCTCAATGCTAAAGTCAGTATTGCGGGGAGGTTTTTCACACAAACAAAAAGAACGCAAAAAGTGCTGAATTTTGACTCAGTCGGGCATCTGGGTGACAAGTCAACATTCACAAGCTTGTGCTACACTGCTAAAGCTGCTGCAGATTTGTGGAAAGGCATCGAATGCATCAGGCAGATCATGAGACTGAGATAACCGAGCTCAAAGAGTCATGACCTCTACTTATCCAAGCTCTGATATACACAACATGGCCACAAGCATATGGACATACACTTCCAGTTAACAGGACTGGTGTTGCCCATTACTGAGAAGTTAATACAATCAAAAATACAGCCATGAAATCTTCTAAAACCAACATTTTTTAGAAGAATTTTAAAACCTTTTCTGTTTCAATATTACAAAGTCACATGAGCAAAGAAAGGTCAATGAAAAAACTTGACTGGCCTTCACAAAGTGTGGCATGAATCCCACTGAACACCTCTGGAATTAATTTGGAAAGCTGAGTGAGCCAGACCCCGTCGTCCAGCATCAGCTATTGACCTCACAGATGCTCCGCTTCTGAAATAGAAGTACATTCCTGCATCCTGATTCCAACATCTGGCGGAAAGCCTTTCCAGAGTAAAGCACAGAGTGGACCACCTCTCTATTAATGCCAATGGCTTTGAAACAAGCACATTTTGGGTATGTTCAACATCTGTAGCCTACTGCAAAAATAATTCTCCCAATGAGTATTTTTGTCTTGTTTTCCATTGAAAATACTTGAACATCATATCGTTTGGGGTCTGTAAGATTTTTTAAATGTTACTGAAAGAAGACTCTTATGTAAGAGTAATAGTGTGTAATATTGTGAAATACTATTACAATTTAAAATGCCTGTTCTCTTTCATAGGTTCACTCAACGCTGCGGATAGCGCAGTGGGATATTCTCTGAATGTGCCGATTGTCTGAAGCCCTATAGAATCACGCCAATTCATTGGCTGATGGCGCCCGCGCAGTCTGGCTCCGCCCCGACGCTCTTACGTCGCATCATTACATATTCGCGTGCGCCATCTGCTCCTCAGATTTCTCTGCCTTCAGAACGAAGCGGTCACGTTTGCCCTTCGCTCGTGATTTTTCTGAGCTCAAAAAATACGACTTCTGGATTATTCTCGGCGCTTCTGCGACTGTTCAAGCGGAACTCTGTTTCTCCTTACGGTGAAGTTGCCATGGAATACCGACGCTGTACTCCGCCATGTGCTCGTTACATCGCTGACGACGACCCACACAGTAAGTGTGTTAAATGTTTGGGTTTTTCACATGCGCGCGAGGCAGTCATAGGATCGTCTAAATGCAAATTCTGTGAAAATTTGTTGCTCAGAACCCTCAAATCGCGGCTCGCGGTTTTTGAGAGGGAATCATTCGTCTCCCCCTGTCGCGCTCCCGAGGCCGCTCGAGGATCCGCGACTTGGGGTTCGGATGTAGAGCTTGAGGATGTGGAGTTCGAGCAGACGAGCCCCGCTCTTTCTCTCCCTCCCTCCCCTCGGCACGCGCGAGGCATGCCAGTCGAATTTTCGCACGATTATTTGCGCCCCAGCCCGGGAGCACGCGACGCGGTTTCTTTCGGGCTGGAGGATGTACTTTTTACCGAGGCTTCCGACTCCGAGGATTTCGGGCCTCCTCTCACCGACGAGGTTATCCCGCCGAGCGGCCAGGAAGCGCGGCCTACTGCGGCCTACGCGGAGCTCGTTGACGTACTTTCGCACGCTACGGAGAAGCTCGCTATTGATTGGCCCGACGAGCCCCGCGAATCTCAGTCGTCGAAACTCGACGAGAGACTTCTCAGTGGCCCTAATTCTAGGCCTCAACGGAGAAAGCTGCCATTTTTCAGTGATCTGCATCACGAGATTTCCAGATCCTGGAAGCAGCCTTTCTCTGCGCGCCTCACTAATGCGGCAGCTGCTGATTTCACCAACCTAGTAGGTTCTGTGGAACAGGGCTATTCCGCCATTCCGGCGATTGAGGAGACTTTAGCCGACCATCTTGCTCCGTCGTCTGCGCCGTCCTGGAAGTCGCGCCCCCTCCTCCCCTCTAAAGCATGTAGGACTACTTCCTCTCTCATTGGGAAATCCTACATGGCGGCTGGGCAGGCAGGCATGACCCTGCACACTATGGCCATTCTTCAGGCCTACCAAGCGGACGTCCTGAAGGAAATGGATGAGGGCGACGGCGTGACCCCCGAAGCGGTCAAGGAGCTTCGTAAGGCTACGGATTTAGCCTTAAGAGCCACCAAACATACTGCACGCGCCATAGGTCGCTCTATGGCTGGTTCCGTTGCGGTGGAACGCCACTTGTGGCTTAATCTCACGGAGATCCGTGACAAGGAGAAGGTTTTCCTCTTGGACGCCCCCATTTCTCAAACGGGGTTGTTTGGTGAGGCGGTCAACACAGTGGTTGAGAAATTCCGCTCCTCCAAATCCCAATCGGCCGCGTTCAGACAGTTCATGCCCAGGAGGGTTAGGGAACCTTCTGCTCCCTCCCCTGTTCGACCCAGAGAACGTCCCTCTTATAGACCGGAGTTCTCTTCCAGGAGGAGCGAACCGGTGCATCCCCCACCTACACAGGTTTGGGGAGCCCGCGGTCGCCCATTTCCCCGTCAACGGCCTCACAAGCGCCTCCAGTTGAAGCGGTCCGACAAACCGACCGCTCCGGCGGCCCAGAGCCGTTCCTGACCCTCCGGTCGGAAAAAGGAGAGCTCCTCTGCTTCCTCAAGGTTGGGACAGACCGCGCAAGCGTTTCTGCCCACCTCCCAGCTCTCCTTTCCTTGCCCTGTCACCTTCGCCACTCAGAGTGTCTCGAAGTGCAGGCCATTTTTCACCATCTCTACTCAGCCCGGCGCGGGAGGAAGGAGACGCTTTTTGCTTTCTCCCCTCACCCCCGACACTCTCTATAACTGCCGGTCGCATCCTCGGAGGCACTTTTTGTTCTCCTCCGGAGCAGGCAGACCTGGTCACCATGACCCCAGCATCGATGCCTCCCATCACGTGCCAGGACGCCAAGGGCTCTCCTGCACAGTCAACTTCTCTACCCCACGAACGTCAACACGGCACCCTCACTCAGGTATGTCGTCTGCATTACAACATCCCTCTTCCTCTTTCACATTTCTTTCAAGAATGGGAGCGCTTACCAGGGGTATCGTCTTGGGTTCTCCGCACAGTTCGGTTCGGCTACACTCTTCAGTTTTGCCGCAATCCCCCCTGTTTCAACGGGGTCTTTCCTACTGTAGTGGACAGCGCCACTCAGGCTTCTGTACTTCAGCAGGAAATTTCATCCCTCCTTCTCAAAGGAGCAATAGAGGAGGTTCCTTCAGGAGAAACCGAACGGGGCTTTTACAGCCGTTATTTCCTGGTCCCGAAGAAGGGCGGCGGTTTGCGTCCCATCCTGGACCTCCGCCGACTGAACTTCGCCCTTTACAAAGGGAAATTCAAGATGTTGACGCTGAAAGCTATCATATCTCAGATTCGGCCAGGGGATTGGTTCGTGACAGTAGACCTAAAGGATGCTTACTTTCACATCCAGGTTGTACGGCGACACAGGCAGTTCCTCAGGTTCGCCTTTGGAGAAAGAGCGTTCCAGTACAGGGTCCTTCCCTTCGGCCTCGCTCTGGCCCCGAGGACATTCACGAAGTGTATGGATGCAGCTCTGGCCCCATTGCGGCTCCAGGGCATCCGTATTCTAAATTACCTGGACGATTGGCTCATTTTAGCCCAGTCCAGGGAACTAGTGACCCACCACAGCGACATCGTCCTGAGTCAT
The DNA here is from genome assembly GCF_965113295.1 of Leuciscus leuciscus. Lineage (NCBI taxonomy): Eukaryota > Metazoa > Chordata > Actinopteri > Cypriniformes > Leuciscidae > Leuciscus > Leuciscus leuciscus. Next base: position 16,664,174 of record NC_138730.1, on the reverse strand, counting down.
ATCCAGTCTCTCGGTTTGAGGTTGAACTCGGAGAAGAGTGTTCTTGCTCCGGCTCAAAGCACCATTTTCTTGGGGGTGAACATGGATTCCGTTCTCATGCAGGCCCGCTTGGCTCCTGCACGGATTTCCAGTCTGACGACATGCTTGGCCCGTTTTTCGCTAGGCCATCATGTGTCTGTGGGCACTTGCCGCAGGATGCTGGGCCTAATGGCTGCGGCCTCCTCTGTGCTACCGCTGGGCCTGCTCCACATGAGACCCTTCATGTGGTGGATGAAGCTCTCAGGGGTTCGGCCCTCCGGGCCAACCCTTCGTCTACTGAAGGTATCGCGCAGTTGCTTTCGAGCCCTGTCAGTTTGGCGGGACCCTCTTTTTCTTCGGAAAGGGGTCAGCATGGGTACGGTATTTCGTCGTCAAATGATTACGACGGATGCCTCTCTCACCGGCTGGGGAGCGGTTTTCGAGGGCAGACCAGCGTGTGGGGTCTGGACTGGCGAGACTCTCTCTTGGCACATAAACTGCCTGGAGTTAAGAGCCGTTTTTCTGGCTCTGCATCATTTTCTCCCTCTTCTGGAAGGACACCATGTAATTGTCAGAACAGACAACATGGCAGTGGTGTCTCATGTGAACCGGCAGGGGGGTTCTCGGTCGCGCACCCTAGACAGGCATGCGCGTCACCTTCTCCTGTGGTCTCAGAGCAGATTCCTGTCTCTGAGAGCAGTTCATGTCCCAGGGGTTCTGAACCTCGCAGCAGATTTTCTATCGAGGCAGAAACTCAGATCGGGAGAATGGATGTTGAACCGCCAGACGGTGGCCCTGATATGGGAGGTTTTCGGAGAAGCGGAAGTGGACCTCTTTGCATGTCAAGAGTCGTCCCAATGCCCGCTTTGGTTCTCCCTGAGTCCCCCGGCTCCATTAGGGATAGATGCATTTGCTCACCCTTGGCCAACGCAGAAACTCTATGCCTTCCCGCCCATCAAACTGATCCAGGCGGTCTTGGCCAGAGTGAGAGAGAGCGGAGTCCGCCTCCTCCTGGTAGCTCCGTTCTGGCCGTCTCAGCCATGGTTTTCAGAGCTAATTCCTCTGCTGGAATCTTCCCCCTGGAAGATCCCGGTCAGGGAAGACCTGCTGTCCCAACTGCAGGGCAGGATATGGCATCCTCGCCCAGACATATGGAAGCTGTATGTTTGGCCGATCAGAGGCCGTTAGCATTAAGTTCTGATCTCCCAACTGACGTTCAGGAGACCATTGCGAGTGCTAGAGCCCCTTCTACAAGGAGGCTATATTCTTCCAAATGGAAGGTTTTTGAGACATGGTGCTTAGCACATGATAGGAGCCCGGTTAACTGCCCTGTTGGTTCAGTACTGGAATTCCTGCAGGAGAAGTTTGCTTCTGGAGCAGCTGCTACCACTCTCAGAGTTTATGTCGCAGCTATTGCAGCACATAGGGAATCGGACGAGATTCCCCTGGGGAAACTAAGGTTAGTTTCGGCCTTCATGCGTGGGGTTAAGCGCCTGAAACCGGCTCGCTCCCCTAGAGTTCCCTCATGGGACCTTTCTATTGTCCTAGAGGGTTTGACGAAGGCCCCCTTTGAGCCCTTGGAGTCAGCTCCGGAGCGGATTCTGACTCTCAAGGTTTCTCTTTTGTTGGCCTTGTCCTCATTAAAGCGGGTAGGAGACTTACAAGCTCTTTCTGTTAGCGAGTCTTGCTTGGACTTTGCTCCTGGCTTGGTCAAGGTTTCCTTGAGGCCGAGACCGGGGTATGTCCCCAAAGTTCTTTCCACAACTTTCCGCTCGCAGGTGGTTAACCTTAACGCTTTCCACCCTCCTCCATTTTCTTCTGAGGAAGATAGGAAGCTTAACTTGCTCTGCCCAGTTCGTTCTCTTAAGATATATGTAGACCGCTCAGGCGGTTGGAGGAAATCTAACCAGCTTCTGGTTTGCTTCGGTGCTGGCCGCCGTGGGCTTGCTGCATCAAAGCAGAGGATTTCTCACTGGGTCACAGAAGCTATCTCGTTGGCTTACGAGGTGCGTGGCTTGCCTTCACCTCTTAGCATTAGAGCACATTCCACCAGAAGTGTGGCATCTTCTCAAGCTCTTTTTAGAGGAGCACTTTTGGAGGACATTTGTGTTGCAGCAGGCTGGTCCTCTCCGCACACTTTTGTAAGGTTCTATAATTTGGATCTTGACATGACCCCGGGTTCCCAGGTTCTTTCTGTTTGAACTCATCTTGGTCGTTGTCTCATTTATGTACCAGTCATGGAAAGCGCTCTAGCTTGGCGAGTTTGGTAGTCCGTTCCCACTGCGCTATCCGCAGCGTTGAGTGAACCTATGAAAGAGAACGTCTCTGGTTACTTACGTAACCTATGTTCTCTGAATAGGGAACGAGACGCTGCGTTAGCTGCCAAGCTCCTCGCGCTGCTGACAGTTTTCTTTTCGGCAGAGAAATCTGAGGAGCAGATGGCGCACGCGAATATGTAATGATGCGACGTAAGAGCGTCGGGGCGGAGCCAGACTGCGCGGGCGCCATCAGCCAATGAATTGGCGTGATTCTATAGGGCTTCAGACAATCGGCACATTCGGAGAATATCCCACTGCGCTATCCGCAGCGTCTCGTTCCCTATTCAGAGAACATAGGTTACGTAAGTAACCAGAGACGTTTTCTATTGTAATATATCTTGAAATGTAATTTATTCCTGTGATTAAATCTGAATTTTCAGCATCATTACTCCAATCTTCAGTGTCACATGATCCTACTGAATCATTCTAATATGAGAATTTGCTGCTCAAGAAATATTTATTATTATTATCAATGTTGAAAACATATTTTTGTGAAAACCATGATTTTTATTTTATTTTATTTTTTAGGATTCTTTGGTTTATTTAAAATAAGATTTTTGTTACAATGTAAAAGTCTTAACTGTCCCCTTTGATCGATTAAATGTCCTTGCTGAACAAAAGTATTCATTTCTTTCCAAAAATAAATAAATAAATAAATAAATAAATAATAAAATCTTATTGACCCCAAAATTTTGAACGCCAGTGAAAATTAGCTTAAGAAATAAAACTGCATACTACATTTAGACTTTTCAGAAAATATAATAATTCAAATAATAAGATAATGATAATAATTATTATTGTCCAAATGTAATAGAAAAATAATGTTTACATAAAATGTTAATGGCAAAATTTTGAAACGACAAAATATTAACAATAAAATATTGGTATTATTTCACAATTACCACACTGTTTTTCCCTTGCTTCAATTATAAATTTGCACGACACCGTTAAAACGGAAAAAACTTTAAAAACAGAAAACTTTTTATTCGACAACACCGTTTTGGGGGCATAAAAACGTTAACTTTTCAAAGTTCAAAGTGCAAGTTTTTGAAAAACGATACCGTTATGTCTCTGTGTAAACTACAAAAATGTAAAAAAAATAAATAAACAGTGACGTCATGTGCATGTGTATTTTGTGTTTATAAGTGCCTATAGGCAACATCGCCACCTACTGGCTTGATGTGAATAATGCAACGATTTTAGTCGTTTTTTAGTCTGATCCGTTTGAACAGTAATTGTTTTGACAACGTTTTTGTCTGTACGCGAAAAACGCAAAGACATTTTTAAAGATGTTTATGAACAAACAATGGGGTAAGAACGATATGAAAATAAGCAAAATATCTTACATTATTTAGCTCCAGCAAATGTATTTTGTTTATGTTTTAGATACTTTTTAGGGGAAACAAGACAAAAATACTGATAAACAATGATTTTTGCAGTGCATCCACATACTTTCGGTCATGTAGTGTATATCATGAGAACATCAAGTAATAACTGAGGCATGAACACCAAAAGCTAAAGTCACAAATACATTGAAGAGTGAAAGTGCCGTTTGTTGACCAGCTCTTTTTTTATACCAGAAGGTGAACAAAATCAATACAGACTGATGATCCCTGGTCAGCACTCTGAGAAATTGAGCTGGCATCAATTGTTTTAATGAACAGGTTGGCCAGAGGCGTGAGTAGTTTCTCATCAGTGTGTTCCAGCAGTGGCGCCTCCTTTCCATTCTGTGTGTCAGTCTCATATTCTCATGCCATATACAATACTCTCTTCACAGAGCTAGTGCATCCAGGGAAAAACTGTGGTGGTGCTTAGGCGATGTTGCAGTGCTGGTCAAACACGCACAGATTGGTGCATAAGAACAAAGGCTGTCCGGGCTGAGCTGCCAGAAGATGTCAGAATCACAAGCTGATACGAAAACGTGTTACGTACAGTACCGGCGACGATGAATGTTCTTGATACATGCAAAAAAAAAAAGAGTGCATGCTGTGTTTGACGGGGAAAACACACAACGACAAGCTCAGAGGGAGTCTCAAAGCAGTAGGTGATCCCCAAGGGCGCTGCATTGTCTGCTGGTTTATATGATGCTACGACACTTAGCTACAGTCGCTGATCAAATTAACCTGCTGATCTGACAACAGGGACAGAGTACCTTCATCTCTCGGGAATGCAGGATTCTGACAGGTGGTGGACAGGAGTGTCATTTTTAAATAAGCAAATAAGGCATAAAAATGAAGGATAGGTTGCTGAGTTGCACAGAAATGCTACACTTCATACAGGCACATTCTTGACATCCACATTCACTCACTCTGAATCGTTCCTCGTGTCTTTTGTCGACAGTAGACCTACATATCGTAAGCAACGGCTGCTTTCTTGTCATGGCACATAACAACAGAATATCACTTTATATTCTACTGTCTCAGATCAACACCCACCTGGATTCTACTCAGGTATTCGTTTGTACAAGTAAAAACAGGAGATAATAAGTTCTGAATGACCTATTAAGCGGTTTAAAGGAAGTTATGCGAGTCACTTTGGGAATTTTTAGGATTTGAGGCTAATGGTTTTTATGGGTTTTGAACTGAAGTAAAATGTTTGACAGGGGCAAAAAAATGCCCTAAGATTGGTTTCAGTTCAGTCTATGAGATGAAAATAAACTAGGGCTGGGAGATATATCAAATTTTCACAATACATTCATAATTTAATGTGCTTTTAATTTAGCCATTAAGTTTCATAAGTTCATAAGTTTCTGTAAATCGGTTGATTCAAAATTCTGATTATGCAGTTTGTTTGCTATTTGTTTTAGTTTTAGATATATGGTTATGGTCGTTCTTCTTTGGGTTTATGAAAAACTTTGTACACATTTTTACTGTATTTTACTTGCATTAATTATTTAAATCTAATTGCAGCAATGGCTGTCTATAAAAAATATATGTAGATAAATTGGTTCAAATGAATACAAATTTTCCTTGAGTTTTAGTTTAAAAAAAAAATACACCGATTTTTACTGTTATTTTGAGTCTAATTGGCTACAATCGCTGTTGAAATTGTTTGATATAATTGAAAATAATAATAAAACAAATCTCCCTTGAAAAGGGCTGTTCATACACGTTTCCAGGGTGTGTCTGGCGTGTTCTTACGAATTTTGCAGTGTCTCGCAAGTGACAAGATATTCTAAAAACAATTTAACAATTTCAATTTAAAAGTCCCGTTTTTTTATTCCACCGCCCTGCGCTTCACGTTTTTAAATGCAAAAACATGATTTGAGTGGATGACCCCTAAGCCATTTCAGAGCACATATATGAATAGAAATGAATAGAGAATATCATCAAAAGGCTGAAAAATTAATTTCTAATTTTTATATATAATTTGGTATATCGGCCAGCCCTAATGCGAGGTGATTAAAGATAAAACAAGGACGTGATTTTCTACCGAGCCCATCCTTTCTGCAATAAGTGTATGTACTCTGAAAGAAATATATACTACCTGATTGTGAACAACATGAGAACATGCTAAATCCACTATCTGATCACACCAGGATTAACACCAGGTTCATTAGAGACCGCTCCTCATGGTCACGATGGGACACAGCTACCATTTGAAATCGCATTCGAATGATTCGTTTAGCCACTGCATGACAAGTTTCATGTGTGTTACTTTAAGATGGAGGGGGAAAGAGCCAACAAGGCCGTAGTGTTAAGGAATATTCTGAAAGAATGGGAGTCTTGGTCATGACAGCTGCCATTCCGGACTGAAAAACTTAATGGGGTGCGTCTTTGCCCACTTGGCAAAAACAGCCTTCTCTGTGATGAAACGGTGCCCGCCGTAAGGAGCGCTCTCGTGCAAGAGGTATTCGGCACATTCATCACGACTTCCTGCTTCATAGTAGTGGTACGGGACCTTCCGGTAGCCTTCTGATCTAAAGTAAAAAAGAAAAGAATGGAAGAAAGTATTATTTTGTTATTTCATGACAATTAAAGTGCCATTTTCACTATCCTATATTTTAAAAGGCCTTAACAACTATTTTAAGTTACTCTTTGTTTCGATGGTCCACTTTCGACGTTCTACTGACTATAAGTAACTTTGCCACTGTAAGGGTCTTTCGCACTAAGTGTGATATAGCGACACGAATGTACATTGCGATGGCGTTCTTGAATCAAAACAATAGATGGCTATGGAGCTTTTCACAACGGGCGCGATCAATCACAGCGCGACAAAGCACGACTTTTTTACGACCAGGGTGTCGATTTTTTTCCCCCGTGGCCCTCGATGAAACAATCCGTCCAATTAGATTTGAGCTTACCCGAGCCGCTACTGTTGCAAAAAAGTGTTCGAGTGGTGGCGCTGTTTTTAAATATTGTGTAAACACAGAAGAAAAGTGTTCCAGAAGAGAGAAGAGAATGGATGTTCAGTTATTTTAATCATTGGTGTCTAAGAACAGATATGCTCACATGTTCTTTATACAGATTATCATTTTCTATTCATTTTCCACCGAATTATATGATCTGAAGAGCTTGAAATGGTGTTTTCTTCTGTCTGTGTCTGTTATGAGTCAAAGAGCTCATTCGCTCTAGAGCTGTCAATCGTATTATGTGCTCATAACTCCTGCCTTTCCGAATGACGAAGTTGTGTTCATTTCCTCGTTCTGAGTTCCGCATATAAACAACTATAAGAGAAACATTTCAACAGATGAAATGTAAAGCCAAATAAATATATGAGTATGACGATATATGCTCTGAATGTGTTTTTCATGCAGCTCGGGGTATTTTTATAACAATAAAGAATGAGAAATGCTTACATGAGAAATGCTAAGTTTATTATAAAACACTACAAATAATGCAAGTATGCCAATTATTTAACCAAAATCCACTTTAGATCGCAGTCGGAAGTTTTTACACGCACTCGATGATGGTTTCTGTGTAGTACCAAACTTTATTCATCTTCATTTACTGTTGTGTGTTGTGCAGGTTAAAGCCAAACAGGAAAACCTACGAGATGCTTGCATGAGGAAAATGTATTCTCGGTCAGCGCCACCTATTGTTCAGGCGTGAATCAGCTGAAGACAATCAATCGTTTCGCATTCAGTGTGAATGTTCCGTTTGTCTGTGATTCGCTTAGCTTTATTGCGTCGTGCTCAGTGTGAACGGGCCTTTACGTGTTTGATCAGGTTTTGTTTTGTTTTCTCTGTTCCCATTTTGTGTGTTGTGTTCTGTGTTTTCGTTAGTTTCCCTGGTTGTTAATTAGTTCTATCACAACTGCTCTGTTTCATGCTTATTACTGCCCATGTATATACGCCTGTGTTTCCTAGGTTCCTTTGTCCAGTATTGTTTGTGTTTTAGTTTGTGTGGAAAGTTAATGCATCTCCTGTTTTGTGGATTAATAAACTGTTCTTCCGGATTCCCTTCGTCGTGCACCCTTCTCTACAGCCAACTCACGTTACAGAAACTACGGGCCCTATTTTAACGATCTGAAACGCAAGTATCAAACGCGAAACGCAAGTAACTTTGTGGGCGGATCTCGGGGTTCTCGACGCAAATCTAAAATGGGTTGGTCTAAAGTAGCTATATTACTAATAGGTGTGGTTTGGGCGTAACGTGAAATAAACCAATCAGAGCATCATCGTTTTTCCTGGTCAGTGGCGGAATTGTTTTCTGGAACTGCAAAATAGCACCAGGGAACGTTTGCGCCGGAACACGCCTCCTCTTTTCGCTGAACCGCCCCCGGGAGTGCAAGTTCATTCCCTAATTTACCGACATGCGTCTGTCGAGGGAAAAGTCCACTGTGCGTCGGGTGCAAAATAGGAATGATACATGCGTCGGTGTACAAAGTCAATTGCGCTGGGTGCAAGATAGGGCCCTACAAGTCAGTGTATTCTACTAACCCGAACCCTGACCTAACAGCCTACTAATACTCTAAAGTTAGTTGACATGTAGTTGACAAGTTATTTAGTAGAATGTCTAAAGTGGACCATCGGGGAAAAAAAGTGTAACCGTATTTTATTTCAGCTTCACATATCTCTGAGTGAAACTGAAAAAACCATTAGGAAAAAAATATGCTAAAAGAAATACAAAATTTTTCCCTGGAATGCACTGATGAATCATGCACAATAAAGTCTATGAAGCACTTACAGTAGCAGTTTTGATTTTGCTAAAGCTTTAACCAATTGCTCCTTTTTTTATTCAAAGACTGAGTCCATAAGGAGAATTCCCACTGAGAAACGGTAGCTCTGAAGACTTTTTTTTTTTTTGCTCTCAATTAGATTAAATTTCTCTCTCCCAGTAGCACCTGTTGAATTTTAATTACAAGAGATCCAGCAAAGTCAATTGCAACAACAGCTCAGCACATTATGCTAAAATAGATACTTCCCAGCTGAACTGCCTTTCATCAAAATGACTTTGTTGTAGCCACTGTTTTCTCATTTGCCAGTCTTTACAGGTGACTGGGAGTTGCTGTGGAATGAAAATTGCTCATTGTTTTGAAAGGGAGAGCGGAATGAATAAATGGTTGGGAAAACAGACTATAATAGCTACTTTACAAACACTCTAATCACATTATTGCGTGCTTTGCTTATGTCTATCTGCAGTAGGGGGGTTGTGAGGTTGTTAAGGACACTATCATCAAAATGGAATCATAGTGAGAGATTCATGATAAAAGGGCTTATATACTGCTAAAGAACTATTGAATAACAATATCAGGACTCAGGAGACATGCAAGGCAATGTGTCAGAAAACAGAACAACAGAATTAATATTTTGACACCAAAAATGATTGCAGTAAATGAATAAATAGTACTAAATAAATAGTACTAAATAATGTGTTCAGACTTTGTTTTGGTGTCCAAGGTAAGCTAAAACATAATGCAACGTTACAATGGTCTTAAAATGTGTCATGACATGAGAAATCTAATTTTTGACATTTAATATGTCTTTGTACCATTACAATATCCTGCATTTTCATAGTTTAAAATGTCCTCCACAGTACAAAAAGCCTTTATATAACCAAGGTCCAAAAATATAACCAAGGTCCAAAAATGGCTTGTTTGTTTGTGACATTTGTGGAAGAGAAACTTTGGTCCCACTTTATATTAAGTGTCTTTAACTACTATGCAGTAACATTTAAATGAATCATTTGATACAATGCACTTATTGTGTCCATACATTTTTGCATTGTATAGTTAAATAAATACCTGCATGTAATTACAGCTGTAATTCATACATCCATAATTACATTGTTGACCTTCCCTTACCCCTTAACCCACCCTTAAAGCTACCCATACCACCAAACCTTAATAAGACCACTGGAGTCATGAATTACTTTAATAATGTCTTTACAATCTTTCTGGAGTTTGAAAAAGGTAGTCACGTATGCTGTCAATGGAGGGACAGAAAGTTCTAGATTTCATTAAAAAGGAATGAAATAATAATATTAATTTGTGTTCCGAAGATGAACGAAGGTCTTACGTGTTAGGAACAACATGAGGGTGAGTAATTAATTATTATTATTTTTGGGGGGTGAACTAACTCTTTAAAGGGTGAGAATGAGAGTTAAAAATAAAAAAAATTTGCGGATATTTGATTGTTTTTTGTGCAAAAACCTTCTAAGTGAATCTATTGAACATAAGATAATTTTAAAAAATCCACCTCATGACCCCTTTAAAATTTTGAAGCAAAGGTATTGGTGTGTATGTTTGTATTATTACAGGGGGTTTGTTCGAAACTCATAGAACTGTTCTTGTATCAGCTCTGCTGTCCTATTACACTACAAGCGAAACTGCTTTAAATACCACTGTCAAGTGATAGATTGCATGCCAGTCTTACTTGCAGTATGTGTCATTGATCATCCCGTAGACTCGGATCTCCTTGCACATGTCCATGGCCAGAATGAGTGTGAACCAGCCGGTGCTCAGGTACGACCCCGACTGAATCCTGCAACATAAAATCATGATGTCAGTACTCAAATGACCCTATTTTACCCTGGGTAAATGTCTTTATTCCAAAAGAAGTGGTTGATAAAACATCCATTGGAGAGATCTCCATTCAAATAATCCACATTATAGGTCCCCAAAAGCTAATACCTCTTTCAAAAAGGGAAATGAAGCACCTGTGTGTAGAACATAATCTGGGTGTATATAGATAGTTCCAGAAGGACTAACAACATAGGAGCTGGTCTATAAAGAACAGAAAAGAGCTTAACAGGTAAGAAACTATTAGTTTGTGTGAAATGAAATCCCCAAATCAGAGATGAGTTTGACGTAAATAAAGTCCCATCACACTTTAAAAGCACACATGCTCCCTTGCCTTATATAAAAGCACCTCCACAGCCTCAGTACTTCCATCAAACAGTCCTGACGCTTATATTCCCTGCAGCTTGAGCCTGTGAAACTCTCCCCTGCAGGGCTCAGGAAAGTGGTCAATCATCAAGACATATTAGAGCACGTGGCCATTTAGAGAAGCTATTGGCACCTGTGGAAAAATCCATTTCCCAGGCGCTTTGTAAAGAACACCGGTTTCATCAGAAAGAGCAGACCTGCTTTCAAAGTGCAGGCATTAATTCCCAGCCATCTACCTTCCTCTGCTCTGTGCACCATTACATTGCCATTCATTGAGTTTCTGAGACATTGTTCAGCTGAATATACTTTAACAACCCTTAATGACGGCTTCTCTGCTTAGAAACCTAAAGGGATAGTTCACCAAAAAAAATGAAAACCCTTATGCTTTTCTTTTTTAAGTGGAACACACAAGAAGAACATTTGAAGAATATTTATGCAGCTCTTTTCATCTTGAACATGACTGTCAAAAAAGTAAGACCTGCTGCTGCTGTACAATATAGCGTACATTAATTACCCATAGCAGATCTATACAGGTGGAGCTGGGGAAGGTGGAGGGTTTCTGAAGCGCGCTTCACTGCTAAGGCAAATGCTAACCAAGCATTTGAAGGTTGAACAGCGAATTCATTGGCTATTGATACAGCAGGAACCAATCATCAGTGTCCTACAGAGAATGATGTGGTTGCAAGTAGATTGAGTTAAGGACCTATCAGCCTGCACCGTCAAGAGTTTCATCACAGAACATTGTTTATTTTGTTATACTGCAAAAAGCATATTTTTAAAACTTGTTTATGCTAAAAACAAATCTTACAGTGCTGACTTGCATTAGAAACATTCAATGAGCAGGGCTTGAATTTCGGCGCGGGATTGCGGGTATTGCGCATAATTTTGATAATTCCCGCAGGTCTCCCACTTATAATGCGGGAAATTCCCGCAAACATTGATTCACTTTAGCCTGTAGGCTGTATTAGTAAATTAATCCACACAGATTATAAAATCAAATCAGTAATTTTAAAACTGTCTGCGAGACGCAATTTCTCAAACCGCGCGAGTGATTCAGCGGTGCTGCGTCTTCTATCTCTCGTCTCTCAAAATGGGTTGCACAAGGCAATCGTTAAGCGCTGCAGGCGGCGATACACTCTCGCGTTTCGGGAGTCGGGATAGACGGAATTGTCACTTGCATAATCGGGCCAGCATTGCATCATGAGTAACTAAAGTTTACCATTTGCACGTCTTTTTAAGTCTTACCAGTTTAAGCATTCACGCGATTTTAAACTCTTCGGTACGTGCACGCTGTCTGAGAGATGTTTCTCTGCACACATACATAGAGTAAAGCCGCCTCACACACAGCTCGCGGGTAACCAAAGTTATTTTTCGTGGATTATATCGCTTTAACAGTCAAAAACATGCAAAATTATGTCAATTTCGGTCTTGGTGAGTATCCTCTAAACACAGTCGGTTATGTCTTAAATAAGCATAAATCGCACGTGACCGTATAATAAACACAGGATCCGTGCACTAGCTCTTAAAGGGACAGCAGACATATGTGTCTGTCATTCATTTGGTTGTCAAAACAACAAAACATGGCTTTCATTTTAAGGAATCAGGATTAATAGCCTATGTATTTAATTTAGTCAGGACTAAAATACTACCCAGTGTTATTTTACATTTGATTACTTTATTCAGTCTCTGTATTTCTGAATACTAGTGTTAGACCTACAGTAAGCAAAAACTTCTCTCTTTATTTCTCTTTATTGGTATCTTTATTCTATTGTATTTATTTGTGCTACTTTTTTCAATTTAATTCAAAGATTGAAATCAAGAATTCCTTGTGTTGTGTAAATTCTTAAGAACAAAATTACCCCATTGTAAAAATGCGATGAATGAGCATACATTTAGGCGAAATAAATGTAATTAAAAAAAAAAGTCTAAACTCCCCCCTCAAATTAAAAATTCCCCCCATAAGAATCACCTAAGGGGGGATTTCCCCCCCATTTTCCAAAATGAAATTCAGGCCCTGAATGAGAACTAGAGTTCAACTTACTTTTCTGAAAGTAAATGTGCCATTTTTTACTCCTTTTTTTACTATCCTTTTAAGAAGAGATATTGGATGTTGGAACAACACATCATTTTTATTTTTGGAGGACACAATTGTTATAGCTAAATATAAATATAAGCTCATCTGTGCTATAGAAAATAATTTCGAATTGTCTTTCATGCATTAGTAAATGCAACCAAAAATCATGTTTACGGTAATGCACTTACAATGGCAGTTTATGAGGCAAGACACTGGAATAAACCTTCAAATAACACTATTTGGAATATATAGCCACAAGAATTGCACAACATTATCCGATGCCACAAGTGAGATAGAATAGCTTAACAACTTGCGGAAATGGAGATGCACTGCTATTCTTTACCTAATTGATTTATCTAAACAGCTCATTTTTTATGGTGCGGTTCTGCTGACTAACACAGCTGAACAGTGCTTCCCTAAGATGTTTTAAACTATTTCTTCCCCTGGGATGAATTTTTCATTTAGCCAGAATGGTAGAGTTGCCTAGCGCTCTTAGTCTGTGCCAATTTATCTCTGTGAAGAAACTAAGTACAGCCATTATTACACATTAAAGAAGACAGACAGTTCCTCCAAGCTAAGGTTGTGTTTACTTTCATTTCGGCAAGATCTATTAATAACCCCGAGGCTGTCAGCAGTTGCTAGTAAATGATAGGCCTTTAGTAAGTGCACCAGCTCCTGTTCTTAAAGGAGAAGTTCACTTTTGAAAAAACTTTTGCTGATAATTTACTCACCCCCATGTCATCCAAGATGTCCATGTCTTTCTTTCTTCAGTCGAAAAGAAATTAAGGTTTTTGATGAAAACATTCCAGGATTTTTCCACATATTATGGATTCCATTGGGACCCAAACGGTTCAAGGTCCAAATGACAGTTTCATTGCCGCTTCAAAGGGCTTTAAACGATACCAGACGATAAATAAGGGTCTTATCTAGCGAAACGATCGGTCATTTCAAAAATAAAATAAAAAGTTGACGTTTTATAAGCACAAATGTTCGCCTTGCTCTGTTCTGTGATGCGCGTTCGTGACGTCACGTAATACGCAATTACGTTGAAAAGGTCAAGTTTGATGTGTTTACAAATGTGCGGAAGGAGGACCATATAAACATTTTCAAATGTATTTGTGTCAGTTTATCGTTTAAAATGCCCATTTCGTGTGCGCATCCTGAGTGTTTTAATATTAAAAAGCCAAAAAGAACATTTTCTTCAATTTTTCAAGCGTGACCTTTTCAACGTAATTGCGTATTACGTGACGTCACGAACGCGCATCACAGAACAGAGCAAGCCGAACATTTGTGCTTATAAAACGTCAACTTTTTATTTTATTTTTGAAATGACCGATCGTTTCGCTAGATAAGACCCTTATTCATCGTCTGGTATCGTTTAAAGCCCTTTGAAGCGGCAATGAAACTGTCATTTGGACCTTGAACCGTTTGGGTCCCAATGGAATCCATAATATGTGAAAAAATCCTGGAATGTTTTCATCAAAAACCTTAATTTCTTTTCGACTGAAGAAAGAAAGACATGGACATCTTGGATGACATGGGGGTGAGTAAATTATCAGCAAAAGTTTTTTTAAAAGTGAACTTCTCCTTTAAGTGGTTTATCCACCAGCAGCTAATGGTGCCGTATCAGGTTTCAGTCATGCCAATATAAAGAGAGTTTGTCACTTCTTTATTTAAACTTTTTACCTCAGTCATTGCTGAACTCATTCCTGTGTGTGAGCAATAAAAGGTTTGAAATGACATAAAAAATTACGTATGCCAAGATGGGCGAATTTTTATTTTGCCACTTGTTTTTGATGCACTTGTATTTGTAGGCTACTTGTAAACACAATATATATATATTGTGAAATATATCACAAAACCAGTCACAGATTTATACATCACCTTAAAGCTGAATAAGCTTTCCATTGATGTATGGTTTGTTAGGATAGGACATAGGAGTTACAACTATTTGAAAATCTAGAATCTGAGGGTGCAAAAAATTCGAAACATTGAGAAATTTGCCTTTAAAGTTATCGCATTTATGTTATTTTGCTGCATCCACTCACAATTTTTTTTTTTTTTTATATTCACGGTAGGAAATGTACAAAATATCTTCACGGAACATGATATTTACTTAATATCCTAATGATTTTTGGCATGAAAGAAAAATCGATAATTTTGACCAATACAATGTATTGTTGGCTATTGCCACAAATATACCCGTGCAAATTGTGACTGGTTTTGTGGTCCAAGCTCACACACATATATACACACTATACTTATAAAACGTAAGAAAATGTATAATTTTTTTTTAACGTTTTTTTTTTTTTTTTTGCCACAGCATGTTCATATTTTGCCCTCTTGTAATTGAATTGCTTCTACAGTTCTTATTTGTAAGTGTGAATAATCCTAAATCAATTATAGCACATGATTCATCACAACATTTTTCTTTTGTCAAATCAACTTATATTCACTAATGTTGTTCGGATAACATATTTTGAGTTTCTGTTGATTAAACTAATCTCTTTCCTTGTATTAACTCAAATCTTTAGTTTCATTGAACTCAGAATATTAAGGCAACCAGGTTACTTACTTTTTAAACCAGCAATCATTTACAGTGAACTAAATTAAAATTAATTAAAGTAGCACAGATGTAATAAGGCTTAGTTCGACAAACCTAATAAAATTAATTTGATCTTACTATGCATTAACCTAATCGCATTGACCTAATCCAACTAAACATTGACCTAATCCAACTAAAATGTGTTGACCCAATGGAGCTGACTTAATCTGAATGAAATAAATTAAATTGTGTGAAAAAACTTTCTTTAATTAAATTTAAGTAGGGATAATTATCATTTATTTATTGATTGATTTGAGTGTAGACAGCCTACAGTAGAGAGTGGACTGGAAATGTGTTGAGAGAAAAAAAGGAAATTAGATCATGACTTGCTGAAAGCAAGAATCAAACATTTATTTTCCAAAATAACCATTACAGCCATAGTTGCCATTTACAATAGTGGCAGGAGAGACTATTTGCCTTGGCCAACTGAATGCATCAACAACAAAAGCATCTCCAATTGCCTGGCAGGAGTTTCAGTTTGTTAGTGTGTGTTTTGAGAAGCAATCTCTGTCCAGTTTTATGTTTTGCTGAGTGATCGTTACAGTTGTCATCCGTGACGGAAAGCGACAGTGTTCTGTGCCGTGCACGGCTCTTAGACACGCTCTCTGCTTCTCTGTTGCTTGTTTGTGTGCTTTAAAGTGAAATCAGATAGACATTCTGTGATGTCGAGCTACAATTTTGATTCATTAAAACAAAAAACTGGTAACACTTTACAATAAGGTTTAATTTGTTTAGTTAGCTACATTAGTTAACATGAACTAACAATGAACAATACTTTTATAGCATTAATCTTAGTTAATGCCAAGCTCAATATGTTTTTAAAATCAAATCTGTTAACATTAGTTATTGTGACATGAATTAACATGAATATGGACATTTTATTAACTAACATTAACAATGGTTTATAAAAGCTGTAAAAAAAATATACTGATCATTGTTAGCTCATATTAACTAATGCATTGACATGTTAACAAATGGACCTTACTGTAAAGTGTTACCCAAAAACTTGTCTCAGGGCAGGTTAAAACCCTGAACTCCATAATTTTTTTTTGCAAAAAGGTTATTTTTCAAGCAGTCGTGCTCAATAATTCATGCATTTATGCATTCGATTACAAAATGGCTAAATTCGCTTAATCAAATGTCAAGTTGGGCAATTGAATTGGTCAGCAAGAATGATTCCTGCCTCAAATCACTGTAATGAGAACATTATAATTACAAAAAACTGACGTTGAAATTTTTACTTTAATAATTGTATGTTGTTAATACATTGTTCACATTGAAGTTTTAACTTGGACATAGCAAATACTTTACTACGGACCTGATCTCTGATCAACACATTTAAATATTAAGCATAACTTCATTAATATTCATAGGTCAAGCCTTTGTCATCTTGAGAGATTGCAATGGCACATATGTAGCCGCTTGAGTAAATCCTGATGGATGTCTTGGCCCACTTTGCAGAAACAGTTAAGTTAGCCATAAGGGATGCTTTCATGCAGGAGATACATTCATCAAAACATCATGCTTCATGCAATGGCATATTCCTGGATGCTTTGAACGCTCAACAAATTCTCAAAGGAAATCTAGGCAGACATAAGTTTTGTTTATGCATTCTGTAAATAGTGCTCCATAAAGTTTCAAGAGCTAGAACTCTTTATGAGTCATAATCGCTCAGTCTCGGCAGTGAATGAATGGCCACAAAGGAAATAAGTGCACGAATAAGGTGAGCTCAAATAATACTCTTTGTGTAATAATTGACTAAGTTTCTGTGAATAAATGAAAAATGGAGAATTCCAAAATATGTCGAGTTGATGCATTAACTAATTTTTCACCCTACTAAATTTTTCTACTTTAGACTGCTTACAGAACAGATTTCATCTGCAGAAATATTCATGAATCTATAACCAGCTAAAGCCTTATGCTCTGATCTCTATCAGCGAAACAGCATTGCATGATTTTACCATCTCTCATGGTTGGAAATAGATCTAATGTCTTTAACATCAGTTGCAGCTCATCTTGTGCATTTAAAGCAGGGAGAAAGATTTCTGGATTTGATTTACTGTGAAGTTAAACAGATTCATTTCATAAACGTGTGCAGATTTTTGCATCAAGGCATACTAAAGATGTCAATGATGCCTATTATTCTTTTAAAAAATCAAGATATCTTCATTTACAGATAGAGATTAATATTGTAAATAGATTAAAATTGATTAAAGATTGATATTATAAACTCATGCTATTTATTTTATGAATTTATATATAACTCAGTATCTTGTTGTAATTTAAAGACACATCTGGCAAATGAAATAATTATATCTAACTTAGCAGGTTTTGTATTACTAGTCTGGTTCATCTCTTTGTAATTAATTTATCTGCACTTGAATAAACAAGGAAAAATTACACTTCAGTTCATTAATTTTTGCTTGCGAGTAGCTGATGCATAACAGTTAAAATTGCATACTGTATATAAATGCAAATTGTAGGTCATATAACAAGTCACCGTTTCTTTTAGGTTTTCTAGGTATAAAATAAGTCAAATGCTATTTAAACAGTTTTAGTTAATCTATCACAAAGCATGCACAGTTTTTTATGTTAAACACAAGCAAAATGTCTTCTTTCTATCATTTACACATCAAAACAAATAAAAAAGCGTTACAGAGAAAGCCAGAATTGACATTTTTTTTTATCTAAAATCAATCTTCAAGGGCTAAATTGACTTTTTTGAACTACAAATCTAATCTAGGCATAGCTGCATTTGCTGCAGGGAAAGAATATGAGTGAGCAAGAGAATGAAAAATTTCAATATTTGAATTCTGCTCACATCCCATCTCGGTAATGTCTCTTTCAAAGGCTCCAGGATCTGTGATAATAGCCAATGAATGATGAGGCCTATTGCATGCATTAGGACTTTTATTCCCTCGTCCTATTCATAGAGTTTTCCGGCAGCGTTTGGATTCATGGACTATAAAGCCATCTATCCCAACACTAGGTTGATTCAACAGAACTTTCCCAAGAATACACAAACGGCGGTGCCTCAGGAAACACTCTCTGGATAATGGTAGGTCATTTCTGCTATTTTGCTGACATTCAGCCAAATTCTATAAAGAGCTGAAATTACAGTGGCTGCTAAAAAAAGAGGAAATGGATTTCCTAATACCATAAGCATGTAATATGTCAGATAGGTGCTAGGTAAGTCAATATAGAATATATTTATTAAAATTATGCAGAGCGACTTTGTGCAGCCGAGCAAAATAACAAATAAATGAAAAGATCTCATCTCAAAAATCCTCCGTGAGCATTCAGAATGAAAACAGTAAGCTGAAGAACTAATCAAAATAAATACCTTTGTGCCTTCAGTATGAAATAAGGGATTACAGTTGGAATAGGGGTCAATGCTGTTGACATGGTACATTTCAGACTTCTAAAGGTATTTTAAACCAAGGTGCAGTGCGACATATTCACACAGAGCCTTTCCTATACATTTCAACATTTAATAAATCAACTAGAAACATACGCATCAGGATTCAGAGGAGTCAAAATGTGTTAATTACCTTTGATTACTTTTTTCATCAGTCGAACTGTCATATTCTAATGAGCCTATAAGAAACGACATATTTTCTAAATAAATTTAAAAAAAACATACTGTAAACTTTCTGAGTACTACTTAACTTCTCTATCCTAAAGTAGCCCTCTTAAAAAATAAAACGTCAAAAAAATTATTTTCGTAGTGATAGCCATAGAGCCAGAAGAACCAATCTGTGTTCCCTAAATAATCTTTCAATGAACAGTTCTTAAAATAACCATTTATTTTTCTTAAATTTAAGAATATTTTAATAATCTTAAGAACCTTTTTCCACTATAAAAAAACCTTTATGCAATGGAATGGTCCCATTGATGTTAAAGGGTCTTCATGAAACCATAGATGGCAATAAAGATCCTTTATTTTTAAGAGTGTACAATCACTGTAACCCGGTTTCGGGTTCACCCAAAGAGGTTTATATTGGAGCAGAACAATTACATCAAAAAAAGTATTTTGTCACAACAACATAAAGCTAGTTCCCTTTTAGTCGCTCACGTTCGACGTAGTCGACGTGCCAACTGATCGGGATCACGCTTAGCGAGCCTGTCATCTTCGAGTATTGAAAAAACGTCGAATGTGAGCGACTGAAAGGGAACGTCTCGGTTACGTATGTAACTCTCGTTCCCTGAAGGAGGGAACGGAGACGTAGTCCCATCGCCACTATTGCTGGACCACCGCTGACTCAGGGCTCCGCTCGGCTCCTCAACGAAAAACAACTGGTGCATGCATCCACTTCTTTATTTATACCCGCGCTGTGGGGCGGAGCATGTGATGCAATTCTCGCACGACAATGTGCATTGGCTCGTTTTTACAATACTTGAAGATGACAGGCTCCCTAAGCGTGATCCCGATCAGTCGACATGTCTACTACGTCTCCGTTCCCTCCTTCAGGGAACGAGGGTTACATAAATAACCAAGACGTTCTGAATGGCCGTCAATGGGTGGTGCATTTGCAACTACCACCAGGGGCTAATAAGGCCATGCTAAGTGCAAAACTGCTAGTATATTCTGTTTAATTTAGTTTCCTAGTGTGTACCTGTTTGTTCCCTTGATTGATTATTCCGTTCACCTGTTGTCTCGTTCATAATTTTGTTAGCTCCTGTGTATTTATACTCCCTGTTCTGTTCAGTTATTTGTCTTAACGCGTAGTGGTTTGTTTCTCCTGTGATTCCCTGAGTTTTTCCTGCCTGTACTGTGAGTTGTGAATTAAAGACTGTTCTAGTGATATATTTGTCTTTGTGTGCTTCGTATGTGTAACTTCCCGTGATAAGATGAATGGAGCACAATGGAATAGACCAGAACTCATTTTTAAAAGTAGAACTAATTTTAACTTAACATGTTGTCTTAAAAATGCAACAAACATGGTGTAAGATGCTCAAAAACAGCATGAGTCACATTGCAATAACCAAAAGAAAAATCTAATTAACCAGAAAGGAATTATCAAGATCAGAATGACGCTATATGGCTTATCATCTCGGCTGTATTAAACAGCATTCAAAGAATGAAGCCTGATTTAATGCAGCACATTTCTGAATGCTCCTAAGCCAGCTGCATTTTATTCTCATCCTCCATAAGTAAATAAGTCAAGCAAAGCCTGAAAGGACTATTTATAGTATAATTTTTAAAATGCCTCCAAGCTTCCAGTTCCAATTAAAACTACTATATGTACACTTTGAGTCATTATGACCTAAAAGAGCACCATTGACTCTTACAACATGGTGTCTACAGTGTTTCAGATATGCTTTTGTTTTTTCAGAGCGGCATCTTGGCAACTTGCTCATCATGGCTATGTTTGAAGTCCATTCAGTGTGTTTGAACATAAAGTGTATTTAGCCTAATTAATTCATACTAAACAGTCAGAAGATCTAATCATCTCTAATGGCATTATACTGTCACGTTATATTGTGCGACGTGCAGGTGCACTCATTAATATAGCGGGTAAAAGGGTCTGATTCAATTAGGCATAGAGCGGAAGCCAACCAATGATTTCCCGAGGCAAAATTGTGACTACTTGACAACTGTTGATGAGAACAAGAGTCTTTCTAGGCAATTAAATGTAGCATTTAAACCTGCCTGTTAAATGATGATATAAAATGGACAGTTCAGACTTCAAATTCTGATAGGACTAACGGTTAGCATTCTGTGAAGGTAAATTAATTATGTACTAATACGGCAAGTTTCTACATTGCTTGGTAACTATAAAAATCCCATAGACCAGTACATATCCACTGATGCGGAATGTGCAATTTCTCTTCATTAAGGAGCTTTAATTCAGTCTTTTTGAACAATTGATAGCAATTACTGTTCATAATAAAAGCCACCCAGATGCATATTTTATAGACATTCCCAGAAAGTACAACTAAGTATTACAGTGTAATAAAGTTGTAATAAAGCAATTAAAAAGATGTAACAGGTAAAATGGTGGCAAGCAAAGTGAACAATCCACAAAATTGAGTCTCCGATTATCAGTAATATCTGCAGTGACTTAGCAACCCGTGCGTGTCAACACAGAGGTTAACAGGACTATCATGGCAACAAGGTAATGTGACAGTGTGATTTAGGAGGACTGTCCTCTGTTATCTGCACATAGTTTACCAGGCCACCCCCACACACAGCATGACAGTGAACCGGTAAATGTGCGACATTTAAGATAAAAGAACTCAGTCTGGAAGATTCTGCTTGGCCCAAGGCACTGCAGGTACTGTTTAGATACAGAGATTGCACAAAAGTTTACACATTGTCTGGGAGGAAACCAATAAAGGTGAAAGGGCAAAAAAAAAAAAAAAAAAAAGGTAGAAATAAAGGATAATGAAAGCAGATAGGAAGAAAGATCAGAAGGAACGCTTAAAGAAAAAGAAAGCTAGGAAGCATACTAAAGATATTTTTGTATTCAAGTAAACACTGTGTATTCACGTATACATATAGGTGACTATAAATGGCTAAATACAACTCTGGAAAAAATTGAGACCACTGCAAAATTAGAAGTACCTCTGGATTTATTATTTATATCTGTTTGAGTAAAATGTTTTCAGACCTTGAATAATGCAAAGAAAACATAATAAAAAAAATGATAAAACTTACGAAGAGTTCAGAAATCAATATTTTGTGGAATAACACTGATTTCCAATCGCATCTTTTATGCGTCTTGGAGTGCTCCCTATAAGTCGGTCACAATGCTGTTGGGCAACTTTATGCCAATCCTAGCGAAAAAATTCAAGCATCAGTAAACCAGGGGATCCTAGTGGGTGCCACTCTTTTCTCAATTCCCCCACTTCACGTTCCCTTCTCATTGTCTCTTTCCAGTATAAAGGCACTGTCCACTCCAGTTTGGACCTGATCGATGGGAACTTTTTAGATGTTTCCATTGCTGTGCAATGGGGAATTACAGCCATCCCTCTTCTGTCCGTTCCCTCAATGGCCTTCTCATCCCCTCCATCACCCTTCTACTCCCTCTGTAAGTCTGATCATTTCAGGCAATCACGATGAGATGATTGAGCTGTACCTGTTCGATTCCCAGAGTGCTCCGGTGGTCCTGGGGCACCCGTGGCTGGGGCAGCACAATCCTCACATGGTTGGTCAGGGATTTCTGAGTTCTAATTTGTTACAGGATTTGCCTACCATTTGAACCATTTACTTGAGGGGCATGAGTGGAAGCCTTTAACACCCCCAATGGGACACTTTGAATACCGGGTCCTACCTTTCGGGCTCAACAGCACCCAAGCTATATTCCAGGCCCTAGTTCTGTCCCAGCTGTCACCCAGAGATGGGAAGGTGCACCCTGTGCCTTCTTCTTTCACTGTCTGAGCTCTGCTCAGCGCAGCCCTGTTCCCTTTTGCTAGATGGATTACAAGAACTTAGAGTATGTCCTTTCGGCCAAGAGGTTGAAAGCTCGCCAGACCTGCTGTGCACTCTTCTTTGGGTGGTTTAACTTCTACCTGGATGCCCTCTTCCATCCAAGCCGGATGCCCTCTTCCATCCATTCGATGATCCTGGGGGGGAGGCGGAAACCATTATCTACAGGAAGGTGGTGGTGGGGTCCCTTTCCTAGGATGTCCAGCGGGGGCAGGGGGACACAAGCTCCCTTCCCCCAAGGAGACAGCCTAGGAGATGGTGGACAACGTCTTCTGGATCCATGGCCTTCCTGTGGATGTGGTCTCCGACAGAGGACCACAGTTTGTCGCCCGGTTTTGGAAGGAGTTCTGTAAACAAAACGGGGCCTCAATGGGTTTGTCCTCAGGTTTTTACCCTAAGACCAACGGTCAGTCCGAACAAGCCAACCAGGACCTTGAGCGAGCTCTCCACTGCCTGGTTTACATAGTCCAAGCTCCTGGAGTCAACAACTACCGTGGGTTGAATATTCCCACAACTCCCTGCCGGTAGCATCTACTGTCATGTCTCCTTTTCAATGCTCTAGTGGTTATCACCACCAATTTTCCCTGCTCGGGAACCTATCTGCTTTGTCCTGCACCTGGAAGAGGGCTAAGGAGGACTTGTTGCAGGCTTCCAGACGGACCAAAGCAGCGGCCGATCATCACTGGATCGTTCTCAGAACCATTGAGACTCAGCTTCTCCGCTCCAGACCCTCTCAGCACGCTCAATGGTGGATTGCAGACTCCTTGTCCCGCTTTGGCTGTGGTATTTTAAAGTATATGGCAAATATTCCAATATTGAATCAAAGGAATGCTTCATTTGCATCCACAGAAGTCTGGGCTAAAGCCTTGAGTATAAAATGGCCATTGAACCCGTGGTGCTCGCATTGTATCAACAATATCCAAGAGTCTTCTACATTCATATTACATATTACATTTTCACGGCTGAAATCATGTTTCACTTTGACTTCCAATGCATGCCTCATTTGCAAAACTCCAAAAACGTACCTATACAAAAAATTCACAGCAGAATTGAACTCTATTGGCAGAAAAACACCAACAACTTTTATTCCGTTTGCGGATGCGCAGTACTTGGATTTGAGTCCCGCAAAACACAGATCACAATAAAAGACTTCAAAGACTTGTAGAAGCAAGCAAACAATGGCATGGTTGCTTCAGTTATGTGCTGTTATCTCATGTTTTATTTCATTAACACTATTGTTGTTGTTGTTGTTGTTCTTTATTGTCACTTAGTCACAAGTACCAGCGAAATTAGCCATCAACCTGTCCATACAAACATACATACAATATGACAAGGGGGTAGACAGGACAGGAAGACAGAGCATTGAGGAAAAAAAATACAGCATAACATGAGGAGAGGTGAGGAGAAAAAAAAGGCAACCCCCAGACTATGCTCCTGTAAGGAGTACAGTTTGGGAACAGTAAAAAACACCTCAGCAAGACAGCAACTATCAGTTAGGTTTCAGGTAGGGTTTAGTGTAGGTGTACGTTATTTACAACGTGATAGAGCATTAAACTTTAAGCGCCATTCACTGGATATTTCTTTCACGAACTGCTACGATAAGTGCAACAACTAACATAGTAAAATGTTACAAGATTCACATTCATCTGTATTCATTTCTTAGCGATGCTCACAGGACATTTGTGCAAGCAGCAATGATATATCATTTTGCAAAAATGTCGCCACGTTTTCCCAATGAGCTGGGTTGTTTACTTCCTGTGTTAAGTCTGATTAAACAGTGATTTTACTATAGCACTTTTTGTAATGGCTACTGTAAGAAACTGACAGTCAGCCTCAGATTGCTTCCACTTAGAACAGTAAAGTATCAGGAGAGATCGCAATTGCTCAAATCATTCTCCTGGAATCCTTAAGCTTTCTTTCATCATGTGCAACATTAGCGCTGCCATCACACATATCTGAAATGTCACTGCTTCTCACAATCAGATGGGTGGATGTCTGACACTCAAAATAATGGAGTGTCTGTCACTCGCTTCCCCTGCTGCTGGTTCACACTGTTGGCCTGATTGATGGTTCACAATGGACTAATGAGACAGAAATGGATGTTCAGATGTACTCTTGGGATTTCATTCAGTGTTTGACAGTCATTCAAAACTGGAATTAGGTGCTGAACAATGTGAAAACTGATATTAATAATAAAGAGAGATTAATAATAAAGCACACAAATGTCCAAAGCATATAATGCAAGAGCAAACCATCAGTGTTTTACTAGAGTTTTACATTTTCTGAAGTCCAAAAAGGTTGCCAGGGTGTTGTTGCAAAGGGGTTTTGAGAGGCTTTTAGCATGTTGCTTTGCAGTTGCTAGGGTGTTCTGAGTTTGTGCTTGGTGTCACTTTCCTAGTCTTCCATCACAAATCATGTGACAAAATCATAAGTCTATCTATGCCTGAAGGGCAATGCCAGATAAAAGTATCCATGATAAAGAAGATGTATAAAAACGTTTTAAAATCTAGTTTAAAACAAGTGTCAAGTTCCTATAATAGCACTCTTTGTATTTATTTTGGTTCTATACAGTTTAAAACATTTACATCATTAAATGTACTGACTCTAAAATTGCCATGTGACCTGAACTAACCTTGACTTGTCATAAAAAAGGTCAAATTATCTAATATTTTACCAGATTTGTTGACCTTGACGCTGTCACGACCAGTGTTGGGGGAAACTCATTACAAGTAACTTGAGTTACGTAATCAGATTACTTTTACAAGTAACTAGTAAAGTAATTAATTACTTTTTCAATTTACAACAAAATATCTAAGTTACTTTTTCAAATAAGTAACGCTAGTTACTTTTTCACATTTATTGACTGACAGCTCTCCTGTCTCTGTGTTGAGAGAAATAAAGTGAGGAGGTGTTTGTGTGTGTGTGTGTGTGTGTGTGTGTGTGTGTGTGTGTGTGTGTGTGTGTGTGTGTGTGTGTGTGTGTGTGTGTGTGTGTGTTGAACATAATGGTTATTTTAGTTCTAGACTAAATGTGAACATGCATTTACTCATCTCACTTGAACAAAAACATTCAGTATTCCTCAAAATGAATAAAAACAGTCAAATGCAATCTCAGAATCTTGGGCAAAACTTTTATAATTAACTAATAAATTACACAAATATACTTATGTATTTAATTTCACTTCATTAACCAATGTCTTTGCTGCTGACATTCAATGATCTAATTCAACCATACTAATAAGCAAATATTACTTTAGATTAGATTTAGAAATAAGAGTGTTGAACTTCCTTCTCCTGTATCCTATTGTTCTTTAATCCAGAACAACAGCAGCTGAAAGGTTTGTTTGAGCGGCGCCCTCTACTGTACTCTACCTTTACTGTACTCTACTGTACTCTACCTTTACTGTACTCTACCTCTACTGTACTCTACTGTGCAGGAATACTCAGCCTGAGGATTATTCACTTCACTTTTGGTGTGAAAGGACCTTTACATTTGCCAAAAATATAACTGTTTTTGTTGTTATTAAAAAACAAGCAAGCCCAGCCAATGTGAGAAAAAGTAACACAAAAGTAATGTAACGCATTACTTTCTATACAAACTAAGTAATGCAATTAGTTACTTTTTTTGGGAGTAACACAATATTGTAATGCATTAATTTTGAAAGTAACTTTCCCCAACACTGGTCACGACTGCACCGGGTCCTTACTCACCACTGCACTGCCTCACTCATTTACTCACTCAAAACACATCTTAATACCAGGTGTTGAACTCACTATTCAAGCCCAGTTTCTGCATTTGCATTCTGTCTGGCCACCGTAACAGTTCCTGGTCCTTGTTACTGGGGATACCTCTGTTGTAAAAGACTTTAACTATTTGTTCTACTGTTCTTCTTTCTATTCATCATAGAATCCTGAAAGAAAAAAGTATCATGGTTTCACAAAAAATTATAAGTAGCTATAAATCCCGATATGTGAGTGGAAAGGTTTATAGATCAGGCTTGTCTGGGCGGCACAAATGTATTTTGTGTTGCATGCATGAATTAAATTATGAAGAAAGATGGATTGAAGAGGCGTTGTAAGACTTCTGCATGCTATTTTTTTCAATTGCTTAAAAAAGTAGTAGGGACAATATTGACTTTGGCAAAACTTGGTGGGGACGTATATATTAAACATCTGACACTTAAAACTAGAGTAATGGCTGCTGAAAATGTAGCTTTGACATCAGTGAAAAATAAAATAAAATAAAAATAAACAAGTAGCATAGAAAATAAAGTAGAAATTAGCTATTTTGAATTGTAATATTATTTCACAATATTTACTGTATTTTTGGTAACACTCTACAATAAGGTTTCATTAGTTAACATGAACTAATAATGAACTGCACTTATACAGCGTTTATTAATGTTAATTTCAACACTTACTAATATATTTTTAAAATCAAAAGTTGTATTTGTTAACATTAGTTAATGCACTGTGAACTAACATAAACAAACAATGAACAACTGTATTTGAACTAACTAATGTTAAAACAAAGATTAACAAAAACAGTAAGAAATGTGTTGCTCATGGTTAGTTAATACATTAATTATACATTAAGTTAGTTAATACATTAACTAATGTTAACAAATGAAACCTTATTGTAAAGTGTTACCGTAATTTTTGGTGAGCCTTGAGCTTTGGTGAGCATAAGAGACCTCTTTAAACATTTTTTTTTTTTTTTTTTTGATTAGCATCATGTCATTGACCCCTAAAACACAATCCTAAATCCGACATCAGTCTGTATGTGCTGAAATGAATCCAGTAAAGACATATACTGACACACCAAAAAGACAATCAATACTGTTCATTTCACACTCCCGCCAAAACCGAACAGCCATTAAATCCATTACCGTCTGAGTAGACCTCAAAAGGATTCAAAAGTGTGAAGTGACAGGTTGCAGTCTCTCATGTCCAAACCCTACTCTGAAGTTCTCAGGAGAACCTAACCAGAGCGTGAAACCGGTCCCTAACCATACCCACATCCCACTTCAATACCAGCAAGTGTTTTACAATACAACATGAACACAATAAGTGCAAAATATAACATTATTTTATGCAAGTAGCCTACATAGTAGTTATTAAAGACATAATATAAAGTGGGATTCATGTTTTACTTTTTTAACTGTTTAACTCTCAGTATCTGATATAACAAGTTCTTTTTTTGAATTCTTCCGCAGTCTTCTGTGAATTTAGACTTTATTAGCGATAATTTGCTGCCTCTCATCCACACCGTCCAATCGCAGGTGTTGTCTGCGAGCGAGGTTGCTCCTAAAATGTGATTCAAAACAAAAGCTTGCCTGCCAACTGTTTCCTGACATGCCGATCTGCTCTATTAAGGCTGATTTATTAGTGACATTACACACACATCTGCTCATGGCCACGCATTCACTCACACTCACGCTATAAGTTGCTCTTCTCTATGCGGTAAATGGCCGCATTTCACCTACCGGATGTACAAACCTCAGCACGCTGTTAGAGACATCACTATCTGCTTGCTTTTCCGCTAAAGGAATTGATGTAGGATAAAGGATAATCCTCTCCAGCCCTCCTTAGGAATATCTCTTATCTGTGCTATAACACAACAGCATTAGGACTATCATGTGGGGATTACTCTTGAAAGGCAGAACTATCTCAGCATTTCAGTCAGACTGATCAAATGCAATCTAAGCCTCTCCATGAAATAGAGATTTTTGGGCGACTTTTTAGAGAGTAACAGTGAACCTGCTGACTTTGTGAGCGCTCAACTTCAAATGAAACATTCATGAGGGTGTTATGTTATGGTCTGATGACTGTAATGAGTAATATCAACAGCTGATTAATTCCTGCGCTACGAGTGCAC
Source organism: Leuciscus leuciscus (assembly GCF_965113295.1). Taxonomy (NCBI): domain Eukaryota; kingdom Metazoa; phylum Chordata; class Actinopteri; order Cypriniformes; family Leuciscidae; genus Leuciscus; species Leuciscus leuciscus. Next base: position 16,635,522 of record NC_138730.1, on the reverse strand, counting down.
AGTGTGCCAGACTCATTAGCACACAGCGAGTGCTCTTCAGAACTCAAATAACCTTGAGAATCCATTGATTTCTTCTGACGGCATCTCACCTTTGGTACCGCGGGGATGTTGACGACAACACAAGGAAGATTTTTACCTACTCTGCCTCTTGAGAACATTGAGCTACTGAAGTGGCATTTTAGAGAAGGCTACAGATTTTACAGTTATTGCGTATCTAAAGAGCACAAAGAACACATTGGTTTCAGACGTGAAACGGTCAAATTAAATCACTGGCATTCCGGGATTCATGTTGGTGCATAAGTTTGTCTCAATCAATTTATCCATGTCTGCCAGTAAGTCCTATAAAAAAAGAAGACTTTTTTTCTTTTCTTTTTTTGTCTTTTAAGTTTCAAACAAGGCTCTTAAGTCAATTTATGAACTGACTTTTTAAAGTAAAAACACTTTTGGTCATGGGTCAAGAGAGTGTCCATGATAAATAAGTTTTTAGAAATGTAATCTTTGTATTCATGTTGGTTTCACATGGATTAAAACAATTTATAATTCAATTTAATTAATAAAATGTCATGAGGTGTAACCATAAATTTTTTTAGTTAATAAATATCAAGGCTCTCAAGTGTTAATTTAAAAAAAATCGAATTAATTACATGATGTGGCGATTAATTAATCTAATTAATCGCAAATTAATCACACATAAAATCTGGCTGAGAAATTACCCCCAAAAGATCATTTAAAGTCATTATTGTGTTAAATGAGAGAAGCATCAAATAGACATTACAAAAAGTAGCTTTAGAAAAAAAATATTTGATATGATTCAATATAGAATTTATTACACATAAACTTTTAGGCTTCAACAGCCATAAGGGTGAGTAAATGTTGACAGAATAACATTTTTTGGGTGAACTATACCTTTTTGTTTTAGTTTTTTTATATGGAAATTGATTAAATTATACTTTAAATAATAAACTAAAACTGACAGTAGGTGGCGTGAACACTGAACTAACCTTGCCATAAAAAAATTAATAGACTTATTGATTAATATTATTTCCTGTTTTATGTTTTTCTGCCTGTTTCTGCATGTTAGTTGTACCACATGACTTTGAATTGGTGGACAAAAGTTTTCAAAATATTATTAAGCAGTTTTTTTGTTTTGTTTTTTTTTTACAGAAATTCGTAAACAAATCTAACCTTTAGTAAATTTAAATAACAATTTTCCATCCTATTTGTTAACTCAATTAAAGATATATTAAAATTCACAAAATTGCAATTTCAAAGGTATACTCAATTTAGTTCTGAATGGTGCACAACCCACAGATATGAGCCACTGCCTGGAACCTCCTGGGTTAATGTACAGTTATGTAATAAGTTTTATGGTTTTAAAGGTGAACTAAGTAACTTTTTTTTTACCTTAACTGAACAGCTTCGGAGTCATTGGAATGGTTATATTACTTATTTCGGGTTGAATGGTGGTCGTTTCGCACCCCCCTGGTGCCCGTGAGCGGAAAATACGCACTTGCAACTTTGAGCCGGCGGGCCGCCGGCCGCTGCGTCAGGAAGTCTCGCGTGATATCAGGTCTCGCGATGTAAACAATTGCTTTACGGCCAAAAGAAATCTGCTAAAATGCTGTCATTATTGCGCTCCCTCACGCTGTCCGAACCCGAATGAAGAAGACGTTTTAAAGAACGTCCCATCTGCTTTGATGTCGTTTATCTATAGCCTCTGGTGTCTGAGAATCACCAACGAGTTTTTACGACAGTGTTGTCAAATATCTATTCCGAAGCTGTGGGGGGAGCTCTAGAGAGAAACCTGCGAGCAAAAAGCGAGAATACAGCGAAGAAATCCCGAAACTACTGAGTGCTGCTTTAAGGCTATGTTTAAGCTGTCAGTGTTTGGGATTGACAAACGCATTTACTTCGAAATGTCCCATTCACACAGCAACTTACAGTAGCCTCTCGAATACTGTCTCTTTTCAAATCTTCATTAACCGACAGCAGATTTATATCTGGGTGGAAAACGGAGCATTTGAGTCGCGCATAGAACACAAAACTGACGGGAGACGCTCCGGTGGAGAACAGAGACTGGATCTAAAACCTTCAGTAAGATACTAAAAGCAAAACCACACATGAAAACCAGCAACACAAGGTAGACAGAGCATCTCTCTCGCACTGCATGACGTGACGGATAATAGTTGTCTAGTCCAGTTCTGTTAATAACAGTGCAAGTTTTCAGAGAATGCGGGTGTGAGTCCTGAAAATGTATGTGTGTGAGTTCGGTTATAGAATGAGGTTGTCACTCCTGTAAATAGTTAACTGGTCTGTGTGTGAATGTAAACGTATTAAGGACTCAAATACAGGACTCTGCTGCTGTGTGAACGTGGCCAAAGATGCTTAATGTTTAGAATCCGGGCCAGATTTATTACCTCCTCCATACGCAGAGTGCATCACAAACATGTCGCCGACTACATGAGGTGGTTACAAAACTCTCACCTGTCTTTGCCTGTCTCCTTTTTGAAAACCGTGTCGCAGTAATTCATGCGCTCTTCTGTGGTGACGTAGATGCGAGCCTGTGGGTAGTTTTCCACCGCTTGCCTCAGCATGTTGTACACGATGCCCTTGCCATCCTGCCTCATGTTGCGCAAGGGTCCCCAGACCACATAGACGGTCTCGTTCCCCTGGCCGAAGAAGTGCTGGGGCTTCTGGATTAGCAGAGGAACACTAGTGTGAGACACCACTCTCAGGTCCGTCCTGCGGCCCACGTCCCTCTCAAAGCCCCGGCTGGGTGCGTTGTTCATTCTCCATATGCAGGAGGACTGGTCGATCTCAGTCCCTGCCTCACGCCCCAACATCTGGCCAGAGCTGGACACTATACTGCAAACCTCACAGTGCAGCTTCAACGGCTAAAAGAAAAGAAGAGAAATGGGGTTAATTAGCCTTAGAGGTTCATTTAAATCATGCATCGCAAGCTTTCATAGTCTATTTTACTAAATAATACAAAATAATTATATATCAATTATATATATATATAATCATATATATATACATATATGAAGAGTTTAGATGCAAAAGCCTCTAAGTGCCATCTGAAATTTTCTTCTAGAATAATAGCTTGTATATTTAAGTTCAGTAATTTCACTTAAATGACAATTAATAGGTAATTTTCATTGCCATTTAAGTGAAATTACTGAATTATACGAGCTTGATAAAAATGATCATTCAAATTTCAGATGGCACTTAGAGGCTTTTGCATCTGAACTATTCATATATATAATATATAATTTTGTGAAAACCATGATTCTTTTTCTAAGATTTCACACAGATGATCACGGATCCTCTGCATATTTTTCCTGGTGTTTTCAGAGTCAGTAGAAAGGTCTCTTTAGTGTCCTAAGTTACAGCTGTGACCTTAACTGTCTACAGCCTGTAAACTGCTAGTGTCTTAAGGACTGTTCTAAAGGTGCATGTGCAATAACTGTTTATGGTTCACTGAACAAGCATCAAAAACTTGTTTAAACCCTTTCCAATAAAGATCTGTGAGGCTTATTTGAATTTTACAAAATTATCTTTACAGTATCTTGAAAAAGAGACGTTACTTCTTTTTTTTTTTGCTGAACTTACATAATGCATTAAATTGATCAAAACTTACAGTAAAGTTATTTTTAAACTTACAGTATCTTGAAAAAGAGACGTTACTTTTTTGTTGCTAAGCTTACATATGTGGTTTTTAAATATCCTTTTATATTCGCCCTGACTTAAAGGTGCAGTGTGTGATTTTAAGCAGCATCTAGTGGTGAGGTTACGAATTGCAACCAACAGAAGTTACGGTGGCCGACAGGAAAAGACGTCGTCGTCTGAGACAGCAGAGAGTAGCCAGTTAAGCAATGAGGTTTCTTTACAAAGATAAATTAAGAAATTACGTTTACTTAATTATTCAGTAAAACGATGTTATTGCGAAAATTATTGTTACTTGTTCATGATTGAGTCAGTGTTTTATTCGCTGACTTAAGCTAGCTTCTTTGTACGAAGAACGCGCTCTGTAGTAGTTTGTTCGTTTAGGGCTACTGTAGAAACATGATGGCGCAAAATGGCTATTTCAATGTAAGGGGACCTGCGGTGTATGTACATAAAAACGGCTCATTCTAAGGTAATAAAAACATAACAGTTCATTATGTAAGGTCTTTAAACACCACTGAAAACATAGTTATGTATATGATATTGCATTTCTGTCAACAGATCCTCCTAAATATTACACAATGCACCTTTAAGGTACCAAATACCTGCTCCCCTTAAGCCTCACAGTGCAAACCAAAATATGAACTGTGGCAAAATTCTGACACCCATCACCAAAGACAAATTTGTAGAAAGGCAGAACGCAAATGGAAAAGGGACAGGCTGCATGTCTCTTTCCAAATGTTCAAAGACTCTCTAATGTCTTACCAGAATGCTGCCAAGTCTGCAAAAGATGCTTATTTTTCTAACTTAATTGAATTCAATCACTCTAGGTTCCTTTCATTTGTATGCGGATGACACTAATTTATACACCAATCAAAAGAAACAACCCTGTAGCGATTACATCTCTTCTGCAATGCTCAGAGGAGGTTAAATCATGGCTAGCCCAAAATGTCGGTAATCGGTTCCAGCTTCTATCAACTTCATCTATTGTCTAAAATCAAAGGCTTTCTCACTCCGAAAACTTTGGAGATGGCTGTTTGTTACGTTTCGGCTAGATTAATGCAATTCTTTATATTGCGGTATAATCCAAGTCTCAAAGTGCTCGTCTTCAGCTAGTATGCGACGACAGCGCAGTCCTGAAATGTCTGAAACTTCGCGTTTTTGAAGTTTGCGCAGAAAGAACTGAAGAGTTTTCTATTAAAACGGTGTCGTGTTAGCACAAGTTAAGTTAATAACTAATGATCGTTGCAACGGAAGTGAATCAATCAAACTAACTTTAGCTGGACAATAACTTTATTCTAGAGCTGCTGTAAAGCCAAAACACTTTACTTTAATTTCCTATTATCAATGTAAAGCTGCTTTGGAACAATCTACATTGTTAAAAGCGCTATATAAAATTTTTAAATAAAAATAAAAAGTACAAAACGCTGTGGCCAGACTTCTTCGTAAAGCGTCGTAAATATGATCACATCTCTTCTATTCTCAGATCTCTACACTGGCTCATTCACAGATCTCTAGTTCACCAGAGAATAGATTTTAGATTTCTAGTGACTGTTGTAAATGTGCTATATAAATAGAATTGTTATCATGGACACTCTCTTGACCCATAACCAAATTGAACTTTTTTACTAAAACAATATAAAATTTGGACCATCTGTCTTTTTTAACATTAAAAATGTCTTTACAGTAAGTTTGATCATTTAGATTTTATATATATATATATATATATAAATTATGCATGTTTTGTTAGAAAATAGTTTGACAAACATATCAAAAAGGTCTCATAACAGAAAAATCTATGCCACTATAAGGCTTTAAAAAAAGAATAAAGTACAAAAGGCTTTTTTCAGCAATAATGAGATATACCTTCCCATTGAATTGTTCACCTAAATCTCAGTCTTAGCACTAAATCTATTGAGTGTCTCTGTGGGTACATGACGTTTGAGGTGATGCTGTGTGCTTTCAAGTGCAGCCAAGTGTGGCATTATTGTGAATGTTGCTGCTATATTCGGTTCTTGTTAGTGTCATGCATACCACTGGATGACCATCCATTTTATGGTGGAAAGAACCACAACTTTTTTTTTTTTTTTTTGAGAATCCACTTTTATGGCTCTCATATAGTCAGGTGGTCCATGGTACATTTCTGAATTTTGTGAACAAAAATCTATCTGGAAAAGCACGGAACGATTCCACTGAAGGCAAGTTTGATGAGAAACCATATGCAGTTTATTTACAAAAACGTGAACAAATACAAAAATAAACAAAGACGTGACTTGACGATAAACATGAACAAAATATGAACTTAAACACACCAACAGCAGTAACAGGGAACAAAGCTAGACAAAAGAACAGTGGGGACTAATGACTTAAGACACACCTGAAAGTAATCAACCAATGAACCAATAACAAAACAGAACAGAACAGAGAAACTCATGAACCAAACAACCAATGAGGACATGACACATGAAACAAGGAGGCACATGACAGGATCACATAAGGAACACATGACACAACCAGGAACATGACAATGGGAAAACTTCAAAACAAAAGACATGAAAACATGGACAACATTAAACAAAACCACAACCAATCGTGATACATGATATGATGGAGCGCTGCAGTGACCATCTATGAAGCAGCATACTGGACGAAAATACAGAAAACAGCATGTGAGGGGGAAAAATCTCAATCTGCATGAGATTAAATGAAAATTCACAATTAAAACATTTACATATTCGTACAAATTACATTTTAGATCTGATTTGATTAAAGTGGTACTTAGCCTGAATTGAGAACCACAGTAAAAGATTACATCTGCGTAGTCTGCTTAAATATACTAAAAATGAGAGTATGCAGAGTGTGAAATGCATACAGAAGGTGTGTTCGATGCTGGATGCTGGATTAGCGAGAGTTGACGCTTGCAGTCGGTGAAGAGCTGAAAACGGAGACGTGAAGTCGGACACTTTCTGCATCCCGTAGTGACGCTCGCGCTGTGTTTGCATACTTTACCACAGCTGAAGTGAAATCAATGCAATATTTGTCAAATTCAAAGACTTTTCAGAGACGTTTTCATTCAATACTTTAAGTACTGCTTAATACAGCATGTGTTTGTACAAGAATAAAGTTCAACATAAGCCTATACTATTTAAATACCAATGAAGTGGGATCTATGTTGTTTTATCAGTTTCATTATGATAACATGACACAATATAGCATTGCGACATGAAAAGAGATTTTACTATAATTAAAAAAACATACTTGTAAGCATTAGTGGAACTGAAGGTGTCAGAATAAACACGAAACACGTGATCGTTGTCATGCGGTGGATTCGGCCACTAGTGGAACGGTTGTGTCGTCATTAGAGGACGTGAGTCACTCTTGAGAAGCTGCGCCGGCTGAGTCTGCCGACTGCTCTTGAATCACTCTTGCGATACTTTGATGGCATACGTCACAGTTACATGGTGTCAGCGTCGTCTCAAGTCAGACAAAATTTCTAACCGGCTTGCACCGCTTCAAGTCAGACGCTGATCGGTCTGCGCAGCACTGCAAGTCAAACAAGCCTTTTGACAGGAGCCTTAAACATTTACCCCTTCTAACCAGGAGTGTAATGACTAATCATCAACACCATGGCATTAAATCTATCACCCTGGTCTTTCTATTTATCCACCTAGAATACCAAAGGGATGCTGAGTGCCATGAGATTGCCCTAACAAATTAGAGCATGTTTGCACTGCTTGGCTGATCTGCAAATCTGAGAACAATTTGCTATTGCTCAAGACAGGATAATGGTGGCAGGGGCCGATCAATAGCTTATGGCTGACCAGCAGATCAGTAACAATTAGGAAGTAATTTGAGTTACGCCTCCTTAAATGTAACATTACTCACATTATTCTATTGGGAACAAAGAACTGATAAGACAAACACTGAATCACTGTAAAAAAAAAAAACAAAAAAAACAGCAGTAAGCCTTCAGACACACTTAGTGCTTGGCAAATGATAGACATTTGGCTTCCAAAAATTTAAATGAGATTATGTGTATCATCAGACCAAAGAAATATATGGAAATTAAAGTAAAGAAGATCCACAAGTCGATTTTCTAAAGCCCCTTTCATACAGCGTGTTGATCCCGGAAAATTGGCATAAGATTTCCAGAGTGCCTTCTGTGTGAACACGAACACGTCCCGGAATTGAGTCCGGCATCGATCCCGGGATGGGGACCTCGTAACATTGCGGAGACCAGTCCCAGAACAAAAAAAAAGGTTTTGTGTGAACAAAAGGCAGGATCAATGCCGCAAAGGGCTGTGGCGTGGTGATGACGCTGATGCTGAGATCTTTCACCAGGTTAGTGAAATGGTACGTGATGCACTAATTTATGATCGAATCAGAAAAGAATATGCATAAGACGCTGCAGAGACATTACACATCACATCAATGTCACATGTCTTTACGGAATCTTTACGGGATGTGTGAACGCACTGTATACAGATTCTGGAAAATCACTGGCAGTGTGAATGAACCAAAATCAAACGATCCCTGGACAAATCCCGGGACACATTATTAGTGTATTTTCCGGAATCTCTGTGTGAAAGGGGCTTAATTTGCCTCAAATATAAAATAAATACTTGTATTAAGTATTTAAATAAAGGAGTACAGAATATATTGGCTAAAGCCATACTGCATTGACTAATATAATAATTAAGTAAATTAAAGTAAAAAAAAAAAATACTATATACAGTAGGTATTAGAGCATGACCCCTATTTAGAAAAGCCAGTCATGTTCAAAAACAGTTCAGGTCTGTGGGGTAGAAAGATGACCGGAGCTACCTTGAGTCGTGCCTCATGAGATAGCCAAGGTTTATTGCAGGACTGTCTAAATCACATCAACTAACCACTGGGGTACCTCAGGGTTCAGTGCACAGCCCCCTTCTCTTATCAATATACACAATTTCACTATGCCCAAACAATTTTGTTTTTCTGATCTTTGTTTTGATTCTCACCTTGTGTCTTTTATTTAGAACGTTATTGTCTCTCTTGTCTATGGTGGCTCAGTGGAGAGAACTGTTGCCTCACCGGTTTGAGTCCCAACTGAGACAGCTGTGTGGAGTTTGCATGTTCTCCCTTTATCCATGTGGGTTTCCTCCAGGTGCTCTGGTTTCCCAACAGTCCAAAGACATGCAGGTTAGGATTGGATTGGTTGCTGCATAAGTTTACACTCAGTGCTGGCTTGCATCAGGAAGCATATCACACAACACTGAAGTCTGATTAAACCCACCAGTCTTCATTATTACAGAAAACTGAAGGACAGCTACTGCAGCCGAAATGTTATCTTAAACATTAATAAATAAACATTAATATTCGAGTGTTCCTTACAAAAATAAGCAAGAAGTCAAGAACGTTTTTAACACTCAAGGGTATCATAGCGATTTGCAAAAAAAAATTGAGCACTTCAAATGAACCCAGATTCAAACTAAACTAATAATATGCCCCATGTGTTCCAAGACAGGCTCTCTTGAGCACATCTTGAGCAGCTGCTCCTGGGCCCTGAGCGATGGCCGTTATCGCTGAAGACACGATCGAGTCCTCAAGACCATAGCTGAGGCAATCAGTAAGGGGATCATGAGAGCAGATGCACCAACACTACAGCCAGGATGATTGCATTCATGAAGGAGGGAGAGCAGCCCATGAGGAAAAAACAACCCTGTTGGCTTACTCTACACAGCACGAGACAGGGTGATGACAGTGGACCTGGATAGGCAGCTGAAAATTCCAGCACACATCCCCCAGACCAGGATGATGTCTGGTCTATCAAACAGCTTCTCCTACTGGAGCTAACTGTGCCTTGGGAGGAGAGAATGGAATAGGCGCAGGAGAGAAAGAAGGAGAAGTATGAGGGACTGCTGCATGGAGGCCTGCCGCTGTAATGGGTGGAAAACCAGGTGCATGCCAGTGGAGGTGGGTTGGCGAGGATTTGCAGGTTATTCCCTCAACAAGTCTTTTGGACTGCTGGGAATAACTGGTGCAAACAGGAGAAGAGCCATCAGCAACAGTGGGCATCAAGATGGCTATGGTTGAAAAGAGGTAACGCGTGGGACTGCAAAATGCCACTTGGACACAGACAGAGGTTTGATCAACCTCGGTCAGGTCGCCTGAAGGGTTTGTTGAAAGACCCGAAACACTCAATGACGCCACGAAACAACACTTATGATGTGTTTGTGCATCAGAGGTTGTATGAATAACTGAAAAAACTAAGGGCCCTATAATACACTTGGTGCAATGCAGCGCCAGGCGCGACGCAAGTGTTTTTTGCTAGTTTCAGCTAGTTTCATGTTGTTTAAATAGCAAATGCATTTGCGCCCATGCGCTGGTCTGAAAACGAGGTGTGTTCAGGCGCACTGTTGGCGCGCTGCTATTTTGAGCTAACTGCGCTACTGTATATTTTTTTTATTTTGTTATTTAAAGGGCGCATTAGTAATGTGCGCCTATAGGTGGGTCCACAACACGCGTATACTCTGCTTATTACACACACAGGGACGTGCAGCAGAGCACAAACATTTTTAAATATGATTCAAATGTATGATTCAAATGTAAAAGATTATTATTGTGTACATAAAGATATGGTGGAATCCGGCCTGTCACGTATATGTTCTGCTTGCGCTTTAACCTCGCGCACGAGCAGATCTGTTTCCTCGCTAGAGAAGCGTTCAGTTTTACCGCTTGCAAATTCCGTCATGTAAATAGCGAATCCGCCATGGCGCGAACGCAACTGGCTTTTAAAGGGAATGGGAGATGAGACTCTGATTGGTTTATTGCACGTTACACCCAAAACACACCCATTACTCATTAAGAGAATAGGGAGAACCCTTTTAGACCGTCATTAAACTAGCAAAAGTTTCACAAAGCAATATTTTTTCCATTCTATATTTTAAAATTCAATGTGAATTAAAAATGTGCATCTCAATTCAGTTTAAAACCTTGAATTGAAATTGAATTAAAAAAAACACACACATTCTAAACTTAATCCAAGTTGCCACATTAAATCCTTTTTGGACTCTCTCCAATAGTTACCAGTCAGCCTGCATCAAATTCAAGGGTCTTTTATTCAGTAGCACGCCTGGAACACAACCAGCACAAAATCATTTTGGGGAGATTGAGGAACATTTCAGTGCAGCCATAGACTCTCACTTGTTATTTTAAACCCAGTCTGTCTCTGCTGCTGGACTCACAACTCGCACTGATGTACACATATTAATTGGTTGGTTGGAGCAGGAACACACTGTCACATCATAGTTAGTAGTCATTAAACCGTTCTGGAGCATCTGGACTGTGCCTAGATTTCATTTGCCAATCTGGGCAGAATAACAAGTAATATATGCGCACATGGAAAAACACACAGGAGTGTGATTTGTCATATAACAGATGAATTAATATGCACTGCTATTCAACATCATATTTTCATCTACAATGGGAAGTCTGTGCAGCAATATACAGTATATTAAGCAATAAGTTAGCATGTAAAATAAAAGCTTACTTATTGTGCACCTAATAAAATATTATGCTAAAAATATCAACAGTAAAGGAGATTATGCACATTACACAAGCTTGTTTTGACAGTTACAATAAAACATGTTGATAAGTGAATAGCATAGTTTATGTGTAATGTTTATGCTATCACTTCATTGTTTTGTTTTATGACTAGGCTTCATGCATTAGCACTTTTGATCTAAAGCCTCATGCAGAGTTCAGCACCTCTGGATATGTTAAACCAGACTGAAAACAAGGTCATAACAGAGAGAGAGAGAGAGAGAGAGAGAGAGAGAGAGAGAGAGAGAGAGAGAGAGAGAGAGAGAGAGAGAGAGAGAGAGAGAGAGAGAGAGAGAGAGAGAGAGAGAGAGAGAGAGAGAGAGAGAGAGAGAGAGAGAGAGAGAGAGAGAGATAGAGACACACATCAAATGCAAATAGCAATGACTAAGTAAGTGTGTTACTGTTACAAACTGCTCTGAGACACAAAGGTTGAGATCCAAATGCAGTATTTATTGAACACTGAACAGGGTAATCCAAAGATGTAATCCAAAGTGCAGGCAGGGTCAAACACAGGCAGGCAGTCCATACAAACAAACACAACAAGGCAGGGAACAAGGGCAAAAGAGTAATCCACGGAACAGTCAAGAAATCCAAAAACCAAGAGACATGAAACCAAGGAGAATGCTCAGAATTGCAGTGTAACACTAAACAAGACTTCGCAGATAATGAATGAGGATACCAGGCTTATATGGGGTGAGCTAAACAAGATAATGATACACAGGTGAATGTGATAATGGATGAAGAGTCCGGGCAGTGAGTTATGGGAAATGTAGTTTGTGAGGGAATGACAATAGTCTGATGGTGACCGTTACAGTTACAAAGCAGACTGTAACGCAGTTAGATGTTGTGGGAAGAAGGAGGCGGGAACCGCCAAATGTTCAACACACAATTTAATAATAAAATAAACAAATACAAAATGAAAGTAAAAGACAGCAGCCCCTCACGGACGACTGCTGTCACATATAATAAAACACAAAACACAACACACGTCCAGGCCTGTTCCTCTCTCGATCTTCACTGTCGTCGCTCCTCCTTTATGCTTCCGCTCCTCCGTGAGGGATACGAGAGGTGTCGCTCATTATCAATCATACCACCGGCCTCGCGCCATTCTCTCACGGCCCCAGACCAGAGCTTTTATCATAAAAATAGTCCAGCTGGTTAAAGACATTTGCATATTTGTCCTAGATTTCTCAGTTGGGTAGTTTATTGTAGTTTATTAATATGTAATAAAAGCAGTGTTAATTAATGCACTTAAAATTGACTTTGTTTTTTAGACTGCCACTTTGTTTTGATGCGGTTTAGGGAATATGTTCCTCTTTGCAATTTTTTTAAATCAAAACATTACAGAAATCTTCTTGTGCAGGATTTCATGGGAGATTTAAGTAACAAGATTAAATTAACTAAATCTACCCAATCTGAATCTAATCTACCCAACATTGCTGGAAGACAGAAACAAATGGTTTGCATTGTGGGATCCTCAATTAGGGATGGATACACAAACACATGCATTTTACTAAGAGACTGAATAATGGGCTTTTAAAAATATGCACACGTGTCAAGCCTGGAACCCTATTTGAATCAAATGTATTCATTTACATACTCATTTAATTTTGTTCGGAAGAAATGGCACGTGTTACTGTAATTACTGCAATATTCAACGCACACTGCTTATACAATGCTGACAGACAAATGAGAAAGAGAGAGAAGGGGAGAGAGAGAAATAATTCATTTTCCATTTGGTATTCAAGAGATGGAATACAATACTTCAGACCACTGCAAGCCTTGATAAACTCTTCAAGTTTTTATTTATTTATTATTATAATTTTGTATGTGTGTGGCATTTTAAGCACAGAATTAACGTTGTCTCCCCCACTCAGTACCCTAACTCCAGTAAACATAATAAAACCAAAAACTAGTCCGGATTCACCTGTCAAAACAAACACAGTCTCTGTGACAAGATGCAGAAGAGATGATGCATAAATGACTGGCTACAGGACTGCTGGATAACCTTTATTTCCCATAAGCTCTATTTGCCAAGACTAAAAAGCATAAACAATATTTGCCAAAACTAAAAGGCATAAACAAGTGAAAATAAAGATAAACTATGATGAATGGGCAATTACTAGCTAAGAAAATTACTTTTGTTAATTTACTTCAGTTGGTTTATATGGTGAAGCATCAATTTAGTTTCCACTGCTTGGAAAGGCATATTTATTTTCAAAATGTAATTCCACTTTCCTTTAGAAGGCTTAATACATTTTATATCCATGTTTAATTAGTAAACATCTTGTTTAGAGTAAAAATGTGCATATTTTCTCAGCAATATGCTGACGGAATTGTGTAAAAATGTTAAGCAAATGAATCTTTAATGAGAGAGCTGCTGAAGACAAATGCTTATGTCAATTTGAGATCAAATGTTTGCTTCAGTTAACAAAAGCATATTGATCTTAAGACTGCTTGACTGCTGAATCAGATCTTCATCATTAATTTAAGGGGGTATAATTATTTTATTGAGTTTTACTCTTTTATTTCTGTTTTAACCTTTCTAGGATCTGCCGTTGATTCTAGTAATCTCACATGTTCTTATATCTTACATTAATAGAGTATTATACATACATCCTTGAAGAAAGGGCTTCAAAATAAGCATTAAAGACAATATGAACACGAAATCAAATCTAGAACAGCTTAAAGTCATACTAAGTGATAACGTACAACTATAATAATAAATCTTACGGGATTACATCTAACCCTGAAATTCATCAAGATGCTTCAGAACTATTCTATAAATTATTCATAAAGAAAATTATATATCTATTTGTGCCAAACAGGGGCCTCCATGGGATTCTGTTCTACCACTTCATTATAGGCCAAAAAAGTGATCTTGATATGCATATGTGAAGGTAATATTTTGCACAAAATCTTGGATAAAACGTCCTCTGCCGGCAGAACCCCGTTTTTAAAATTATAGCACAATGTCCTTGGCATGGCTATCAGCCCTAAACATCGCTCATTGTTAAAGGGCAAGTCGCATATTTCTGTCAAAATAAATGTCAGTAGAGGCACATTTATTGTCTCTGATTAGATTAAGTCATGTATAGGAACATAATCCTGTGCTGACAATATACACTAATGACATACTCAATCAAACACCCTGGGTTTCCTGCAAACAAGGACACAAATAGAATAGAAAGGGACAAAAAAGAATAGTTACCAAAAACAGGCTCAACCCAGATAATAGACTAACACTACTTTCCAAATGAAACGCATGATGCAAAGGGAGAATAATCATTGCTGATCCCAAACCACTTCAAAGGGCGCTTTGATATGAATGCTTTCATAGGTTTCAACTGATGGACACCTTGAGAAACTCTCTGCCTGCATCCCTATGCTGTAAATCCCTTTGTATTTCTAATAGAGAAGAAGTTTATACACTTTATTTTTGTCACGATTATGTTTAGTTCTATGGACTCTTATTTTGATATCCTGTTCGGTTTCCTTTAGTTCCTGTTTCCTTGCACTGTTTAGTTTCAGTTTCCTTGGTTTCTGATCGTGTCCCTATGGTTACTTATAATTATCAGCTGGGTCATATTTAGTTCCTACATATATACTGCCTGTTAAATTGAGTCCTCTATTGGTTATTGTCTTATGTAATGTGTTGTGTTACTTCTGTGTTCATCATTAAAGTCTAGTTTGTGCATGTTGCTTATCCTCCCCAAAACGTTACAATTTTAAGGTGTTACGGTAACACTTTATTTTCCAGTGTCCTTTTTTAAGGTGTCCGTGTTACAATGCAATTATACATTTAAGTACTGAGTAATATTAATAATTAACTACATGTACTTACTATAGAGTTAGGGTAGGATTAGGATTTGGTTGAGGTACTTACTATAGGGTTAAGGTTAGGGTGTGGTTTAGGTTAGTTTCATGTAATTAAGCACAATTTATAGTAATTACTAAAGTAACTGCAAGTAAAGTGTGTAACAAAGACACTGTAAAATAAAGTGTTACCTAATTTTATTTTCACAACTGGTGTTACAGTTGCCCTTGACAGATTAAAGGGGTGATGAATTGAGAAATCAAATTTTCCTTGATCTTTTGACATATAAGAGGTC
Source organism: Leuciscus leuciscus (assembly GCF_965113295.1). NCBI lineage: Eukaryota > Metazoa > Chordata > Actinopteri > Cypriniformes > Leuciscidae > Leuciscus > Leuciscus leuciscus. The sequence goes on along the minus strand of NC_138730.1, from coordinate 16,620,163 downwards.
ACTATACTATAAAAAATATCCTGTAATTTTCAGAACTCAAAACTTCCTTGTAAGTCCAAAAACAGCTTTTATTGAAAACAACTCATTTCGGATTTTGCCTCAGTGTGACATCATAGTGCAACGAAAGACCGCCTCTGCAGAAGATCAACGCCCACTTCTGCATCATTGCCTCTTAAGCCCTGCCCACTGATTCACGCACGTAGCAGGAGGGGAGTAAATACGAGAGAGAGGTGCAAACACAGGATTACTCCAGCAACAAAATAATAGAGATGCCTCTGAGGATTACAAGTGATTTTGAAGTGCCAAGTCTTTGCCTTTGCCTTCCTTGTAATCCTAACATTAAGAAAGTACGGATGAACTTTATTTTTAATGAAGTTCAATAAAACCAGATCATGTCAGTAAGACTCTGTTCATTTGTTTGCTTTGTTTTACTGCCGATTAAAAAAAAAAAAATTTTTTTATAACTCTAAGTTTGACATAGGCTTTTTAGAGAGACATAAATAAAAGAGGATTCAGTGCTGAGGCCACTGGATCCGACAGTAACTTTAAATTCAAAAGCACATTAATTTTAGACAGCAGAAGCAAAGTACTAAACAATGTTTTATACAAAATGTCTTCTCTGAAAAAGGGTCATCCCTTGTGCAGCTGTCCTCTGTCACAGCCACCCCTGGTCTTCCTTAAGTCCATCATTCAGATGAAATGCACGCAAGAACGTGTGAGAACGATTATTGCGGAGTTACTGACAGCTTACACAGCAACCTGTCTGAAAGCACATGACCTGACAGAGGGCCACAATCTTAACCTTTCTGACCTCATGGGACACCATGAATGATTCATGGGACACACCACACAAATTTTGCTGACACTTGGCCTTATGTTACCTGCGGGTAGGAGAGAGATGTACTGATGTTGGACATTTTTCTAAGAGCTAAAAGCCTTCACTCGCTCCCTACGGCTTTGTGAGACAGATTGAAAAAAAGCGCTCTGAAGTCTGGGTTGCTTTTAGAACAGTGATTGTGTTGTTTGCGTGGCAGATCGGCCATTGTGGACCGGGTCCCTGTTGAGCCGGATCAGTTACTTGTGGTTCATGTGTGTTTCTAAGGGCTAGAAAAGCAAAGTTGCTTGAAATGCAAATTGATATGGTTAGGCTCTGGGCAGCTGTGTAGATGGTTCGGATGTTAGAATAAGTTAATGTTCATTGGCGCTGCTATTGTGGAACTCGTGAAAGAAAGTGAATGATACACCACATTAGCCCAACAGCCCAGAGAAAATAAGACAGCATTTTTTTCATTAAAGCTGAGATGAGGAAAAACAAGAAGAATATGCTGCATCCGCGACTTCACTTTGTCAGGCTACAGCAGGACTGCATGAGCATGCAAACAAACAATATTTGAAAAATTTATTTTTTTGGACGGACTGTGCTTTCTTTCTAAAGACCAAAAAAAGTCAATGTTTTTGTTACTTTTGATAGTAAACAAAGTCTGAGCTTCCATAATCTGTCAATTTTATCATGAAATTCAAACAATGGGCCTCATTCATGAAAGGTGCAAAACAAATTTTGTGTGTAAATCATTCGTAAAGCCGTTCTGACATAAATGTTTTGATTCATGAAAAAGTTTGTTTTTTTTAAAATAGGTATTGGTCCGAAAGAAATTTACACCTGCTCCCTACCACATGTAAATGGTGCGTAAAACATTAGAACATTTTCAGTTTTTCTTTCTGGTGACACTGAATTTTGATATTTCACGAGTTTGTTTGCCCTGTTGTTTTAAATTATTATTATTTTCTTTGGGGAGGGTTTTGTAGCTGAGAGTTGAAAACTGTTCAACTAGTGCTTGGCACTGTCACTTTTCATCCAGCCGTCCAATCACAGTGTAGGAGGGGATGGACAAATACCTCACTGACCAATCATCCTACTCGTATAACAACTGAACAACAATGGAGTTATTATTGCTGGTTACTACATTTTTATATTCAGTAATATTCTTCAAAATGGGATACTAGTGACACATTACTGACTGGAATATTCTGTATCGCCACCAGCTGGCCGTTTTGAGAAGAGCGCCTGGCTTTTTCTTTTTAGCTGGCTGAAAATGCTTTGGCAGACACACGTTAATTGAAAGTTTATTGTTGGGCATTTGGCCAATTAGTCTCTTTAGCATGATGCAATATACTGGAGCCAAACCTGAGAAGTGAGTCCTGAAGATTCCACGGCGTACCTAAACACGTAAATTACGTTTTTGTAATTCATAGATGGGGATTATGCTAATTGCGAATGAGCGTTCACACCCGCCCTATTTACGAATGATTGGAATTCATTAACATACACACATTTAAAAATCAAATCTGATGTTTACGAAGCGCTTGCAAATTCGTAGGAGAGTTTTCGGGGTATAGTCCATTTTACGTGCAAATTACTCCAAATTTACTCCATATTTACGAGAGTTTCATGAATGAGGCCCAATAAACGTTTTGACGTTCTTTAATGTGGCGTGACAGATCGCTGTAGCGCTTCAGTTTAGACGATAGTCTAAGCGGATAGTCCTCTTTAATAGTTATAACACAAAATAACGTGAATGAACATCAGAAGGTATATTGAATGAAACTGTACAACTTGTGTTAATGTATTGTATCCTAGCTAGAAAAAAAGAGTTCTAAATCTAGTGAAAAAAAATCTAAAAAGGAGCATTTTGCTAAATATATGCACTTTATTACATATGTATTACTTCTTAACTTAATCTGTTGTCTTCATTATTTAATGTATGTTTGAATAAATATGTCATAAAAACCCGTTTTTATTGCAGACACCATTTTTTTCAACAATGCTTTGAAGTAGAAACATAATTATTTAATTAAAAAGTTGATGTGAAACTACATACAATTCATATTCCATTTTAATTTGAGTGTTGATTACTAAATTAATTTGATTATTTTTAACGGTTTTCAGCATCACTAGTAATTTTTTTATTACTAATTACTAATTTTTTTTTTATTTTTTTTTTTTAACTAATTTTTGGTGATCATGTTAGCATATTTGTGTGAAATAAACTTCTATCCGCCCGCTACCGTATAGCAGTGAAAACATGGATTGCTTTCAATGGTCAATGGTCAATGGTGGGAAAAGAGTTCAAGTTAAACCAAACCTAAATGATGATGTCCAAAGAGTAAAATCAAAAATCCTAAAGAGTATTAAAGGGACAGTTCGCCCAAAAAGAAAGATTTAGCAACCCCATGAGGGTGAGTAAATTGTGACAATGTTGATATCCCTTTAGAACTATAGGAATTTAAACAATAGCTAAATATCATCTTAAAAATGTGCTCTGCTCCAGTTGACGTCAGAAAGTCCATTTTAACTTAAGCCAAGAAATGTTTAATAAGCCAACAGACAGACATAGTCTGCCAGACACAGTCATGATCAAAGTTTAATGTACAGTAGCAAATAATTAAAAGAGAAATATAAAAAGAAACTATTGGCACATCAAACACGGGGGAAATTGAAATACCTCCTCAAACAGTCTGCTCCAATAAGTATTAAAACAGACACATTTTGCAATTTTTTTTTTTAATTTCACAGCCATTTCATTAAGCTTTGAAATTGTGAAGTGGAAAGGTTTGAAAAATTTAAACGCAGGATGAAATTCAGTTTTTTGCCAATATCCAGAATATGTTATCGCCGAAATATTACAGGAAGTAGAAAGTATAACATTAAATAAAAGTTGGGGGTTGCACGCGTAATATGAAATTCTATCCTAGTGCTAGACAAATACTACAGCAGATGCCTTGATTTCAATGAATAATGATAGGAGTGCTGGAACAAACTTACCCACCCAATCTATTTCACTGTATGGCAGAAGTTCAGAGCAAAGTATTGACAAGAACATCAGCAGGAAGATGAGAGGCATTCATCTCGCTTTGAGCTGACAGACAGACACTGATCTGACAGGTAAGCTTGCTCCACTGTAAATGTGAGATGCTCGACTACAACGCCCACACTCCATCATTTCAGACCAAAACATACAGACGGTTTCTGAGTTCTATTTATGAGTACCAAAAAAATCATAAGGATAAGGATGCAAGAATTATAGCAAAGGAACGTGTCGGTGAAGGAATGCCCTGAATATGTATTTTTGATGTGTCTGTTGGGGTGCCAGTTTTGTAAATGTAAAAAAAAGGGGGGCTACAGTAGTACAAAAAGTACTAAAGAACTAAAAGAACAAAAGATCAAGAAATGTTTAGCTTCACTATCTCTACACACACACATACATAATATATATATATATATATATATATATATATATATATAAACACAGTATCTCACAAAAGAGAGTACACCCCTCACATTTCAGCAACCATTTTAGTATATCTTCTCAAGGGACTATACTATAGAAATGAAACTTGGATATATTTTAGAGTAGTCAATGTGCTGCTTGTATAGCAGTATATATTTACTGTCCTCTGAAAATAACTCAACATACAGCCATTATTGTCAAAATAGCTGGCAACAGAAGTGAATACACCCTAAGTGATAATAGCTGTACTGTACGTCGTTTAACCATGCAAAGCCACATGTCCTATTCATCATGTTCATGTTTTTGTCTGCTTGACAGGACCATACAAATGTGTGTATCTTGTATTAGAGCAGTTAAAATTGAATGTTTTGAGTACAATTCTCTCATACTGACCACTGGATGTTCAACATGGCACCTCATGGCAAAGAACTCTCTAAGGATTTGAGAATTACAATTGTTGCTCTCCACAAAGATGGCCTAGGCTATAAGAAGATTGGTTACACCCTGACACTGAGTTACAGTACAGGCCAGGGTCATACAGAGGTTTTCCAAGACGGGTTCCACTAGTAACAGGCCTTGCAAGGGTCAATCAAAGTTGAGTCCTCGTGCTGTGCGTCAGGTGCAGAAGCTGCCTTCAAAAAACAGATGCATGAGTGCCGCGAGCATTGCTTTAGAGGTCGCAGAAGGTCAGCTTGTCAGTGTTCAGACCATACACCGCACACTGCAACAAGTCGGTTTGCATGGCCGTCGTCCCCATTCTGAAGCTGGCTCACAAGAAAGCCTGCACAGTTTGCTGAAAGCAACCTGTCCAAGAGCATGAATTACTGGAACCATGTCCTGTAGTCTGATGAGACTAAGATAAACATAGTTATCAGATGGTTATGACTAAGCTCAGATGGTGTCCAGCATGTGTGGCGATGCCCTGGTGAGGAGTACCAAGAACATTGTGTCTTGCCTTCAGTCGAGCATGGTGGTGGCATCATGGTCTGGCGCAGCATGAGTGCTGCTGGTACTAGGGAGCTGTGCTTCATTGAGGGAAACATGGATTCCAACATGTACTGTGACATTCTGAAGAAGTACATGATGCCCTCCGTTCAGAAACTGGGCCGAACGGCATGATAACGACCCCAAACACACCGCCAAGATAACAACTGCCTTGCTGAGGAAGCTGAAGGTGAAGGTGATGGAGCGGCCAAGTATGTCTCCAGACCTGAACCCTATTGAGCACCTGTGGGGCGTCCTCAAGCAGAAGGTGGAGAACCGCCATGTGTCTAACATCCATCAGCTCTGTGATGTCATTATGGAGGAGTGGAAGAGGGTCCCAGCAACAACCTGTGCAGCTCTGGTGAACTCCATGACCAGGAGGATTAAGGCAGTGCTAGATAACAATGGTCACACTTTGGACACAGTTTTGACATGTTCACTTAGGGTGTACTCACTTTTGTTGCCAGCTATTTTGACAATAATGGCTGTATGTTGAGTTATTTTCAGAGGACAGTAAATATATACTGCTAAACAAGCAGCACATTGACTACTCTAAAATATATCCAAGGTTCAATTCTATAGTATTGTCCCTTGAGATACTAAAATGGTTGCTGAAATGTGAGGATTGTACTCACTTTTGTGAGATACTATATATATATTATGTATATTAGTGTTGTGATGGTTTTCATGTTGCGATAATTGCTGAAGCTTTTATCACGCTATACGGTATTATCATGATCAGTGTTGGGGAAAGTTACTTTGAAAAGTAATGCAGTATAAAATTGCGTTGCTCCCTAAAAAAGTAACTAATTGTATTAGTTACTTTTTATGAAAAGTAATGCATTACGTAACTTTTGCGTTACTTTTTCTCACCTGGGCTGGGCTTGCTTGTTTGTTTAAATGTAAAGATCCTTTTGCACCAAAAATGAAATGAATAAGCCTCAGGCTAAGGAAATCCAAATTTACAAACCTCTGTGCTGCCATTCTGGATAGAAGGGACATTGTCAATGTCTGTTTAAAACATTTAAATACTGTTCAGAAACAGAAAGTAGCGCAGATGCTTTGTTTACGGGGTTGCCGGGGTAACGGCTGCATTTCTGCTGTTCTATCAGCGCCATCTGCTGTCAGAGAGGGAAAGTGCATTTCTCCTTCACTCGTTCCGCTATGCGCTTCTCATCCATGTTGGGCTTGTTTACATCAGATTGCAGATGCCTCTTTGATGCAGCATATACACTGTGTTATACATTTTAACCGGTTGATGGAAAAGTATTCTTAAAATGCATTCTAAAAATCTGTATAATTCTATATTTCACTGTATTTTGAAGTGCCCACGATAACAATGCAGTGCATGTCCATTACCGTAATATAGTATATCGACACGTCTAATATATATATATATATATGTACATGCAAACGCATTATAAAAGACATTATCACACACACAAAAAGATAGGCAGAGCGAATTGTTCACTACACCAGTAACAATAAAAAAGTTGTTGTGACCCTTTAAAAACTATCAACATTCAGAAGTTTTCAAGATTATTATTTCAATGAGGAGTTCTTTTCAAGAGAAAAGTTAGTTTTATTTAGAGCAGTCAAGGATAAAAAATAAAAAAAACATTATATAATAAAGCCCATTTCACTAAGATTTGATTCACTGAAGCGTTTCAAAATTGCCTTGTAGCAATCTGTGGTGAAATCACTGGTGTCTGTGAAATTACAGCGGTGTAGATTTCAAGCAGCTTTAATTATTAATATTATTTTCATTCTGGTTTTCAATGGTCAAAAATAAACAGTTTTTTTTTTTTGGTGTGGAGAGTTTTGTGACTTGTGAAAGAGCTCAATTAGTTGGAGGTTAGAGAGGCTGCTCAGCACCAAAAAGATCTTTCATTCAGGCACGACTGTTGTAGCAGCACTTTGTAACCTTGAAAGAAGTATTCAAGCAGAGCATTAGCATTAGGACCTTCTCTGCCCCTGTTTTTGTGCATAAAGCAGCACAAAAGCACAAACAACTAAATAATTCCAACCCTCCTGATGCATTTCATCTATACTAAATTGCTTTCAAAAAGCTGGATGCTTTTAAGAGACCAGACTGGAACAATAAATTCAAATTATTATGTCCTCTAATTTCTTTAATATTTTTTTTTCTTTTTTCTTTTTCTTTTGTAAGTAGGAGAACAAGCCTGCCTCTCAGCGCTAATTGTGCCAATAAATCACCTGAGCAGTTGAAACTACATGAACTTGCCAGTTATGAGTCAAAGCCTCATATGTGTGTGGGGAAAACTCTTCAATGACCTTGAATATGGGATAGAGGACTTGGCAAAACTTCACTTCTGCAGATTCTTTCATCATCCACAGATCCTTGAAAACATCTTGAAGCAAAATAGACTAAAACTATTGTTAACATCCTAAAAAATATTTAGTACTAGAATTCAGTCTTTACAACAAACTCATTAGCACTAAAAAGCATTTTTTTGTAAACCTTTTAAGTGGAAAAAGGCTTTAAGAGTATTTTAATAATCACCTAAGAAAATTCTTAGCATGAGTAACTCATAACCTGATACTAATTTATTAATAATTGTTTAATAATTGGTGAAATAAGTGAAATGTACAGTATTTTTATGCAGCTTTGACTGCAAGACTAGCCAGTTTGTACCATTTGAAATATAATGCAGCTCAAAAGTGTAAAGCAAGGACAAATCACTAAATATTTGAAGTGCTCTAGTCTCACCTCCTGGTTGGGGACGCTGAGGTAGCCGCGGTGGGGTTTGAAGGCTTTATGCGGTGGCCGTGAGAACATCCAGTTTCTACTGAAGCTTTGGCCGAAAACAGGCTGCAGCAGGAAGTAGGGTTTCTCTGAGTAATTAATCACCACCAAAAACAGAGACACCACCACAATCAGACTGGTCACTATCACTGACTTCTTCTGTGAGGAGGGAAAGAAGAACAGAAAACACGATCATTTAGCTTTTCTGATTCATGGGCAAAATGAAGCATTGAAACATTCAGGCAAATTAGTCATAGTCACAGTCAGAAAGTCGTGGTTATTCTTTTTGAAAAGAGATGCTTGGCCTCTCAAGATTCTTTTTTAAGATTTCAAATAAATATAATTCAAGAATTCAAATTAAATAGATTATTAGCTGTTTTCATTTCTACTCATTTCATTGAAGGTAATAAAGCACCTTTTTTTCAAAGTAATAAACACCAAATAAACATCAGAATTATTAAGTGGTATCGTGCCATTCTGCTTTAAACATGCTGTGGTTCAACCTCTTCTAAAAATGGATCCGGCAGTGCTAAATAATTATCGACCGATCTAAAACTGTCTTTTTTTTTTTTTATCAAAAACCCTAAAAAGGTTTATTATCATCTTCTTCTTTTTTATGGAGATGGGATTTTTGATAAACTGCAATCTGGGTTCAGAGCACATCACAGCACTGAGTCAGCCCCTCTTGAGGTGTGTCACAACCTGTTGCTGGTTAATGAATTAGGAAAGTGTGCAGTTCTACTTCTTTTTGATCTTACAGATGCATTTGACACCATAGCTCATGCAATTTTGCTGGTAAATTCATGACAATGGGCAGGAATTTAAGGAACTTCTTGATTGGTTTCCCTCCTTTTTAATGTAATAACTTTCTCTGTAGAATTGGGAAATGGTTTCCTATTCCCCTGAATCTATTATTTGAGGTGTTCCACAAGGCTATATGTTGGGCCCAGTTTATTGTCCTTATATATGCTTCCATTGGCTCATGTTTGTCCAAAACACAATAAATCCTATCATCTTTAGGCTGATGATATTCATCTTTATCTCCCTCTAAATATATTATATAAATATATTAATATATTAATGTTTTAATGAAATTTTAAAAATGGATGGCAACAAAGCTTTTGAGATGAAATGTTGGTTGGTATATGATGGGATATATTTTTCACAAATTAAAGACAAATAATGATAGGGTTAAAAGGTGCAATGTATAGTCAATGTTTAACTTTAGTTAGGGAGGAGGTAAAAGGGTTGCATGCAAAATGTAGGATACATTTAAATATTATGTTGTTGGTCATACAAATGAAATACTGTATCAATTCATATCAGATTATTCTAATAAAAATATAAAGTTGTATTATATTAACTGTTGAATATATCATCGAAAAGTTCATTACCCTAGAGGTGAGAAAGAATGTATTTAAAACAACCTATTTATTATGCACATTTATTTATATGTTAGATAATACTTTATACAGCCATACAACGAAACAAGTGAAATGATAATAAGTCAAATCAATAATATCTTAATAGAACAAAGCTCTTATTTCTCACTGCATGTCCTAATGGTCTAAGCAGTGCAAAAAATTCAACCCTTGCAAACAGAGGTCAGAAGTACTGCAGAAATCTGTCTGTATTCCTTAAAGAGGATTAAACTTGACAGAAACTAAAGCTCTTTTCTCTGTTTTGCACTCGACTGATCACAGAAGACAATTCAAGCCAATGAATTGTTCAGTTTTTGCCCATTAAAACGGAATATTCTCCTCCTTTACATTTATCTGATATGACACATTCTCCACGGAGTATTCAAAAGTCAGAAAGCACTTAAGATTTGACTTTTTACATTCTCTGTTCTCTTTTCACAGTGAAAGATGGAGAACTTTCAAAGCTGTCTCTGCGTAATGATGTGCCCGCGGACATAATGCATATGAAATGTTTAAAACTCTGAGAAAAATTACTCAAAACATGCCTATCTCGATTAGACTGAATGCATACAGTTTCTTGACAAGTACTTGGAATATTATGGACATTCCTATGCTAGACATGACATATTATGTAATATAAACAGGGTTGAATAATTTCTCTTCGAAATAACACTGTCTAAACATCTTATACAATAAAAGTTTAGCAATTCAACTTTTAAGAACCCTATGAAGTAAAAGTGAAATGGCATTTGATCGTTTAATTAGTAACATTTTGAGGACAAAAAAGGTCCATTCATTGTCTATTGTCAATAGTGTAGCGATGTATGAAGCACAGCTCACAAGTCCATTTCAAACCAAAGTAGCCTGTCAATGTTGCAAATTTTCATGACCAACTGAACCTGATCACCAAGCAAAATCTGCATGGTGAAATCTTTCATGGACAATTCCAGATACAGTGGATTCCTAAATGACTTGGTTTTCCCAGAGAAAATTCACCAAACAACACTAGATACGACTGCATCTTTAAATAGGATTAAAATGATTGAATTATTAGTTCAAGTACTTATCTTTGCATCATGCCTCAAGCAACAAATGTGTAAAGCAATGAAACGGATGCATCTCCATGCAATAGGGACATATAAAAGCAAAAAGCCCCTTCTTTCACTGCTAAGGTGTGGATGTCTATGTTCTTTGATGTAGTTTGATGGCCCTGAAATTTGCCATCTAGAATAGAATCGTGTCTGGAATAATAAGGTGGTTGTCAGCAAATCTTTCTGAGCCAGTGGGGCTCAAATCTGACACATCAAACATCTCAGGGATGGTGTTTGGGTTTGCACTTCACTGGAAGACATCAAACATGAAGAGATGATTTCTAAAAATGACCATTTAAAGCTCAGACTAAAAAAATGGCATTGCATAGATTGCTTGAATGTTACATCATTATCAACGGTCTCACACTCACATCGTGTCATTGAGATGAACAGTAAAGATTCAAAGGAAAGGATGCACCTTGGATAGAATCTAAATATTTGTGTATATTTATTTCTCACTAAAGTGTTTTGAAAAAGAACACCATTTTAAAACCCTTTCCAATATCCCTGTTTAATGCACCTTGCATAGAACTAGATTTTTGCATTTATATATATTTGATTTGATTTGGTTTGGTTTTGACAATCTTCCAAGCATCCAAGTCATAGAGCAAAACCGATGTACCCCCTAAAGCACTTCAGTACTCAACCAACAGAGAGGGAAAGGAAATGAAAAAAAACATTTGCTTGACCACTCATCTCATCTGTTCTCATGGCAAGGGGGAATAAAATGAAAATATCCCTCCACCTTGATTTGAATCTGTGGCCACAAATCTTGGCAAAGTGATGTGTCAGATTCGGGAAAAGGCTCATGGGAGAAGGGAGTAAGTCGAAGAACTTCCATCAGCAACAGCATATGACTCATCTCATCGTTGTACTATCCATCAGGATAATCATTGCACAGGCCTTGTGTTCTGCACAATCTCACCCATTTCGGTGGAGAGGAATTATTCAAAAGCAGGAACAAACAGAAAGAGATGAGAGAGAGAGATGAGGGAGAGAGAGAGGAGGGATAACAGCGCCATCATAGGACTATTATGATACTCAAAATAAAAAGGGATCAATATGATCAAATTATGGACAACTGAGAGATCATTAATAGAAAAAATCCTGAATGCTACCAATGCTACCATTAGAGAGCTATTACAGACATTAGTTATAAAAGAGGAGAAGAAAATAGTGAATTTCTGTATTATAATTTTTTTAAGGCCAGACAAGTAGTTTATTGAGGGTTGATTTGTAAAGAAGGACTACACGCCTGCGCACATATATATTCAAACGCGCATCTTTGGACTGAACACGCAATGCGCATGTGCGCGACATCTGCGTTTCGCGGGTTTGCGTTTTTAAGGTTTGCGCAGAGATAACTGATAATCGTTTGCACCTTGGAACCTATTTCCGGGAGTGCGTTCTCGAGACACCAGGCACTGTTTTGTGCGGATGGTCACCGGGGCGCGTTAAGGGTTTTCCTGTTAGAACGGTGTTGTGTTAGCGGCCCCTAAGTTAATAACTAATGATCTTCGCAATGGAAGTGAGTCAATCAAAACTAACTTTAGCTGGACAATAACTTTATCCTAGAGCTGTTGTAAAGCCAAAACAATCTGTTACGGTAATTTATTATCACTGTAAAGCTGCTTTGAAACAATCCATATTGTTAAAAACGCTATATAAATGAAGGTGACTTGACTTGACTTGGTAAACTAGATGTTCATGTTTTCTGAAGAAAATGTGAGTGGTGACAATGTAAAAATGTGATTGAGAGGCTATGTGGTTGCCAGGGTATTGTGGGCGGCTGCTCCTGCTTTATTAAGTGGTTGCTAAGGTGTTTAGAGTTTTTTATTTATGTATGGCATTCTGGGTTTATACTAGGGCATTCATATATTGTTACTAATAAAAAAATAAAAAAAAACTGAGGGCTTGCAATGTGGGAGTGACTGTTGTGGTGTTTTGAGTGTTTTATCACATTGCTATATGACTGCTAAAGTGTTGTGGGTGATTAGTGAGTAGCTATGCAGTTGCTAAGGTGTTCTAAATGTGGTTGCTATGCCGTTATCAAGGTGTTGTGGGTGGTTGCTATGGTGTCGCTATGCAGTTTTTAAGGGATTCTGGGTGATTTTTAGGACATTGGTATGCAGTTCTTAAAGGAACACTCGACCGTTTTTTCCTATTAAACTATGTTATTCCCTTAACTAAGACGAGTTGATACATACCTCTCTCGTCTCAGTGCGTGCACTCAATCGCTCTGGCGCGCAGCGACACTTTGATAGCACTTAGCTTAGCCCAGTTCATTCATTTGGGACCAAAAAAGGATAACTATAATGTATGGCGGAATAGCACTTGGGAGCACTTCGACTCGGCGCAGCAAAAAGTCACTCCTGAAAAATCCTCTCCACCTCTCCCTCCTGTCATTAGAACCAACATGACTTTTTACTGCGCCGAGTCGAAGTGCTCCCAAGTGCTATTCTGCCATACATTATAGTAATCCTTTTTACCCGCTTAGAAAAGCGCCACGTTTTATTTTCTGTCACCATACTTGGTCGTGTAACTACTCGTGTAACTGTATTTAAATAGGGAAATGTGGAGGTGTTTAGTCGCTTCTAACTTCATCTCTGTTTGGCCCCTAATGAATGAACTGGGCTAAGCCAAGTGCTATCAAAGTGTCTCCGCGCTCCAGAGCGATTGAGTGCACGCACTGAGACGAGAGAGGTATGTATCAACTCGTCTTAGTTAAAGGTGCTCTAAGTGATGCGACGCGTTTTTTAGGCCCAAACATTTTTTGTCACATACAGCAAACATCTCCTCACTATCCGCTAGCTGCCTGTCCCCTGAACACACTGTAAAAAAACGCGGTCTCTCTAGACACCACAGGCTCCACAAACTGCAACAAAAACAAACTGGGCTCACCCGCACCACGAAACATAACAAACAGTGCTCCAGCCAATCACCGACAAGAAGCATTGGAGGGTGGGGTTTGGGGGTTAGTGCACGTGCACATGAAGGGGGTGTGGAGGAGAGAGAAGCATGAAGAGGGAAGTTTGAATTATGGCCGACAAACGACCAAAGAGACGACGTTTCGATGAACAAATTGCAAAGAAGAGGGACAAGGATAAGGGACAAGGATAAGGAACGCGTGAAGTCCCAAATTTACATCGGAAAAACCTTCGAAGGGTGGCGAGAACTCCGCCGGCAGAAGGGCTTCCAATCCGACATTCAGTTGCTCTGTTTTTGCAGAACAGGTAAATCCATCTTTCTTTCTAAACTGACGTTCATGTTCGCCAAACCAACACAAGCATGTAATTAGCTAGAACTATGCAGTCAGCGTTAACTTTGGTGAATACAACATATATGTTTCAGCTAGCGATCAATCTCTATTGTAAATGATCAAGCAAATTCACAGTAGGGCGACAATTTGTGTGAATGACTGTTTTCACCCACGGTTTGTTATGGATTTGAATGTTCATTTATAGGCTATTGACAACTTTGACTAAATTTGTTTACGCCGTCGCAGTTGTTTATGCTCACTGGGAAACGCAAAGCTAACGTTATCTTGCTATTATAGCGTCCTTTTACAGGAGCTATAGTTATAACCTCAGGTGGCGAAACGATTAAGATAATGTTTCTCTTTTTCTGCACTCTGTTCTGCAATATATAAAAGCATTTATCTAACTTGGCGACATTACACATTGAATGAAATATCAGTAAAACTTAACTTTGTTTGTAGTGACTATTTTGACTTTCCTTAATGCCGGAAGGGAGGGGAGGAGGGAGTAGACGGGATGAGGAGGAGGGAGGGTCTAGCTAGCCTCCGTTTTGTTTGACAACAATTCGAATGTCAACAAGAAGTTACGACTCCCGGGATCGCTTAGAGCACCTTTAAGGGAATAACATAGTTTAATATGAAAAAACGGTGGAGTGTTCCTTTAAGGTGTTATATGCACAATGCAATGTGGTTGTTAGGTGTACTGGGCTGTTGTTGTTTAGTGTAGTTTCTTAGCACATTTCTTGTGGTTTCTAAGGTGTTCTGAGTGGTTGCTATGGCATTGCTATGCAATTGTAAAGTGTTTTGCATAATTCTTTAGCACAATGCTTGTGGTTGCTAAGCTGTTCTGAGTGGTTGCTGTGGTGTTGATATGCAGTTATTAAGGTGTTCTATGTGGTTGCTATGGTGTTGCTATGCAGTTCTTTAGGGTTTTGGGTGGTTTCTAGGACATTGGTGTCCAGTTCTTAAGGTGTTATATGCACATTGCAATATGGTTGTTAGGTGTACTGGGCTGTTGTTTTGGGTGGTTTCTTAGCACATTGCTTGTGGTTGTTAGGATATTATGAGTGGTTGCTATGGCATTGCTATGCAGTTGTTAAGGGGTTCTGGGTGTTTTTTAGGATATCGGTATGCAGTTCTTACGGTGTTCTATGCACATTGCAATGTGGTTGTTAGGTGTACTGGACTGTTGTTGTTTTGCATAGTTCCTTAGCACATTGCTAAGAAACTATGCAAACATTTCTGGGTAGCTTATAGGGCTTTACTATACAGTTATTAAGGCACTTTCAGAGGTTGCTATGGTGTGTTTTTTTGTAGTTGTTAAGGTGTTCTAAGTAGTTGCCAGATTGTTTCCATACAGTTGCTATGCAGTTCTATTGCTATGTGGTTGCAATGTGTATTAAGCTGTTGCTATGGTATTGCTATACAGCTGTCAACGTCTGCTAGGTTGTTGCAAGGATATTGCTATGCAGTTGCTAAGATTTACTGTGAGGTTTGTAGTTGTAAAGTTGTTCTAAGTGTTTGCTAGTGCCATTGCTATGCATTTGCTAAGGTATTTTGGTTGGTTGCTAGTGTGTTGCTGTGTGACTGATAAGGTATTCTGTGTGAATTTTTAGTTAGCAACTGAATAACATTCACATATATCAATAAATGTGTTGCTATGAGGTTGCTATGTAATTCTGGGTTATTGATAGGGCACATTAGAGATGGGCAATCCCACTTATTTTGTTTTCGATACGATACCAATACTTTCAAGGCCAGTATCGTCGATACCAATACGATACCTCTAAACTGAACTTTTAAATTAAAAAAATTCTTAAATTATTTAATTACTAAGATTAAAATGGGTAATGATACCCACTTAACATTATATTTGAAAGGGATTTTAACATTCAATATGCCTTAATTGGAATTTATTCGATTATATTTGTATTTACACATAGTTAAAATGTTTACTTGTTGTGGAAACCATGGCAATCTACAAAATATTATAGGCCTATCTGAACTATGGTCACTGTAATGTTCATTTTCATAAGGGACAGCCAGTGACCTTTTTATTCTGACAGTGTATGATTTATATTCAAATTAATTACAGAATATAACATCAGTATGAACTTTTAACATTCAATTTAAAACAATGTAATTGCACAAACTTTGTAGGTTACAATTTGTTTATTGTGAAATAGCTCAAACATATGTTTTTCTGTCTTCTGTTAAGCAATGTTCTGGGAAACGCAGCCCTTGTGTGAATGCATTGTCGGCAGTGTGTGAACGCTCTCTGTGATTGATTGGTTCTGACTTGCAGCATTTGCGTGTGTTCAGTTCAGATGAGCAGGGAAGTGGTTTTACTACACAATTATTCACTAACATAGGTTATTCATCCAATTCAATGCATATTGTACGCATTCAATTTCTTGTCAAATAAACAAAATCACTGGTAAAAAAAAAAAAAAAAAGTAGCTACTCGACGTTAGTATCGATATATCGATACTTCGTATCAATACGCCCATCCCTATAAGGCAATGCTAGGTGTTTGCTAGGGTGCTTTGGACGGTTCCTAAGTGGTTGGTTGCTTAAGTCAAAAAAGCACATACCCCATTCCCCATTCACTCTTATTAATAACCAAATTATTCAAATGAATGATTCAATGACTCACTCATAAATACTTCACTTGTTTCATTACTGAATAAATCAGCATTTTTAAACAAATCTCTTTAATGAGTGATTTAATGCTTTTAACAGCCACTTGTCGCCACCTAATTGTGAAACAATGTAGTCAACACCATTGTTATTTGAAGCTCCACGATAAAAGGTGATTTGCTCCATCTTGATCGTTTCCGTAGATATCAGGGATTATATCCGAACTATCAACTATTATCCCAATACTTCTGTGATAATATGAATTTTTGTAACACTGAAATAGCATAACTGTGCGGTTGAAAAGACTGGTGTGACCGCCATCTTTTAACAATTAACTGTGTGTGCAACTTTAGTGTGTATGTGTAAATTTACATGAAATGTTGACCTATAGAAGTATAAATACACCCTGAAAGAAATAATTCCTTATTTCGAGGGATATCCAATCACCCAAGTATGAAGAGACACCATAAAATTCAAGGTTCCTCTACAGGGCTGGACTCTCGTTTGGATATATTCTGTTTCTTTTTATGAAGCGTCTTTACGACTGGGTCTGACAGGGAGTTTTACAGTGCTGGAGATTGCAGCTGACACTGTGGCTAACAAAGCTTTCTCCGTGGAACATCTCTCTGCTGAGGGCTATTTCTAGAGCCACGACCAGACTCATTTCACCTAGTATTGATCTTCGCTCACAGACCGAGCACTAGGCGGCACAGCAATCCCATACACTGACTAGAATCATCCTGTCAGCCCGGTAAGTATGTGTGAGAAGGAGAGTGAGAGAGAGAGAGAGAGAGAGAGAGAGAGAGAGAGAGAGAGAGAGAGAGAGAGAGAGAGAGAGAGAGAGAGAGAGAGAGAGAGAGAGGGAGAGAGAAATTGGATTCCTCCCAGATATACGGTGGGAAATTAAACACATCTGGAGGAGCAAAAACATGGACGGCATGCTGAGATGCATGCTAATAATGCATGAGAGGAATTCTGACGGGTGCATTTATATTTCTTTTATCATGTGTTTGAGAAATAGTGAAATATTTATGTAGAACGAGTCCAAATCTTTCTAATAAAGCCGCTATAATGACAATGAAAGGTGAACTTCAAACACAATTGTTAGAGATGTGAGATTTTTGAGATTGTGACGAAACAATGTACTGCTACAAGCACATACTGTAACTGATCAAATTAAAAGCACTGACTCTAAAGCAGTGGTTTATTCATAATTAATTAGCTATATTTATTACTTTGTTTAAATTCTACACTTTTACAGCTTTGCTCTGCTCATAATTAATAAAAAGTCTAGGCTGTTGGATGCTTTTTGTATTTTTTATATTATTGTCATTTGCCATATTTATTCATTACTTTTCTTTTAATGTATTCATGGAATACATCTGACTAACAGATGATTTTTAAATTAAATTAGCTGCTCGAGCAGGTTTGTGGTGTTACATTGGATATCTAGACAAAGAAAGAGCACAAGCTTTACACAGAATCTATTTCCAGAGCTCTTCACAGTGATAGCAAGCATGGAAATTACATTTTCAATGCAAAGATGTTTCCCCGGCAAACTGTTTCCACACCCATGGCAAAGTGAGCCATTAAAGTCCAATTTCAATTAATAATAGATTCTCGAAATATTTAGTGAGTGTTTTTGAACTATCCTCTCCTCCAGTCCCCAACTAGTTCTCAAGAATCATTACTAGCCCTCAAAGGAAATGAGACGGCACAACTCGCAAACAAAAACTCGTCTTCTAATGAAGTGGATTTAATCACGTGATTGCATTGCAGAGATTGATCGAATTTCATTACAACCCCATTAGATTTACTTTCTTCAGGACCACAAAATGAGATGTTAGGGAGGATGTTCACCCTGCTTTTTTATGCAATGAAAGTGAATATTAAGACTTTGAATACAGCGCATTAGAACAACTAAAGTAGGTCTTTAGCCACACCATTACTAACAGGCATCTGCTTTTTACTCTGTCTGTTTAGCCTATATGTTGGACAACAATAGATGTCAAAAATAGTAGCCTACACGTACAGTAGGACATTGCCGATATTTGCAATGGAAAATTGTCACAGTTTAGCCCGCATAGACTGCTGTTGTGTTAACTGTGTGAATAGTATTGAGAAATCTGCCCTGAAATACAGTTCTAGAGCTGTGTACAGTGCAGTTAATGCCCGAGTGCTGTACTGACAGTGATCAGCAGAGGGAACCCTGCTCTGCTTGTATGCCATGCTTTGCCAACCAGAGAACACAAGCAGAGTTCAGTTTTTATTCCATCTGAGACAAAAGAGGAGAATATATATGCCTGCTTTTGCTATTTAAGTTAAGTTTGTCCTTTTTAGTAAAAGGGTCATGTGGCGCTGGATAAAGTAGAATGCTGAAACTTATTGCAAGATTGTGTTAAAGGCCCTCAACTTTGGCGTTTACTTTCACAGAGCACACAATTAAAAACTTAACCATACAAAAATTAAACTTTTCACATTACAAATAATTGCAAAGAAACAGCAACACATTGAATCAAACGTGAAATGTTTAAAGTAGAAAGAATGAAATAGTTTGTTCTTGTAAAACATACTGAACATGTAACATGTTTGTTTGTCTGTCTTCCTTATCATCTGACACAGTTTCTAGTTTGTTCCTTTGATTGTAGTTTTCATTAGTCATTCAGTTCACTTGGTGTTAATTAATCATCTCATTAGTTCCCTTTGTTTGGTCATTGCTTTTATACCCTGAGTTCTCCCTTATTCTCTGTCCGTCCTCGCTTCCACTTGAGTTTAGTTGTTTTCTCATTGTTCTCCGAGTCAAAGCCTTGCGGTTCCTTATTGCAACTAACACGAGACAGAAAGACGGATCAAACTGTAAAATGGACTTAATAGACAGGAGAAGAATTTCCTCGAGACTCCCATGCGTTTCTCGATCGGCCAACCGACCCTGACCAATTGCTGAGTGTCTTCTACCATTCAAGCCTCAACGCGAAGATAAAGGCACGCCTGCATGGTGTGGGTCCACGAGGGAATTTCCTTGAGTTTATGTGAGGATTGTTTGAAGCTCACTTAAATGTAAAGTCGTTATATTTTTTGAAGCCTAATAAATGTAAAAAAAAAAAAAATGATAGCTTTCAATTACACTGTAATGTTGAATGGCTAATTAATGTTTAAAATGTGGGATAATTTGTATCCAGACATCAATAGCTGTATTAGCATCAGTGATACAGAGCTTCATTCATAAAAAGATGCCATTAAACAAGTATTTAAAATATACTGTCTTTATGTTGTCTCTACATTAATTTGGAGATTAACTGTGAAATTATTACACTATAAAATATATAAGCTAAATATAAACCTAAAAACGCGATTAATTGCGATTAATCACAGAATTATTTTTGGATTAATCAAGTTTTTTTTTTTTATCGATTGACAGCACTAATATATATATTTTTTTTTTTTCATAATTCCATTCAAAACTTCCATAGATTATAGATTCAGGGCCCACAACTTAAACGATTTCAAGTATTTAGTTGTTTATTTGTACATAATTTGGGCTTCCAGCTCATAAAACCCATGAAAACAGGATTTCTAAAATTTGAATATTACATGAAATCACACAGTAATTACACAGTAATGGACAGGTGCAAATCCTGCTGGAAAATGAAGGAAGCATGAAGTGCTCTGAAAATGTCCTGGTAGACGGCTGCGTTGACTCTGGGTTTAATAAAGCACAGTGGACCAAAGTCCTCTTTTCTGATGAGAAATGTTGCATCTCATTTGGAAACCAAGGTCCCAGAGTCTGGAGGAAGAATGGAGAGGCACACAATCCAAGATGCTTGAAGTCCAGTGTGAAGTTTCCACAGTCTGTGAAGTCTGTGTTGGTTTGGGGAGCCATGTCATCTACCAGGACATTTTCAGAGCACTTCATGCTTCCTTCAGCAGACAAGCTTTATGGAGATGCTGACTTCATTTTCCAGCAGGATTTGCACCTGTCCACACTGCCAAAAGAACCAAAACCTGGTTCAATGACCATGGTATTACTGTGCAATTACTGTGTGATTTCATGTAATATTCAAATTTTTTGAAATCCTGTTTTCATGGGTTTTATGAGCTGGAAGCCCAAATTATGTACAAATAAACAACTAAATACTTGAAATCGTTTAAGTTGTGGGCCCTGAATCTATAATCTATGGAAGTTTAACGTTTTGAATGGAATTATGGAAATAAATAAACTTTTCCATGATATTCTAATTTTTTGGAAAGGGTCTGTATATATAAAGATTTGTCATAATTACAGCAGGAACACCGGAAATATCTTTCAACCTTCGAGTCCTGGCCGTTTTTCTTTGCAAAACTGCTCAACTGCTTAGTCAGGTTGCATGAAGACCCAAATTTGTCCAAATTGTATTTTTCTGTAGTTTAAAACTCTGACAGAATTCCACAAGCATCCTCACAGTGCATGTGATGTTTTCACTACATTGCTTCACGGTTGGGATGAGGTGTTTGTTGTGATGAGCAGTGTTTGGCTTCTACCAAACTCGTTATTTAGTCTGATTATGGTCAGCACATTATGGTTTCACCAGACCATGAACCCTTCTCCTACATGCATTCTAGCAAATTAGATGACATACAGATCCTCTCCTATGATTTTCACCCGGGCAACAATTGTCTTCAGAGATGTCACTGGTTTATTGGTGGCTCCCTCAGTAGTATCTTTATCACATGGTCACTCAGTTTTTGAGGATGTGTTCTAGATACAGCTGTGTCATACTTTTTCCTTTTGTTAATTATTTGTTTCAGATCACTTTATAAAGAAAACAAAACAAATTAAGTCCACTGTGATCCAGTGCATTAAACAACAAAAGATGAAAATGAATACTTTTATTTATAACCACATTGCCTTCAGTGACTGCATCAAAGAGAGTGTCTTGGACCACTAAACCCCTTTTAAACACCCCAGGAGGCCAAACTATAAAAGAAAATTCAGTCTATATTAAAAGTTTAGAAATGTTATTTTATTTTACTCTGTATTGTGTGTTTAACATTACATTTGCAATACTGTTAATGTTACCTTTAAACAATATAAATTCAATAAACTATACCAATGTAAGCCTTGTAAAAAGTGACAAACCCCTACATGCTGAAGTCATCCAATGCATTTTTCTTCCTTTATTCAGTTTTTCATATCACATTCTTTCATAGACTGAATGCTCACTATGACACCCTGTTTAGCATTTAAAGGGCTTTCATAAACGAGGTCACTGAAGATATAATCCTGGTGACATGACACATCACTATAGAGCTCTGAGCCAGTCTGTCACAAATTCTCCACCAATCAGCCAAATTAAAACTTCATTAGGGGGAGTAAAACTGAGAAAGACTAGAGTTTGTGGCTTTAAGCTTTCAAAATATAAAACATTATAAACTATAGCTCATTGTTTACCGTTTCATACTCACGGATCATCACAGTATTTGACGTCAAAGCATAATCCCTATAATAGAGATGCCTAAAAATAAACTCATTCAAAATTCAGATTATAGTGTGGAACAACTTTAATGATTTATCTTGTTAGGTCACAATAATGTGTGAAGGCTGTTCCTGGTAAGACAGTATTCCCAGTCAAAAACCTTGAGATGCTCTTTCAAAAGTTTAGTTGTCCTTTAGTATATCCATTTTGTATGTTTTCCATGCATGCTCTAAATGTTGTGTTGTGAATGTTGTGTATGAGGTTGTTTATTATGCATTATAACTCATTAAGAATACCTTTATGATGCATCATAAATGCAGGCTTCATCTGGTGTTATAATGCATTGTACTCTTAAAAGTTATAACCACAAATAGGCCTAGGTAAGTATTATAATACTGTAACTGTTATGATTATTTATCAGATAAGACAACTTATTATAAGGTGTTTTTTGAGGAATTATGCATGTATTATAATGTACAATTTATAATGTATTATAAATACAAGCATCATAGAAAGTGGTACCTACTGTACTAAGTACTTACTATAGGGTTAGGGTTAGGAATAGGATTTGGTTTAGGGTTAGTTGTGTGTAATTATGCACAATTTATAATAATTACTACAGGAACTAAATGGACACTGTAAACTAAAGTGTTACCGAGATTTCCTTGCATAACTTTTAATCATGAACGATGCATTTCGTTTTGACATAGACACATATATGTGTGTGTAAATCAATATTTTTTTATTGTATGTTTTGAAAACAGACACTCTACTCATTATATGATGTTTTAGACAGAGGGATTAGAGGAGGAGGACAAAGTAATTGCCTCTAGAAAATGTTAACAGTTTGCGGGCCCATTTACACGACACCGTTCTCAACTAAAATGGAAAACTTTGTATGCGTTTTGGACGTTCATTTACACGTCAACAGCGTTTTGGAGGCCTGAAAACGCAAACTTTTGAAAAAGTTTCAAAGAGCAACGTCATGACGCATGCGTATTACGTGTTGAATATAGGCGAGCAGTGTTTCTTTACAAACTGACATCACCAACTACTGGCCTGGCATGAATAATGCAGTGTTTTAGTCGTTTTCACGGATCCGTGTAAACGGGGATCGCTTTGACAACATTGTCGTCTTTATGCGAAAAACGCAAAGAAAAAACGTCCCGTTTTAGTACATCGTTGTCGTGTAAGCGTACCGTAAGAATGTAAGGGGATAAACTGAAGGTCGCTGCCCAACGGAGGATAAGGCATGCATGTAAGGTTTATATTCTGACTGATAAGTATGGAGATGATGTAAATTATCTGAGGCACTCAAATGCAAGATAACTCCCGAACACAAGCCCCCTCCTTCCATCACACTCTTGGTAGAA
This sequence comes from Leuciscus leuciscus, assembly GCF_965113295.1. Classification (NCBI taxonomy): domain Eukaryota; kingdom Metazoa; phylum Chordata; class Actinopteri; order Cypriniformes; family Leuciscidae; genus Leuciscus; species Leuciscus leuciscus. Next base: position 16,596,889 of record NC_138730.1, on the reverse strand, counting down.
GACTGATATATTGCCTCTTTTATCTCTTTTTTTCTCTCTCTCTCGTTTCAAGTTTTATTGCAAATGTTGCGAGAAACAACTTGTGAATATTGCTTCTTTCTGTAGTCAAGGTCAGTAGGCCTGGGAACAGTCTAGGGAGTCCGATAAAATGTTTTCTATTAAAAAATATTTATGTACAGTATGTTAGGTGGGCATATTATGGGATCCTGAGGAAGACCAATGTGGATGAAGGTGAACCGGAGAGTGTACATGATAAAAGTAAGTAGGAGGCCTTATGAGAAACTGTAATTTTGCTTATCCAATCAACTTTGTTCAATGATAAATAAATATGTATGATTTTACTGAATAAATACTCTGTTTTGCTTAGAGCTCATTTTGTAGCTCGCAGAGATTTGTTTCGGTTGTAAGAGAGACTACCCTGGATCTTGATTTAAGAAAAATAAATTGTATTAAATTGTTTTACCATTGAGTGTCCTCACTTTAATTTTATTGGTGAATTTCCACCACAGTGTAGATTTGGTAAAGATATTTCCACTGGAATATCTACTGTAATTATGACAATTCTGTTTGTTTTCAAACTTGTTTGGTATCACTTTATGATGGTCCCCTTTAGACATTCTGTTGACTTTAACTTTGCAACTACATGTCACTTTGCAACTTTTTAGTACTTGTATTAACTTATTAGAGTATTAGTGGACTGTCTACTTAATATCCGCTAACTCTTTATTTTGATGCTCCCTCAACAGACAATCTACTGACTAAGTATCTTTGCAACGGCATGTCAACTTATTCTACTAACTCTTAACCCCTTATTCTACTAACCCTTAAACCCCTTATTCTACTAACCCTAATCCTAGCCCTAAAAGTCTACTCACCTAATACTCTTAAGAAGAGTTAGTTGGCATGTATGTGCAATGGTATGTATAGTCAACAGAATATCTAAAGGGGACCATCAAAATTAAGAGTAACCACTTGTTTTATTAACAGAAACTTAAAGTGTTGTTGATATAACCACAATTCGTTTTGTTAATCCATGGAGAATCAAGGATCTTATTTGGTATCTTCTTCAATAAAAAGAATAGTTATATTGGTTGGGGTACGATTTAAATTTACATCTTGTGTTTTTGTGTCACTGCAGTTACAGCACCCTTGAGTGTCAAGAAAGTGATGTAAAAAATGATATAATGGTCATTTTCATACGCAGCAAAAAGTCATTGACATATTTCCCGATTTAATCAGCCTGCAAAGCACCATTTTACCCTAAATATAATATCCACTGCATTTTAACTTAATTTTTTCCCAATTTCTGCAACAATCATTCCCACGTGTGGTTGTCCTCACAAATCAGTTTGTAATTTATTTATTGGTGTATCTATTTCATGCATTTATTTAAAAGCAACTTTTGGTTGTGTAGCCTAATGCAGTCAGGTTGATTTAGTCATATTAAATAACATTTTAGCTAATATTTTAGTAAATTTAGACCATAAGAATCACATTTTAGTTTGCCTGACAAAACATTTTGCAGTCTATGACATTTTCAGGGTTTAGTCTAAATATGACAAAACAAATTGGAAATTCAAAAGTGTTTGCTATAGCCTTTTTATGTCTTAGTCAATCCGCCGCCTACAACAATCTCAGTCACCTTATAACTTACTACAGCCGACACAGTCAGTGATTTCTGTGCTGTGCTTTCCAAGGCCAAGACAATGTCTGTCAGCTCTGTGTGTGATTAATGTGAGCACTGAGCTGTTCTCTGACACCCTGCACTTAAAACAATTGAGCACCATTATTCCTGGTGACGGTCACACAAAAAAGGTTCACGTTCACTGATGTACTTCCTAGGCTTTGTGTTTCGGTATGACCTGGAACTTTGCCCGGACACATATATCAGCTCAGTTGCTGCCTTGTGAAATTATCGTGGCATTTTTAGATCTAGGACGCCGTGTACTCGAGGCAGGTCCCCGGCAATGACCATCTGGTTCAGGGAATAGTTACACTGTCAGAGAGATACTAAGCCGATTCTGAAAACACTGTATGATATCTGACAAAGTGCAATGCGATATCAAATGCTTCAAATGCTTTTTAGTGCAGGTTTTGAAATCTATGACTTTTTCCATGACGAGAAACAGATATAGAAAATTTGAGTGAACAAGACATTTAAACATTGTAGTTTCCCATTGTCACACTATGTAGCCTTCTAGCAACACCCTCACAAAAATGTAAAAATGTCAAGACTCATTTAATCCAAGATAAGTGATTCAAATATATATTTTTTAACATAGAGGGTTAAGAATGGCTCCAGCCAATCTCCTATTTTCTTACTACTAAAAGATTGAAAAGTCAAGTTAGTAAATCTATTTATTCTCTGAGGGCGAGATTAAAGGTGAACTAAGTAACTTTTTTTACCTTAACTGAACAACTTCGGAGTCATTGGAATGGTTGTATTACTTATTTCGGGTTGAATGGTGGTCGTTTCGCACCCCCCTGGTGCCCGTGAGCGGAAAATACGCACTAGCAACTTTGAGCCGGCGGGCCGCCGGCCGCTGCGTCAGGAAGTCTCGCGTGATATCAGGTCTCGCGATGTAAACAATTGCTTTACGGCAAAAAGAAATCTGCTAAAATGCTGTCATTATTGCGCTCCCTCACGCTGTCCGAACCCGAATGAAGAAGACGTTTTAAAGAATGTCCCATCTGCTTTGATGTCGTTGATCTACTAGCCATGGTGTCTGAGAATCAACAACGAGTTTTTACGACAGTGTTGTCAAATATCTATTCCGAAGCTGTGGGGGGAGCTCTAGCGAGAAACCTGCGAGCAAAAAGCGAGAATACAGCGAAGAAGTCCCGAAGTTACTGAGTGCTGCTTTAAGGCTTGAACACCACAGCATCTGGATTTGTTCTGGAAAATTCACATGGTGTCACTGCTTAAATAGACATTTCAAACTATTCCTTTGAAAAATAGTGCCATGTCACTTAGGAGCTTGAGCAACAGTACAGTAACAAACATCTAGTCATACGTACTTAATGTTAAATTCAAACACACAAACTGGCATTTTCTCTGTCAAGGTCCCGGTATTAGATGTCAGTCTAGTCAATGAAGATTTCTAACCCTGTGAATATAGAATTACACATAGTTTTCTTCCAAAAAGACTCCTTTCATTGAGGACTCAAGGACAGGTTCCCTCATATTCTATAAAACATTTAGTACCTGAAGAGATTTAAACTAGTTTAATGATTTAATGCATTAGGTAACATGTTTAACACCATGATGTGATTTCTAAAAATCGGTTCTGATCGGAACTTTCAGAACTGTTTTTGGATTGGGGGAAACCGGAGCACCCAGAGGAAACCCACGCAGAAAGTCCTTCTGACTCAGCCAGGACTCGAACCGGCGACCTTCTTTGCTGTGAGGCAACAGTGGAACCCGACTGAGCCACCGTGCTACCCAGGGCAATATATATATATACAGGATAAAAAAGAACCAAACTAGAAACAGGTGAGCATAATCAACAAATAAAAGGTCATGATGGACTGACAAACAAGAGGAGAAATATTAAAGGCCCCCTGAAGTTGCTATGGATAAATGCATTTGCTAAATGAATAATTGAATTAAAGTAGTCCATATGACTCACTAATATTCCAAGTCTAGATAGCAGTGATAGCAGTGAAAATATCTTAAATGTAATATAAAAGTGCAAAGCTCACCAACAAAGCTTGAACGTAGATGCATTTATATATATACATATATATTATTATTATTTTATTTTTTTAAAGGCACATCAACATCTCACCAGGAACCTCATGATAACGCATTTTCTGTAACGCTGCTTTGAAACAATATGTATTGTGAAAAGCGCAATACAAATAAATGTGAATTGAATTAAATTAATGAAATTAGGGCTGTCACTAACGGTCGATTATTTTGATGATTAATCGAGGAATCTGATATTTTTAGTGGTAGTAAAAATAGACCAAAGCGAACAATAAAAAGGCCAACACACGTATAATAACAATGAGGAAATAATAATTGTTTCAGATAAAGTATAAAAAGCAAGTAATCATATGGTTTTATTGAACAACACTTAAAATACATAATGTAATAATAAATAATACAAACTTAATCAACTTATGTACATTACATATTATAACAAATGAAGTGCCAACTGTGATTGTTGTTGTTACAATTTAGAGCAAGATCAAATCTTTGTTTAATATTGGCCAACCAACATTTAATTCAAACATCCACTTAATCTTTAATATTTGGCCACTTCTTTACGATAAAAATGCAACAGCCACTGTAATTTCTTGGACAAGAACATGTGGACATCAAAACATGCAAACTACTTTGAAATCACGATGAACAACAGTTTGCATATTTAGAAACATAGTATTGATGTATTCTCCTGTGTTGGCATGGGTTTATAAATTAGTTACCGAACAAATATGATGAAATGGCGCACATTGCGTTCCCAGATGAACGTCATAAGCAACCCAAACTCACAGCATATGCAGAGAAGGAGTTTGTTAACCGAGCTGCTGAGAGACGCTTCATGCATGTTAACAGTGCCACACTTTACTATGAAACCCATAGCGCATCAGACTTTATGCGTTTCCAAATGCATGTTATTGGGAACCCAAACAAACAGCACATGCAGAGACTGAACTTGTGTGGAGCCGCTCTGAGACAAAAGAAATTGATTTTACTAAATGGTTTTAATATATCGATTCCTGCAGCCTTTGAAAACGGTCTAATTTGGTTTATGGATTCTTGTCTGTGGAATACGTCACTTCCAGTATTTCGCCGGTTAATCGAAAGCATTTTTTACATTTTGATCCATTGATGCTTGTCTTATGAGTCAGAAGACTTGATTACTTAATTACACCACTTACTTCATCAAAATAGCTTTATAAACTTCCAGATTATGAGAAAACATTGATTTAGCACAAATGAAAAAATTGTTGGTATCCAAAAGCCTTTCTTTGCCTGTCTTTTATCTGTAAGACTCTTTGTTCAAATCATAGGCATGCAGGGACATTGAGTAATACTGTTTACAAATTCATCTAAATCAAAAGTGACACTTGGGTTGACAGTCCAAGATGTCACCATAATTCATCACATACTGTTTATAATTATGTGGATGGAAAAATACAGTACAATAATAGCAATAATAACTGATCTGCGTCATTCACTGCATATTATGGGGTTGATTAATTCTGTGCTGATTAACTGAGTCAAGCCACGTAGGACAAGAAATATTAAAAATCTCATTTTTATTAAATTAATATTTGATTTGCATCTTATTAAACAATAAAAGTGAGCTGCAATGTCAACACTAAATGATGACACCAGATTTGCATATCACAATCCAAAATGATCCATTACATATGAAACTTTATTAAAGAAGGTAAACGAAATTCTGGTCTGGATTCACATCTGTTGTGTGCGCATGGATCAGAAGTGTAAATCCTCAAAAAGCCACACAAGCAGATGCCTACAATATCTCTCCCTGGCCTCCTCACATTCCTGCTAAGCTACTTACCCACATCAACACTGTTACCATTCCAAGCCAGATTACCAGTCAAATGAGATGTCATTCACTTCCTGGCCTAGCTGTTTTTCTCCACCTCATAAACAAAGCCGAGCTACCATTACAGAACTAAACACACCCAGACAACAGAGAGTTCTCGTTGGACATCTGAATGAAAGAAGGGCCAAAGTGGACTTAATAAAGGGTAAACCGTCTTCCAGGAAGGTTAATGTGTAAAGTGCTTGCTAATCCGTTTTACCTGCAACCTTTTAAGCTTGGTTTTGATAAACAGCTAAACAAGTGCTTTAAAGTGTTGCACGGGCCAAGCATTTTGGTGGAGACAGTTTGATGTTATCATAGGTAAAAAGAAAAAAAATATAATAATTATAATTGTAATATATTTACATATACATGTTTCACATTTCCCATGAATAACAACCATAAAATTTCAGTTTATCACACAAATCTATCATTTGGTGTCAGATCAATTTTAATAGAGCACACAAGTCTTTTTTTCTTCCTTTTTTTTTTTTTGGTAATTTATGGAGCTTGACCTTCAACCTGCATGGGAAAGAACTATGTAATGGTTCTTTAAAAAATGCCTTTTTTGTGTACCACTGAAAATATTACAGCATTTAAGTTTGGGACAACATGAAAGTGAGTACATTTTCATTTTGGGTAAACTATGTAGTTTTAAAGATTTAAGAAATTAATAAATGTAAGCATTAAAATGATCCAAAGTTACAGTAAAGATTATATTTAACTCTCAAAGAATCCTAAAAAAAAGTATAACAGTTAAAAAAAAAAAAAAAAAAACATTTTATATTAAGCAGCACAGCTATTGATCATTTCTGAAGGATCATGTGATTCTGAAGCAGGGGCACTGCTAGCAATTTTGGGCCCTATGAAAGAATATGAGGTTGGCCCCCTAGCACCCAGTCCATTTATAAAATCAATCTCTGGGGGCCCAAAAGTCCGTGGGCCCTTAGAATCGTCCTAACTCCTTATTTTAAATAATTTTTCAAATAAAAATATTGCACAATATTACAGTTTTTACTGTATTTTTTTATCAAATAAATAGGACATTGGTAGCCATAATTTTTTTTTTTCTGAATTATCAACACCTACACTCAGTGCCATAAAAAAAAAAAAGATATATATATATTAAAGTTTGCAATGCTGAATAATTTCAAATTGCATTTCTCTGGTTTTGTGTAGGTCAATACAATGCTTATTTCTGGCTGTTGCACAACTCAGAACTTAAACCTCTTAAAATTAGCCTAATAGAATTGAGTGTAATCCCATCCAAACTGGCTGTTTCTCATCATCTTACTGTTAATCTCTGGACTTAGATTCTTTGGGTCTTTAATACTTTCTGAAATGTTTAACATTGTTTGCTGCAACCCCAAGTTTGATTTTGTTTAAGTCTAAAACAACTAATGTCTAGCAACATACATTAGAGTAGATATTAGATAAACATTGTGTTTAGATATAGATCCATACAAGACATCCTTCCTATTTGAAACACATTACAATTGTTGTGTCTAAATAATCTATTGATTAAGATCAGTGGGTCATTTCAAGCAAATTAGTCAGAATAAACACTAAGAAAATAATCTAATATGGATTTGCTATACACCAGTGTTTCCCATTAATCACCTACATCATTTGTATACCATAACAGTTTCATAATCAGCAAAAACTAAAACTGAAATCACGATATGGCTTATAGTGTAATAATCAAATCACAAAAGGCTGTAGTTTATTATACTTAATTCAGTTGAATAAATATAGTCTGTTTTGCTGCATGTTTCAGAGTGAAGCGTGCCACTGTGTTCATTTACACCTGTGCAGTTCATGATAGTGTTTTCCACCAAAATAAAAGCTAAAAGAAAATAGAAGAAACTAGGCTATACAGGGCTAAGTATAAGTGTACCACAATACACTCTTGAAAACAAATCTTCCAAAAGGGGTTTGGTTACACTTTATTTCGATAGTCCACTAGACATTCTACTGACTAAGTAACTTTGTCAACTAACTAGTATTAGACAGTTAGGTGTTAGGATTTGTGTTAAATTGACAAGTTTATGTAGTTACAAAGTCATAGTCAGTAGAATGAAAGTTTTAGACAATCTACTAATACTCTAATGAATGGTAATTGACATGGAGTTGCAAAGTTACTTATAGTTAGTAGAATGTCTAAAGCAGAATATCGAATGTTTTTCAGTGATTCCATTGAATAACCATTTTTGGTTCCCCAAAAAATCATTCTGTGAACAGTTCTTAAAAGAACAATTGGTTGTCTTAGGGTACGTTACACGACACCAATTTGCTTAAAACTGAGAATTTCTTCCTTTGAGTTTTCCGCATACATACGACACCATTGTCAAAACGATCCCCATTCACACGGATCCGAGAAAACGACTAAAAATGCTGTATTCTGCTGCCAGGTCAGTAGATGGCGATGACACACTATAGACTGAACATGTAATACGTATGTTTCGTGTTTTTGTTGTTTACACAGAGACCGTTTTCAAACTTGCACTATGAAACCCGTTTTCAAAAGTTTGCGTTTTCAGGCAGCCGAAACGCTGTTGTCAAGTAAATGAATGGCCAAAACGCATAAAAAGTTTTACGTTTTTAGTTGAAAGCGGTGTCGTGTTAACAGCCCCTCGGTGTGAATTACATTTTATTTGATCTACAGTTTTTCCACTATAACTAACCTTTTATGCAATAAAAAGGTTAAATGGAAGTTCTTCATGGAACCATAGATGCCAATAAAGAACCTTTCACGAGTTCACATGTTAATGAAATCTGATGTAATATTATAATGCGTATTTGGCTTGCTGTCCGGGGGGAGGGCTCCGAGCTCGGAATTCGGCCCGACCCCAGAGTACTCCCCCCATGAATGTATAGCTCATAGGTATCTATGAGTAGACCCAGCCGAAAGTGAGGTGATGGGGTGGTGGCGGGATGCTGAGAAATTAGTCATGAGACAGGAGGTAAGGGAAGGCTTTATTTATACTGGCTTCTTCTTGTGCTGATTGGATGAATACCTGAACATGCTCCTCCCGAACTTTGTTACATAAAACTTCATTTATTTTTAAGAGTGTAAAATAAAATAAATAATATACATATTAGGAAAAAAAATTTGTTCAATAGTAATAGTGAAAGTAGGGATAGTAATAATTATTCTACGTATTATTCTAGTCTATTTTTTTGGCTTAAAAACACCAGTGTTAATGTAATGTGCACTGAAAAACTACCACAACTAATGCAAGGAGGAGATCCAGTCAGATGGTAAAATCTATTTTATTTTCTCAGCAGCAGACGATCAAATAATAAATGAGAAATACTAATATATATCATCCATGATGAGGATTAATAAAGAAACATAACATGTTAAAATCACTTCTTTCTAAATAAAATGTAAGTCACACTCTGAGTATTGCCAGAGGAAAAGTTGTTGAGAGATCTCTTTTTGAAAAGACTCCAAAGGTCCAAAGGACAGACTGACCTGTACAGAAACTGATCTCTCTCTTACTTAGCGGAACAGAGCCAAGTTCCTCTTTTCATAGTATATTGCAGCGAAGCAGCCCCACGAGAAACAGATATAAAACATATCTAGCTTTTACGATTTCGCACCCGAGGGTGAGACCATATGTCGTTCTGGACCAAATACGTCAGTAAAACCGTTATCTCAATACAAATACAAAAAGGGAAACTGCTCTTGCCTCTCTTTCCCCCATATGCAAGATTTTTTTCTGCAAGCATGATAGCTAAGATAACATCTTTTATCACTTTAACTAAAACATTCGCTCCATTGTGATCTGTCTAGTGCAAACTTTCAGAATCTTGCTTTGAACATACATTTCAAATGATAATAATGATAAACACATTATATGATTACATAAAATAGGATTGATTAAATGATAAAACAATCTCTTTCTGATTCATCAACAACTAAAAAGAGGTTTGAGACCACTTTAAAGTCCAGATCCAAGTAAACGCGAAGACTCTATTTGTTCAGTTTTCACTGCAGAGGGTTTGGAGCTCTTGATTTAGCTAAATAACCAAATTATTATTGAATCAACCTAAATATATTAAGTTAAAGTTACACCAACAAAACAAAATGAATTGGTTAGATAAAGCAGAAATTGCTCCTTAAGGTCTTTTGTGCAGACGTGCAGAACTGACCACTGCAGCCATGTGAGGTGGACAACACTGGAACTGATTCTCAGCGATTACAAAGAGGCTCTCAGTGGCACACTGCACTCTGACCAGCTCTTGAAGGTTACATTACCATCACAAAACCGTCCAAACTGTCCAGAAGTACAGCAGTGTGCTCCTACAGAACTCCAGCACTTCACATCTACATAAGCAGGAACATACATTTTATATGAGCAGCTTTAAATAGTTAATCTGTCTCTCTTCTCTGTTTACTGAATGCTGTCTGATGCAGACGTACAGATTTAGGGTGACGATAAAGCGCTGACAGAAGCACCTCTTTATCAGACAGTTCAATCAACTGAGGCACACGAATCTCCTGATTATATGTCTTCAGCTTCCACCAATGGCATAAAACATTGTAATTTAAACCGAAATTGTTACTTATTGAACATGCTTGCTCTGTGCAAATAACCCTTCGCATGTAAGACATCACTGCTTCTTTCAAACTGTTAATCACGGCTTTGCATTCACTGTGAATAATCACAAAATCAAAATAAATTACTATGCATAGTCTGCACAATTTTACACAGCTGGTTCCCTGGAAATGATTTCTGCACCCCTAGTGTCACCAAAAAGAAACGCAAGACAATTATTGCTTTTCAAACAAGTTTCCTGAACACAACTCTCATCTGCAATTGGTCAGACACACAGATAGCTCCGCCCCTAACATGGGTCAATGATGCTGTTGTCGGGCCGGTTGGGATGCTCAAACAAAGCAATGTTTTGTTATCACAAATTAAACTTACGAAAGGTTGTCTTTGCTTGTTACGATGGTAAAACATTGAGAGAAAAAAATACACTTCTGCTTTAATACTGGTTGGATCACAATGATGAACAACACTAGCTGAACAAAACTAGTGTTTACATTTTTAATTTTTTTATTTAAGTACTACAAGATGGTTATACAAAGGGAATTAGAAGTGATACAATATTGGGATTTAAGGCTGGAATACACAACTTTTATAAACTAAGCAGATTTTAAAACGCTAGGCACATTGCCGACTTTGTAAATGGTTACAGAGAAAAACTGGGCATCGTACACTAAACAACAGAGGATCACACACTGCCAGACTTTCAAGTCGTTCCCAACACAGCAAACCCACGAACTGTCTGAGTTGGTACAAAATTTTAATTTGAATTACTTAACGACTGTTACAAAGTACATTATATATAGTATGATATGAATATGGATAGTAATGAATTTCTGACGTACTTCATCCGCCATGTTTTTACTGTCACGTGACCTAGCATCAGTTGTGTCGCTTCACCGCCATTCATACATCCTCTCCGTTGCCTCATGGGATAGTAGAGGCCCTGTCTCAAATGGCATACTTCATATGCACTTTCGGTCTTGTGGACTTACAATGGCTGCCGTGTGCGCGTGTCCGTTAAGACCGTAGGGTGTCCCATTTGTTATTTTAGGCCTCAGAAGGGTGCTCGCAAGTCGATATGCGCCCCCGATGCGCACTTTTGCCGAGCCTGCACTGATGCGGTCTCCGCAGCAGACTTCTTCCCGACAGTCAAAGCGGCATTACGTCACGAAAGTGCGGACTCGTAGGAAGACCGCGAGTGCTTAGGGTGCCATTTGGGACAGGGCCTCTATCGTATGCACACTTCAGAATCTTTTTGCGTACTGTTTTTTACTATATAGTAGGAAAGTATTTGATTTCAGGACAAAGTGTTTTAAAATCGGCTCAAAATCAGCTCAATAATAATGTTTTCAGACTATGGAATTATAGTCTGAAGATTAAAAAAAAAAAAATCACATGATTTTCTGCAAAATCTGTCAACTTCGACTGCAGAAAATTCCTTTTTTTTTTATTTTTTTTTTTTTATCAATGTGTCCAGACTCTAATTGAATTAATTGTATTTTCTATTTTTTAAAGAAATATTATCATTTGTTTGGTATTACATAACTAACTTTCTTCAAACTATTTATTGGCCATGTCAAGTTTCACAGTTTGCAAAGACAATTTTTTACAAAGCAAAATCTTTTTTGTGATTTTTTTTTTTGTGTGATTTTTCTTCAGACTGACAAATCAAGAACAGAGATTCGGTCTGGAAGCTTTTACTGTCCTTTTTCAAATCACAATGGACAAAATGATTCACCCTAACAAAACATGATCTCATAATCCATGAAGGTCTTCACTTGTTTTAGAATAGAAGGTTGTAAAACCTCCAGGAGACGATATAAAAAGCGTGACTTTACATCACTGGTTGTAATAAAGTGCATGTAACGGGGAAACTTTGTTGCATTTGATGCCTCTTACAACAATAGTCTTTGCAGAATCAGACAGTCATTGGTGTTTTCGGATACATTAAGTCTCATCATCATTGCATAAACCAGCATACATCAAGTAAATGTGGTTGTAAAGTGTAAGCAGTGAACTGGAAGATCACACGTGTCGTCGCACTTGAACAATGTTTCAAGACATGAAGCTTCTCCCACAGTTACATTCAATAAAAAAGCACCGAGATATTTGCACTAACCCTCCGTTTCTCGCTGCACACTTCAGATTTTAAAATACCAACAATGCGAATAATGTAATCTGAGCAGCACATTAATGCGCTTTCATACATTACTGAATATAAAGCGAGGCAAACAACCAGCTGCTCGACTTACCTTCCAGATCCAGGCCATCTTAACACTGAATAAATAGCTCGTAGCGTTGAAGTACTCGAATCAATCTACACGCGAAAAGACCAGTATTGGCTGTTTAATGGTTTAATTATATGCGCCATGGATGCCCGACGTCGGTGAGGCGATGAAACATTTCAGTAAATATTGTGGAGTACCGTTATTCATGCTCTATTCCCTGATCTACAGAGCTCGGGTTGACGTGCGCTCCTATTGGCTCGTGGCTACGAGAGCCCCGCCCCCTTTATCATGTGACTGTGATTTCTCATCCCTGTGTTATTCAGTGCAATGGTGATCAGTGATGTACTTCACTATTGTTCCAAAGAGAGTGTGTTTATGCTGTACTCAAGAAAATATATAGGCCTAGTCATATATAACACAATCGTTGTCTTTTTATGAGACCATTTTTTGTTGCTGTTAGAAAAACCAATGTGCTCACAGTATTATCGCTTGTAAATACAAACAGTTATTGTTATAGGTCTAAAGCATCATGTCACAAGGATATTCAAAAATGTTTTGTCAGATGTGGATACAAAATGTGAATACATTATGTGTTTGTAAATTTGTTCAAATTTGTATTCAGAAGTAAACTAAACCTGACAAAATCTCCCATAACCTTTTTGGGAATGTCGTGGGAAAATTTTGTTTTTTGTCCCATGTGGGAAACAGCTTATACATTTTTTGCTGTTGTTGTTGTTGTTGTTGTTGTTTATAATGTAAAAATGCAGAAAGTTTTCTGTGGTTGATAGGTTAGGAGAGAATACAGTATAAAAATCATTATGTCTATGGAAAGTCCCCATAAAATATGACACTGAGGCACATGCATTACTATACATGTAATATACATTACTATACATGCATGTACTATACATGCATTACTATACACTATACATGCATTATTATAAAAGAAATATACATCATGTATAGATAATCATTCTCTAAAAAATAGTGCCTAGAATCTAAAATTTACCAGCACCATTAAAAACAGTTACATATGAAGACAATGTAACGCATGCTGAAAATAACTCAAAATGGTGAAAGTTTTGATGAAATGTGCAAATGTTTATTGAGGCTAAACTAGGTCACAGTAACATGAAACAGTGAGAATTGTGCTTGATTCTACATGATTACACAGCACTGAAGGTCATGAAGTGCACAGCACAATGCAGCTCTGGCTCTGCGTTAATTCGGGCATTGTGAGGCTGTGTGAGATGGATTCTGAATGATGGTCTCTCTTGGGCTCTGTAATTCTCTGCCGGCACTGACAGACTCAACAAAGCTAGACCAGAGAAACTTCCCTTCTTAAGTTTTCAGGCCCTTCTTAAACAAACAGTGCACGAGAATGCTCATTTTTTTTCAAAATACTCTCTCAGTAGCAGCTTGCACAAAGTCGAGTTTGTGTGTGAGTGTGCGTGTGATTGTGTGAGTGTGAGTGTGTGTGTGTGTGTGTGTGTGTGTGTGTGTGTGTGTGTGTGTGTGTGTGTGTGTGTGTGTGTGTGTGTGTGTGTGTGTGTGTGTGTGTGTGTGTGTGTGTGTGTGTGTGTGTGTGAGTGTGAGTGTGAGTTTGCATGTGCGTGTGATTGTGTGAGTGTGAGTGTGTGTGATGTGATATTATTAGATCGGGTTGGCACAGCTCACATGGCTGGCCAATTCTGATTTAGGCTATTTAAAATTTGGTTTTATTATGCACTCAAAATGATCAAAGAAAGTGTATATCAATGAGAAAATCTTAAGCAACAACAAATTCACAGGAATTGCATTTTGAATCATGTCTTAGTCAAGATTTAACAGAAGAGATGGAAACTACTAAAATTGTTGTAGACATATTCAATTATCCACTCTATCTCACTTAAAGTGAGCATGAAATCTATTTGATTTATCTCAGTGACAATGAATGTTTAAAGTCGGCATGAAGCAGAAGTTGCGAATCTTTTCTTCCCTAAATTGTGACGTATTTCTGAGTGAAACGGCCTCTGGAATACAAAAATAAATAAAAAATGGGCGGGACTGGATTTTGTCCATGGGGAATTAATTGGGTAACTGAATGGTTGTGGTTTGCTATTGGTCGATCTCATGTGAGTGACAGGTTGTCCCGCCTATGTTTACTTAATCAAAATGCCATAACTGGATCTTCCAGTGAAACGACAGACTTCTTTCTGGTGACGTGTGCCAGACACGTTTAGTCAGCCCTGCACCTTTCTTATATTCAACTACAAACTCAGATTAATTTCTGTCTCCATCCAATCAACAACGGATGGATAAAACCAAGATCCCACTATTTTTTTTTTCATTTTTTTTTTTTCAATAATCAGTTACACTCGGATGTACAGTACGTTATAATATGTAAGAAATGTTCTGTTCTGTTACATCGTGGCTTTAATGTGCTCAGGGAACCTTCCGTTGCCTATTCAAGTGGTCCTAACCCATGTGGAAGAAGCCACTGTCTCAGTCGACAATATAAGTGCTTGAATCTTTAGTGCTTCCCTTCCAGCAGCATCTTGACACCAGCCACAAGTTACTCTTTACAGGAATAAGGTAAGGTTTATAGGGGCCAGCAGAGAGTCACTTCAGAAAAAAAACTAAACTGCTGCAAAAAATAACACATATTTACTATGTATGGTTGGAAATGCATAAAAACAGCAAGGTTGTCTTCCGTTTGATTGGTTATACTCACCTACCAAGCATAATAAGCAGATACAATTATTTTTAGTCACTTCCTAAGCCTACTAAATCATAAGATAGACTAGTTTTAGCACACACTTGTTCCATTTTCCTCTTTGCCTGCGCAGTTCATTTCAACATTTCGGGTTGCAATATAAGCACATAACTTAAGAATATTGCAATTGCTCAAACTAATAAAAGAAGGTGTCTTTATTTATATACTCTTACATCAAAAAATATGTTTGATACAATGTATTTCTTGTGTTGTTGTTGTATTGTAAAACACTTTTGCTGCTGTTGAGGTGGGATAAGGGTATGGTTATGGACCGGTTTGGTGGTATGGGTAGGTTTAAGGTTGGTTAAGGTGAAGGGAAGGTCAACAGTGTAATTATAGATGTATAAATGCAGAATCAATAACAGCTATAATTACATGCAGGCATTTTTAATACAGACATCTAAATTGTGATCAAAAGAAATATTAGGCTTTCCAGTAACATGTTATGTTATAGTGTCCTTCCTTGTTACACGTTACTATAATTATAACTATGAATTATTCATAATTGCATGCAACTGACCCTAAACCAAACCCTGATTCCAACTCTAACTCTATAGAAAGTGCATGTAGTTAATCAATATTACTACTAGTTAAATGTATAATTACACTGTAACAAAGACACCTTAAAATAAAGAGTTACACTTTATTTTAAGGTATCCGTGTTACAGTGCAAGTATACATTTAAGTACACTACTGAGCATTAAGAACAAATAACATGTACATTCCATAGGGTTGAGGGTTAGTTGCATGCAATTATGTATAATTTACTGCTATTACTATAGCAAGTACATGTGTAACGTGTAACTTGTAACCAGGAGACTAAAATAAAGTGTTATCAAAAAATCCTATTGATTTTACTGAAAAAAAAAATGCAGTATACATATTTACAGAACAACCTGTAAATTTCAAATTAAAACTGTAATTTACATTAGAGAAATTAAAAACGGTAAATCCAAAACCCCTTTTCTGCTGAATTAGCAGGGCCGTAATGCTACTAATATCTGTTTTGTAAGGCATAATGTACATCCAGCCGGTTGATATCTCAGAATAAACCCTGACAGGGTGATCAGGACTGTCTTGCATCAGCCTGAAGGGGTTTATTCTGTGATAACAATCGGCTGGAAGTACATTATACCGTTTATTACACGGCTACTTGCCACATAAGTAAATAATTAGACATGAAATATTGATCGGAGTTGAAATATTTTATTAGCTCTTTAAACACAAAGCTTCCGCGGAGAGAGCAGTTGCTAGCAAGCGGCAAGTTCAAACTAGACAGACATTTAAGGGATATGGTTCAGTCATACCACTTATTGCACAACATTTCACCACATAAATAATTATGGGAATAAGAGACATTGATATGAGAAACTGTTTTAAAATCATACCTGTTTGTTATCTTATAATCCATTACAGCGTACAAAACAATCGTCGCAAAATGGCAGCAGCTGCGTTTGTATGAAACAAGAGAGTCCGTGATACCGGGTGACATAATTAAATAACTGTACACAAAACATTTGATTTGAGTTTCAATATTTTATTATCTCACCAAACGCAAAACTTCCACAGGGAAAAAAACATTCCTAGCAAGTGTAAAGCGCCGACTTCAGTGACAGTATCCCGGATGAGCCTGTGTTTTTACCGGTTGTTATCGGCATACCGCTGGATGGCACGATTGACCAATCAGAATCAAGTATTCCACAGAGCCATGTAATAAGTGTTTTTAGCATATACTGACAACCTCCATAATAACACAGAGGGTAGAGAAAACCACATGATGAATCAAAGTTCCACAAGTTGAAGTAAATACTAATATAAGTTTCAGAGTATACTGTACACACAAATAAAACACACAACACTAAAATAATGCAGCAAACATTAATTTAACAACATAAGATGTAACAACCTAATGCAATAACTAAGAAGAAATATAATTATTACAATTAAAAAAGCTTCAAATGTCAAGTGTCACACAAGGAATGGTGGAAATGCCAATTTAGTGTAAATTATAAGATTATTAGTTCTTTTTTACTTCCAAAACTGTACATTTAATGGTATTTTACTGTAAAAAAAAAAGAAAGAAAGGTTATCTAAATTACTGTTTTTCCCTGTAAACAGTAATGGAACTTACTGTTAACTAATTAACAGGTTTTTACTGTAGCCTTTTTACAGTATTTCCCAGTAAAATAAAAAATTTTTTTACAGTGTATGTTTTCATATGGGTTTGGATTCTTGGATAAAGGAACATACATTATAAACAAATGATACAAATAAAACAGCATATTTGTCAAATATAAAGCGGATATTCTGAGTGAAGGCATAATCAGACACTTTGTGGCCTGAAGTATTGTGTTGTTTATTTGATGTTTGGAAACTGGATTATCCAATAAAGAGGGTAAGCAACTATCACTTTGAACTTTGCTTTGAAGTTATTCATCCACTAATTAGGACTGCATCCCTAATCCGTCAACAACAATTAAAGGGATAGTTCACTCAAACAACATTCTGCCATTCATTCATTCACCCTCATGTCATTACAAACCTGTATGACTTTCTTTCTTCTGTGAAACTAAATAGAGAACTTTTGAATAATGTGCTGGTCACTCTTTTCCGCGCATTTACACTTAATAGGGACTAAACTTTTGGAGTTTCAAAAAGGATGCAATAATATTAAAGTTACTGCACTTCAGCGGCTTCAGTCATACCTCACTGGCAGATCTTTCACGGTTTCATGGAGAGAAGGTGTGTCTGAGTCACATCAGCTAATCACCGGGGTGCCTCAAGGTTCAGTGCTCGCTCCTCTTATTTTTTCCATCTACACAACCTCGCTGGGCATGATTAAAAGGAACGTGGCTTCACTGCTATGCAGATGAAACACAGCTCTATCTTTTTTTTAAAAACCTGATTTCCACACTGTCTCAACACGTTTCTCTGCCTGCCTTTCAGACATCTCTGTTTGGATGAAGGAGCGTCACCTGCAGCTCGACCTTGCGAAGCAGAGTTCCTTGTAATCCCTGACAACATCACTATGCAACTGGGGTCTACAACACTAACATCATCCAGGACAGCAAAGAACCTGGCGGTAGTGTTTGACGACCAACTGAGATTTTCCACTCACATCTCAACAATATATATATACAGTATATATATATTCAGAAATATAATCTCACATATACCTAAAGGCTCGCTATAAAAGCAGTTAAAAATAAGTATCTTTTTCTGAAACACACAAAATCACATTTAGAATCTGAATTTTTGAAGAAGTGCTTTAACCCTATCATACAGTATTTGATACATTAATCTCAAAGGCCTTTAAATCTATCAACATAATCAAAACTTTGCTGAAAAAAAATCTACTACATGCCCTCTGATGTCTGATTAATAGTTTATAGTTTTTTAGATGGTAAAATGCCTTTTAGTATAAAAATGTCCCCTCATGGTATACGTCTTTTGCTGTGAAATCTTTAATGATCATGATCATGACTTTTGTGTCACGAAAGCGAGATCTACTGCCCTCATGTGGCGGTGAGAGAAAACACAACCACTTTCACCAGCCACTTTAAGTAAACGAAATAAATCACCTACATTGGTAAGCATATGATCATGCTTCTAAAGATTGTTAAAAACATTACATTTGATTTTTGGAAAAACACAAATGAGTCTACCGTGTTTGTCCCATACATCATCATGTGAGTTTTTTTTCATAACCTAATGTTAATCTCATGAACAAAAGGACTGACAAAGATGTTTGTTGACAAAAGTTTTAGTTTTACCAGAGATAAAGTGGACAAAAAAGGTGGATCATGATGATATATAAAACAAAGGGGTGGAAAACTTTTATGCATTTTGCCATTCATTTACACGTCAACGCCGTTTTAGAGTGCCTGAAAACGCAAGCTTTTAAAAACATGTTTCTAAGTGCAAGTTTTTACATACTTTTACTCGTTTTGACAAAGCTGTTGGCTGTACGCAAAACGCGAAGGAAAAACGTTTACTTTTTTTTTAGTAGGCCGGCCTACATCGTTGTTGTGTAAACATACCCTACAATGATATGTCATTTCAGCCAGAGTACAGTGGGAAGAAAACCTAATAAAAATGACAAACTCTTTCATCCAGGGACAACAGCACACTGCCCTCTTGAATATTTGGAGGGCAAGTACCATGGAAAGCCCACAACTGTGGTGGCTGTCAGCAGGCTTTTTCCAGACAGCAGGGCTCTGCATCCTAATGTGCATACTATCCATCCTAAATGTGGGATTAGAATAAGTGTGTCCCAAGCATAGACTAATATTGTTTCGCAAGACATTGGTTCATCAACTGGGGTCGTATGGATTACTGTAGGTGTTCTTTTGTTTGGTTTTTGAGGCATCAACTCTGTTTGTCTTTCCACAGACGAAAGTAAGCCATATAAATCTGGGACGGAATGAGGGTGAGTAAATGATGAGAGGATATAGTAGGCCTATACCTTTTTTTTTTCTTTTTTTTTTGTCTGCTCCCAATAAGGTGGATTTTTTTTCTAGTTTTCAATATTTCTTTTCTCTTTTTTTTTACATTTCATATTAAACAGAATATCTCATTCTCCAAGCCAACCTTCTGTCTTCTAGTACATTACTTTCTTTTTCAACTGGTCTCTGGAACTGTGAGTCCAGAGTAAACAAAGCAGACTTCATTACATCTATTTCTAGTCATTCAGGTCTCAACCCTGGATCAGTCCAGAGGACACTGCCACACCTGCAACACACTCCACAAATGTCACTTTTTCACACACCCTCCGCCTAACTTGAAGGGGTGGGGGTTCTGGTCTGCTCAACTCCAATGAATGGAAATTTAATCATTTACCATCTCTGTGTGATTTGAATCGCATGCAATTACTATCACCAGCCCTATTAAAATCCATTTTGTAATTATTTATCGTCCCCCAGGTCACCATGGCAATTTCTTGGAGTTGGATGTGTTACTCTCATCCTTCCCTGAGGATAGTACTCCTCTTGTAATTCTTGGAGACTTCAACATCCACCTAGAAAAACCTCTGGCTGCTGATTTCCATTCTCTGCTTCCCTAGTTTGACCTCAAGCGAGTGTCTACTGTGGCTACTCACAAATTAGGTAAACAACTGGACCTTATTTACACATGCAACTGCTCCACTGACCATACGCTGGTCACTACACGGCACACCTTGGATCACTCTGTCCTCACTCTAAACCTCAATATGTCTCAGGGGACAAAACACTCCTCCACAAGTCACCTTTCGGCGTAACCTATCAACTTCCCGCCTATCCTCTTTGGTCTCATCCACACTTCCTCCCCCTAATGCAACTGACATTTTTTTCTCCACTTATTTAGACAGCTTCTGCCCCCTTTCATCCAGGCCAGCCCGCGCCACCCCCTCTGCCCCCTGGCTATCTGATGTTCTCCCAGAGCATGGTTCTAAACTCAGGGCTGCTGAGAGGAAGTGGCGCAAATCGAAAGATTCCACTGATCTTGGTTTATATAAATCCCTCCTCTCTTCCTTCTCTGCTAATGTCTCTATTGCTAAAACGACTTATACCACAACAAAATTAACAATTCTTCTGACTCTTGCACGGTTTTCAAAACCTTCTCTTCTCAATCCTCCTCCTCCTTTCATCAGCTGACGGCTTTGCCACATTCTTCATAAATAAAATATCCATCAGCTGCCAATTTTCCACACCACAAATTGACACGCACATCTTAACAGCTTACACACACATTCTCCCCTCCTTCTCTCCGCTCTCGGAGACAGAAGTCTCCATACTTGTCCATTTGATTCTATACACACTCATCTCCTTCCAGCCATTTCTTTTTCAGTTGTACCCACACAGGTAGGTAAACTGTAAAAAGTGGGTAAACTGTAAAAATGACACAGTGAAGAAGAAAAAAAGTCTGAATTGCGAGTTTATATCTCACAATTCTGACTTTTAAACTCACAATGTCGTGTTATAGTGCTGTCAAAATTAACGCGTTAACGCACGTGATTAATTTTTTCATTTTAACATGTTAAAAATAATTAACGCAGCATCAGTTTTGATTTCCGTCAACCTTTAGCTAGAGTTACAATAGCCTGATCTATATGATCTATATGATAGCCTGATCTATCTCCTGTCTGTGGGACACATGACTCGTTCGCACAGAAAGCCGCTTCAGACATCACTTAAACAGACGAAAATACAAAATTATGCCAAAATGCCCGTTTTATCAAATATCCTACCAAGCACAGTCTTAAATGAGTTAAATGAAGTCTTAAATGTAAAGAGTTGTGTGAAAATAGGATGCGTGTCAGATCCACATTATGTGCGGCAGGTCTTAAAGTGATAAAGTCTGTCATTAAAGCAACACTAAGGAACTTTTCCTCTTCGGTCCCCCTACAGGTTGGAAGCGGAATTGTCCATTACCGCTGTCGTAAATAATTCCGCTCGCTGTTTATCTAGCACCGGCTTTGGAATGAACGATGTCCACAGACAAGGTAGAGTATGTTGCATGATTTCATGAAAGTATGATGTATTGCGACATCAGAAACGAAGAAAAACGAAATAATGACTATTGTAACGCTTGACGTAAAGCAAGTCAAATTTGTAGTTTTCTTATGTCTCATTCGAACTACAGAAACGCGACCCGGTTTGGCAAACTTGCATAGTGTGGTTATAGCAGATATAGGGCTGCAAAGCGAATCCAGAAGTGCCTTTAACCCTGTTACGACTTAATGAACCGCTGATACGATTTTGGAAACATTATTTTAAGGTAAAAAATTTTACTTAGTGTTGCTTGTCAAAAGAACAAAAGACAGAGAAAATCGCTCACTGCTCTTGACTGAAAATTATGTAGCTTTAATAAGGATTAATCTAAATCTAAATTACTTATAATTTATGCAGTGAAGACTGTGAAGTGTTTGATAACTTTATTCAATTTCTATATCCTACCTGTTAGACCTGAAAATCTTAAAGCACTGTTTACGAGGTTACATGGGTCAAAATAAAAACAAGAACTTTTTTTGTGCATTTTGACAGGGCAAGTACAAATCTGAACTGGTCTGACTGGGCCAATAGAAAAAAAATTTGCCCTGATATATTAAAGTATAGGCTACTGGTAAATGTGAGATTTATAATGGGTTTTGTGAAGATTGTTTTAAGTTCACTTAAAGTAACCCTGTTATGGTTTTTAGAATATTCCCTTTCATGCAGTGTGTAATATAGCTGTTTGTGAAAGTAAATGTTCTGCAAAGTTGTAACTAAAGTTATTGTCTCCCAAAAAAAAAAAATCGACTCTAAACCGCCAATACAAAATATTCTGCTAATCACCTGTGGGCCACTATTGCCTAAAACTGTCTATTAATGCAGATTGTCTGTTGTTCTTACTACTATTACTACTAAATATATATATATATATATATATTTCATTGAGATGTCAGTAACAGTATTGGTATCAGTGATACTGGCCTTCATTCGTAAAAAATTTAATAAAGGCTACTGTCTTTATGTAGTTTCTATATTATTTGGAGAGTAAATGTGAAATTATTAAAATATAAAACTACATTGAAAACTTTAATGTTCGGTTTTATTAATCACAATTAATTAGTTTGTAATCGATTGACAACACTAGTGAGTTTATATCACCCAATTCTGAGAAAAAATTGCAAAACGTAGCAATTACCTTTTTTATTTTTTTTATTCTGTGGCGGAAATATTTCATATAACGACAAGTAATGCAACCAAATGGGTTCTCAACATTTGTCCTCAAAACTAGTCCTCAAAACCCATGTAAAGGAGTCGGACACTGACATATTCAAGAGTTCATTGACTCACCTTGAGGTTTCAGTCTGTTTCAAACAGACTACTGTAACTACTGTCAAACTGTGGTTACTTCTGCAGTTTTACTTCTGTAGTATGTAACTACTATAAATAGTAATGTCCTCTACTGACCGCATCATTCATGAACCCTTAGACACTCAGCAGTTGCATACTGAACTAACAAATCAACGCATGACACCGCTTCTCCAGCCTTGCAAACAGCCCTTGAGCTGTTCATACATATTCTGGGATGTGTGTACTGATTTATTGTCTACAGCTCCTCCTTCAACATTATAAATACGTCAAAACCGGCCTTAAAACTTCCGGAGCTCAGTAAATCTATCTGAAACTGGGCACTTGACTTTTTATCAGGCAGCCTCCAGGTGGTCAATATGGGAAACATAATCACAGGAGCACTTAAAATGTGACCCATCGGTGAGAATAACCTGACGTTTAGTCATTCTTGTCTTACAGACACGTGTCTTTCCAGGTTCTAGTGTTATTTTAGCATCATCGAGATACTACAGTATTATAGTTTTTATTTTTTTGAATTAGATCTTTACATTTTAATTTTAATTTCATTTACAGGTTTAATAAATTTGTTGAGTGTTTTTGTCATTTGTATATGTTTTTTTAACGTTTTATTTTGTTTCAAGGTTTTTCCTATGGTTTTAGATTTAGTCTCAGTTATAATAACCCTGCCAGGTTCAATTAAAGTTAAGCTCAATCGAAAACACTTGTGGGATAATGTTGATATAGGCTAAATCTCCACCGGTTCCCTTTTTTGCTTTAAAATCCCCTCCAAAAATCTGTGATACACAGCGGGACACTTACAATGAAAATGAATATGGCCAATTCATAAACGTTTAACTACTCACCATTTCAAAAGTATCCACATGCAAACATTAGCATGATTTTAATGTGAAAAATTGCTTACTAAACCTTTTCTGTGTAAAGGTACATCAATTAATGTGTGTGGTAATCAACATTATGCCACAAATACTTTCGATTAAGCTGAACTTGTATTGAACTGGAATATTACTTTAAAATATTGGCTGCTTATCTGGAGGTACATAACATACCTGTAAAGTCCAAAAACCAGAGAACAAATGAAATTCTGTGACTTTCTTTCATAAGCATATGTTAATATATGACAATGAATCTTAAACAGAAGTGAACATCAGCTCTAGTTTGCTCTGTGTGGATGTATTGCACACTGTTTCAGTGAAGTCCTGACAAAACTCAGCCTTCAAAGGCAAAGATATGAAAATAAAGTAAAAAATCAGCTATAAGAAAAAAAATCAGCAGTGATGTATTCAATACTGTTATTTTGTATGTACTTTATTTAGTTAACCGGCAACCTTTTTGGAAACAAGACCTAAAAAAATACAGTTTTTGCTCAGAATGAAACTTTGTTTTAATCCCTGCTGGTAATTGATTGAACTTCAGTTCTGAATTATGGTTGTGATTGTTCATATTTGTCTCTTTACTGGGTTAAGCTGTGTTCGTGTCTTGGATGTTTGGACCCCTGTAGGCCTACATCCAAACTCTAAAATGACTGAAATATAATAACTACAATCAGAGCCGATCCTGACCTCCCTGGGGCCCTAAGCAAAATTCTGTTTAGGGGCCCTCATACCTGACCCGTGGGCCATGAACTATTTGCCATTGCCACACAGTCACACCTGACACCCCAGTGTTCCCATTACAATCCCTCCTTTAACTAGTTCTAGTGAAAATGTAATTCCTGATATCAGAAGACATTGTTACAAGTAAAAAGTTCATTCTTAATATCAAGAATTCACATTTTAAATAGTACAAATTGAATTATTGATATCAAAAATGCATATCCTGTGAATGAATAAAAGCTAAAATGGCGCCATAGCATGTCACTGTGTTTTTAAATGATAAAAGTAATTCTTGATACTCTTGATTCTTGATGGTTATTATTTACTGAGGGATGTGCATCCATATTGACCAGAATCTCCAGCCAATCAACATTTTAAATTCAATGGAGCCTATCAATAGTCAATGTCAATACATTGCTTTCCATATTGCATTAGTGCAGAGTTGTAACTAAACCTTGACTTAGCAATAATCATCGTCTTGTTTTAAAACTATAATGAGGAGTGCCATCACGCCCATATTGTACTGGTCCCGACTCACAACAGATGTTTCTGCTGGAAAGTGCGCGTTTCATTTCATGCACGTGCATATTATCGCATGTTAACGCGTGACGCGGTTATCTTTTCCGAGCTGCAGTTTATAAACAAACATCGTTGTCCTTTGTCGTTTATTAAACATAATAAATCAACGCACATCAACTTAACTTTAGCCTACTGTTCTTTGCTGACATCAAACTTTGAGAGGAGAGCACACAAGTCTATCTGATAACTGTTGCCGCAATTAACTCTCATGGTGTTTTTTTCTCTCTCTTTTCGTGACCAGAAAGATAGTTCCGCTTCATTTTCTCATCGATATTGTAAACTTTGATTGACGCGCTTTGACACGAAAGGAGGCGGGGCCTTGAGTAATTTGCGGGGCCCTACGCACCTTGCGTAGTGTGCGTATAGGGCTGATCGGCTCTGACTACAATAAAAATGCATTGTTTTTAACCTGAGTCCTAAAACTAAATAGATGGTCATTTTTGTCAGGCACCTGCACTGCACAGAGCTGCTGCCTCAGCTCTAAATAATAGCTTCTCACTATTCACCTACGACTGTGTCTCCACTTCAGCAACCACATCATCAAATTTATACTGATGACACCACTATTGTTTGTTTCATCAGTGATGAATGAGGTCTAAAACAGACTTGGACGTCAGCAAAACAGAGGAAATTATTTTTGGGCGACTCGCTGTTTTGGAATCCGATTACATTGGACAAAATTGTAATACGAGAGATTTTCCTTCAAAAATCGTCATGATTAGATAAATAAAAAAGACAAGATATAATTTCCTCCTCACTGTGATAAACTGAGTCAGCATTGTGTCCTATAACACTTTCTGTTCTGCCTACAAATAAGGTCACACTTATTTAGCATATTGTTAAGGTTTGCATATTGTTTACATAGTTAGTTTATATGATGAAGCTCCCTTCCGACTGTTTGGGACATGTGGAAAATTGGTTAAAAAAAGTTTAACACTACCATGAGCCCTCTGTCGTGCCAACAGTGAAGCATCCTGAGACCATCCATGTGTGGGGTTGCCTTTCATCCAGAGGAGTGGCTCTCACACAATTCGGCCAAAAAACACTCCAAGGAATAAAGAATGGTATCAAAATGTCCTCCCAACAATCCAGGAGCACTTTGGTCATGACCTGTGCATTTTCCAGCATGATGTCACAAGCTAAGAATCATAATGAAGTGGCTTTGAGATCATTACATTAAAATGTTGAATTTGTGGCCAGGAAACTCCCCGGGAGAGCCCGTAGAAAGCCTGTCTTCAATCCTCAAAAGGCGAGTTGACAAGCAAGTCAATGGATTGCCATCAGTCAGGATTTGTTCCAGAATCTGAAATCTGATTCTGAAGAAGGAAGTCAACACTGTAGGTGTTATGAACAAGGGTCATGAACAAGGGTCAACACTGTAAATATTGACTCTGACTATTTGCATATATATTGATTATTTATTGCCAACAAAAGCCTTTAAAATTTATGAAATGCTTTTTTTTTTTGCCAGTATACCACAGAAACGTGAAACAATAATGAACAAATACCGAAGCAGCAAACTTTGCAAAACACTAAATTATTTTAATACTTTTGGCCACGGCTGTACAGTACCAAAAAATGTTACCCCATATTTATATATACCCTTTCTATGAACAGGCGATCAATAGGGTGAACTGATGTGTTATGAAAGCCGTTTACACCTCCTCTTTCTTTTCTTTAACACAACATGAATATTCAATAAGGAAACATCACCATGTAAGATAAACATTTTTATTTAACCATGATACAGGAATGTTTGTAGAGTGTCAAAATGAGTTTGAAAAAAAGAGGAGGAGAAATAACATTGTGTTGCAGCGTAGGAGACATAAATAGAAACCATTCTTCTTTCAGGCGCTGGGTGCGTATTGCATGGCAAGTCTGTCAAATTCATTCTCCTGTGGAAACAATTGAGTTCACATTAAACTTAGTAGTTATTTTTCACAGTTACTTAGATAATGCTCTCACAATACATTTTTCAAAACAGAACATACTAAATAACCTTACCTTAGCAAGATAATCCTTAATAAAAGGATGTGATTTGTGTGCATCTTTCAGTTGAGACAAATATCGATTTGTCACCTGTGCAGAAACACAAACACAGACAATATAAGCATCTGTGTTGATTTCTCAAGGGTGTAAAATGAAACTCATTGAAATACATTGAAGACCGCAATTTAAAAAAAGAAAGAAATCTTGACATGTTAACATGTACATTTATGGAGCTTACCTCAGGAGGTTTGCCCAAATGCTGTGTCAACACAATGAGGTTGATGAGTGTCTCCGGGTGGCTGCTGTCCTATAGAGGAGAAAGGACAGATCATTACATTTCTCTGCAGTTAAACCTGGACCACTGACAGATCTGGACACGTAACGGTAATTATTAGCCATGATTAGCCTTTTGATTGACTACATTATCGAACCGCTAAGTTTTCCTGTAGCTCAAACAGTAGAGCGTTTGGCGCGTGCAACACCAAGGTCATGGGTTCGATTCCCAGGGAAAGTAAGAACTGATAAGAATGTAAATGTGTACCTTGAAATGCAATGCAAGTCGCTTTGGATAAAAGCATCTGCCAAATGCATAAATGTAAATGTAAATAATGTGTTGCTATTGAGTCAGTCAGCTGCCTTCTAAAAATCAGTATCCTTAGAAACGCTTTGAAATACTTAGAAAGTCAGTGGAAGGCATATAGTTCATCATAACATCATCATATACATAATTCACCCACTAAATTGCTAAATGTACATGATTTTTCATATCAACAGAAAAATATACTAGGATAACCTGGCATCTCTTTGAGTCTCCCCTGCTTCAAAGCATAGTTATTGATATGCTAAAGCTGTCCGTACGTTCACGTGATTGGTTCAAATTAGTTTGTGATGTAAGAAGGGTGAGGGTGTGACGTCAGAAAGTCCTGCAATTTCAAACCGCACTTTTAAGACTCTTTCACTGCAGTTTTAAGGAGAAAATACTCAGCAATGGTGATGAATTTGCCCATGGTTTGTCTTAAAGCATATGAAATAACACCACATAGACATAAACAACATTAAAAACTTGATTCACTACAGGGGGACTTTAACAGTGATTGTAGTTTTTAACCGGAAATGCTTGTTTTCCCTCCATGGCATCCAATTTACAACCTTGTATAGGTCAGCATAAGAGACTAATGGGATTTATAAGAAAATGTATATTCAATAATATTATCGATGTAACTGCACTGATAGATGAGAAGACAATTTGAATTGAATTGAGCTGGATAATGACAGCAACTTTGCAACATTGACACTGTTATTGAACTGAATTGACTCAACACTGAACTGAATTAAGCTTGAATCCAGACACTATTATCTTCTGTAGAGCTGCTTGGCAGCTGAAAATGAATGTGTTTTATAATTGATGAAGGACTATATACATAAAAGTGACTTGACTAATGGAAAAATAAAACAGAATTGTCCCAGATCAGAAAAAGTGTGCATTAACGATATCATTTCTAGTATTGTCTGAGTTTGGGATGTTTGGTCAGCATTAAAGTTGTCTTGAATTCAGCCAAGAAGTCAATCTGGTATCACTTTATTTTGATGGTCCACTTTAGACATTCTTCTAACTAGAAGTAATTTTGCAACTACATGTCAACTAAGGGTGTGTCCACACTTGTAGTTCGGTTCACTTGATTCGTTTGGTCCAGACCAAAAAAAAAGAAGAAACGTTTTTAGTCTTGGTTCGCTTTGTGTTCATATTGGCATTTTAACACCAAACCTAAAGATACAGAACCTAAAAGCATAGGGATACGTTCACAACCTAATTATCCGGCTTTTATGACGTATTGCCTATTTTGTGACGAAACTTACCGGACATCCGAAACAATGCTGTTTGCTGGGATAAATGCGCTCGTTGTATGTGCACATATGATGGTATTTTGACCAGCTGAGAACTCGTGAAGAGCTTATGAAATGTGTAAAGGAGTCAAAACAGCGGCAGGAATCCCTCCGTCACACACACAAACACAGATCTGCTGTGAGGAGACGCGGTTCTGATGCCTGTACCGATCTGTGATGGGCAACAGTGACAATGACGAGAAAAAACAGGTTTGCTTGAGCATTCTGTCCTTTTTAGGGTCCCATCTTGTGACATCATGTCCTGATTGTGGTTCGTTTACATGTCTTTGGTCCGTATTGTGTTCATATTTCATTTGAACTGCACCAGAGTTGGTTTAGAAGTGGACAGAGACTCATCTTTTCAGAGGTCTCGATCCGCTTGTTTGATGGCACCAGGGTTCAGATGACAGCGTTCACACTTATTCAAATGAACCGCACTAACAGAGCAATCACACCAGGGTTCGTTTTAATCGAACCAAACCTGGCAAGTGTGAACACACCCTGACTCTCAATAGAGTATTAGTAGACTGTCTGCTTAATATCTGCTAAGTATCTTTACAACTACATGTCAACATATTCTACTTACCCTAACCTAACAGTCTACTAATACTCTGAGTTAGTTGACATGTAGTTGCAAAGTTACTTATAGTTCGTAGGATGTCTAAAGTGGACCATGGAAATAAAGTCTAAAAAAGTTAAACTTTTGTTTGCAGTGGGAGACAAAACTTCCTGGCATTTGCTGTTCTGAAACCCAGGCTCTTACTTTGTCTAGAGCATCCTGTAGTACTGACTCAGCCTCATCCCACTTATTCTGAGCCATGTGACTGGCAGCCTGACCGTTCAGCAGCAGCAGTGTGGGCGAGTACTTGTCTGACATTTCCTGGAAGATGTAGAACGCATCCTGCAATTTCTCTCCCCCCTGTTGGCAGAAGGAGAAACACATTTTATTCCCAGTCGACAAGGAAAAAACATCATTCAGCAAAACCAGCAAACACTGAATAGGCAATAGGCATGCAGAGAGATGTTAAAGAAAACAAAATCATCTCAAATGTTTCAGCTCGCTACAACAATGCACATGTCTAAATGCAAAAATGTACAGTAAATGGGTGTTTTTGGATAGCATGCATGTATGTATTTGTTCATGATTAAGGCTATTGAACCTCGGCAGTCAAAACAGATTGAAGACAATAAGTAATACTTTTTTTTAATTAAATTAATGCACAATATTTTGTTTTAATAATATTTACTTTAATATTTTGAGGCAAAATCTTTTATGGTACTAGACCATGTTCACCTCATAATCACCTCTAAATTATGCAGCATTTGTCTACACAAAATATGAATTTATGTTTACACAAAAATATAGCAAATTTATAAAAAATCCAATGCATGCAAGACCATCTGGTGGGAAAAATAAAGAAAATCATAGATTTTAGAGATTAGATAGATAAAATCAGCTAAAATAGTGCTTAAATATCAATTTGGCAATTAGTTAACTTTACCCAATAGTCTGCAAAGTTATTACATTTTGATGAAAGAGAAAAAAAAAATATATATATATATATACAGTACCAGTCAAAAGTTTGGAAACATTACTATTTTTAATGTTTTTGAAAGAAGTCTCTTATTCTCATCAAGCCTGCAGTTAAAAAAACAAAAAACAAAACAGTAATATTATGAAATATTATTACAATTTAAAATAATGGTTCTCTTTTTTTATATATTTTAAAATGTAATTTATTTTTGTGATGCAAAGCTGAATTTTCATCAGCAAGTACTCCAGTCTTTGGTGTCTTATGATCCTTCAGAAATCATTCTAATATGATGATTTGATACTCAGTTATTATCAATGATGGAAACAGTTGTGCTGTTTAATATATTTTTTTGGAATACTTTTTTCAGGATTCATTGATGAGTAAAACGTTGACAGCATTTATTCATTAAAACAGCATTTATTCAAAATAAAAACATTTCTAACAATATAAATCGTTACCATCACCTTTTATCAATTTAACGCATCCTTGTTGAATTAAAGTACTAATTTCTTTTTTTTTTAAAGTTATTGTTCCCAAACTTTTGAACGGTAGTGTATATTGTTACAAAAGATTTATATTCTAAATAAATACAGTTCTTTTTAACTTTTTATTCATCAAATAATCCTGAAAAAAGTATCTCAGGTTATAAAAAAAATATTAAGCAGCACAACTGTTTCCAACATTGATCATAAATCAGCATATTAGAATGATTTCTGAAGGATCATAAGACACCAAAGACTGGAGTACTTGCTGATGAAAATTCAGCTTTGCATCACAAAAATAAATTACATTTTAAAGTATATTAAAAAAGAGAACCATTATTTTAAATTGTAATAATATTTCATAATATTACTGTGTTTTTTTTTTGTTTTTGTTTTTTTTACTGCAGGCTTGATGAGCATAAGAGACTTCTTTCAAAAACATTAAAAATAGTAACGTTTCCAAACTTTTGACTGGTACTGTATATTTTTTTAAAGGCAGTCCACCAAGCCCATTAAGAAATTCAATTATTTTAATTCCACATTGACTTGTATACTCACCATGGCAAGGTTGACCCAGGCTGTAGCAAGCTGAGTCAAAGTGGCATCTTCATCTTGGTCTTGCATCTTCTTTAGCTCCTTTCTGTGAACACCACATATCCATGAAAATAACATTTTTAAAGGAATTAAAGGCACAGTATGCAAGTTTTCACCGCTAGAGGTCGCTTATTCGAAACAATAACAAAGGCGTAGCTTGATGTATGAGCGTGGAATCATGGGAGTTGTCGTCTTCACCTCCACAGTCGATGGAATGCAAACTCCTGTTCATGGATGAGCTAATGTATGAAAGTTTCGCTGAATTACTACTCGTACAGGTCACTTTATTTGACGAATAAAAATCTAAATATTATATTTGAGTGTGTTGAACGTTATAACATTATATGTGCGTTAGATCGGTGGCTGATCGGTATCATATTAATAAAAGCTGGATGACTTGTGCTGCTAAATGGCAAGAAGACTATTTAAAGATGATTTGTTTTCTGTCTATAAAGTTATCCAAACAGTTGCTCACCTGTCTAATAACAAACATAATATATTAAATCATCTTCCATGGTTTCTACGGAAGTGAAACTGGATATGACATCATTGACAGGAGACGTAATGATACGGGATGTTACACTGGTTAAAATAGTATATTTATGATAAATACATTGCTGGAAACATTTGGTATACTGTAAGTATACAAGTCAACAAAATATATAACATTGTTCTAGTAATTTTGGGATCTTACAAAAATCTTACATATTTGTGGTTTAAAGTCAGAACTTAGGCTACATAATATATTGTCAAATAATATTTAGCAGGTTAAAAGGTATTTTTAATAAAACATGCAAATAGCTAAGCATTTAAGCACGCACACACATTAACCTAAAATAAATGAATGAATAAACAAACCATACCTTGCCATATCAACTCTGTCCAACTTCAGAAGTACCTGGACAGTCATGGCCATGCTATTAGAGAAATACAAATAGACAGTGAGCAACTTATACATTTGTAATCCCACTCATAAACTATTAATGAAAACTCCAGCCTCACCACTCCAGACTCTCTCCCTGGTGCAGGGTACGTAACGCAGCATCTGTGTTCGTCTCATGCAGATAGATGGAGGCCGCCATCAGCAGGAAGGTGGTGTTGGAAACATCAACACTCTTAGCCATCTTTTTGTCCAGTTCTGCCACTATTGCATCCCTAAGAAAAGCATTGTATGGTATAGTTCACTTCATGCCTTATCATTTATAGGGATAGTTCATCCAAAAATGTATAATCTGTTATTAATTACACACCCTCATGTCATTCTAAACACGCAAGTCTTCCGTTCATCTTTGGAACATAAATGAAGATCTTTTTATTGAATGACATCTTAGAGATTTTTTTTTTTATAAAAAAAAAAATCAATCTCAAACACACGTTCACGCAACGTCTGCTCTAGCGTCAACACAACAACCATGCATTGTGGCAAGTAAAAAACAAAGCACTTGTGTTAAACCACTGTAGTCACATGTAGTGTTGTTTTTGGCAGCCTGTTTTAATTTTAGTTTTAGTCTAGTCTTTGTGTCAAGCTGTCGTTTTAGTTTTTATTAGTTTTAGTCACGTTCATACTCTTTTTAGTCTAGTCAAGTTTTAGTCGACGAAAACTGATGACATTTTAGTCTAGTTTTAGTCGACGAAAACTGATGACATTTTAGTCTAGTTTTAGTCAATGCAAATTGTATTTTAGTCTCTTTTTAGTAATGCAATTCTATTTAACCCAGTCAATATAGAATTTCAAACAAGGTTATCTTATTATATTTAGTATATTTAGGGCTGTGACGGTGGCATTTTTTTTACCACCGCGGTAATGGACCAACTACCGGCGGTGGTTGGGGGGTTATAAAAAAAAAAAAAAAATTTAAACTCGTTTTATATTTCCACACAAAGACGCGTGATATAGCCTATACTCTGCTCTCTGAGAGGGATGTGGGACACGAGCAGGAAAGAGACCATCGATCTCTTCATGATATCTTCGTGTTTTCTACTTTATGTAAATTGGTCTGAAGAGTGCATTTTATCCTCCACAAGGGCGAAATATTTAGGCTATGTTTGAGATTGCGCTGCCAGAGAAAGTGAAACTAAAAATCACCCGCGCGTGTGAAACGCGCTTTACAACTATGACGCGCCCTATGTCTATATTAAAAAGCACAAACTGTGTTAAAAAGAATTTGACATGCAAGTACAAAGGCTAGCTGTCATACAGCGTTTTTCTACTTTACCACAGTAAAGAATACGAATATAATAGGCCTAATTAAAAGCGAACCAATGAAGAAACGTTTATAATCCCTTTAGAAAATGCGTGAGACGTGAGTGAAGATTTGGGAAAAGAAACAAGAGATGCCATGCAGGGATGAGTCACGAATTTTGGATATTCGATTAGTTTATTTAATTATAGAATATCGAATAGGTTGTGCGATTATTCTCTAAAATAAAATCTCCATGTTCTGGTGCTGATGCGGTGACGCGTTCATGTAACCAGAGACGCTGCCAACATACAGCTGTCACAAAGAACCGGCAAAAGTAATGATTATGAATGTGTCAAATATATCAATGAGACATTTTAATAGAATAACTAACATAGTAATATTGTTATATTCGCTGATAATCGGGTGACCAGATCGCAAACCAGAATTTAAAGCCGACAAAGCTATGGGTTCACGCACAACTCTCTCATTCGTCGTGACGTTATAACATTTCGTCTCGTCTCGTTTTGGTCAACGAAAATGAAGAGACATTTTAGCATAGTTTTTATTTTGTAAACCACATTTAGTCTCGTTTTTATTCGTCAACGATATTGCATTATACATGTGTTTTAGTCATCGTCACATGACCAGCATTTACGTCTCGTCTCATTTTCGTCAGGTGATAACGGTTCGTTGACGACAATATTTCGTCATAATTTTCGTTGACGAAAGCAACACTAGTCACATGGATTACTTTAATAATGTCTTTACTACCTTTCTGTGGCTTGAAAGTGGTAGTTGCATAGGCTGTCAATGGGGACAGAAAGCTCTCAGATTTTACTAAAACAATCTTCATTTGTGTTCCGAAGATGAATGAATGGCTTACGTGTTTGGAACAACATGAGGATGAGAAAATGAATGATAGAATTTTCATTTTTGGGGTGAACTAGCGTATACCTTTGATTGATGGACCAAATGGCAAACCTGTATGTATCTAGGTTTTTTGTTATATATAGCTTGAAACAATAAATCAAAATGTCACAGTTGTACTGCACAAACCTCTTGCCTACATCAGACAGGTACTCTGCAAACATCCTAACAGCCTGCATCTCCTCAGAGGCGCTGGGCTTGATTTCATCCAGAACCACACCATACTTCCTCTGAGAAGACAACACAAATCATCATTTAGTTACAACTCAAAATGATCAGCACTAAATCAAAAACATAAGTATATGTTGTGAACACACACACACACACACACACACACACACACACACCGAATTATAAATGCAAATCAATCTTATTTTTAACATGGGTTGGTGTTGGCCTTCGATTAGTTTATTCTCATTAACATCAAACCAACATCGCACCACAACAGACTGATGCTAACAGAACTTACCTGAGCAATATATGCTCTGTACAGGAAAATGTTCTTCTCTGCATCCTTTTCTGGCCCTGATGTCTAAAAGAAATATAAGACATTTACACGTGGTTGGTTGTCATTATTTTGTAAATTACAGTCTTGTTTAAATATAGAGAAACTATAATGAATTAGCCAAAGGCTAACAGACATAACGTTACTCTAGAATCAATAACATTAACGTTAAGCGTTTCAGTAAGACTTGCTTTCGTGCCATGGAGAATATGTTCAGGACACTCACCTTTACTTTTTGGGCTTCGTTAATGCAGTGTTGATAACTGCCGATGTAAAAGGCATTTTTAACATCGAACAGCTCATCCACTTCATTCTGCTGCGACGCCATGTTTGTGAAACGTCAACTCTGTCGACGTCACTATGGCCACGTAACCAGAACAGTTTGCTTCGTTTCGCTGATGAATGTGTACGGTGTCCTCTTGTGGCGTCGTAAGGAATAGGCGAACAGCTATTATTCCGTCTTTTATATATACACAATTTTATGATTATTAAACATTTACTTACAGAATACATAATAATAAATACATAAATAAATGAGGAAATATTGATTAAACAGATCATATATATATATATATATATATATATATATATATATATATATACAATCCTCCCACAAAACATAAAATAATAATATTAAATAAAGATTATAGCCTACAAAAACATAAAAAAGTGAGCATACCGATACATTCAAAGTTTTAGTAGCCTAGTCTTTTTGTTACAGGAGGTATAAGGATTTATATATATATACCTTAACATCTTCTTGAAAATGAGAAAAATTGGGGGTCACTTTCATAGTTTTACATTTGTGGATAAAGCCACTATTCCGTCCAGTGGTGCTCACTGTCTGCAAATGACGATATTTTAAAGGATTTTGGAAAGTAATGTAAAAGTGATTTTTAATTTAGGCCTACTTTTGTATAATATTAAAATAAAACATATGCAACTTGCCCCAACCTTAAAGGGATAGTTTCACACACAATTTTTTTATTCTGTCATAATTTACATCATGTCGTTCCAAACCCAAAATTTCACTCATCTTCGGAACACAAATGAAGATCTTTTTAATGAAATGTGAGCGCTTTCTGACCTTCCAATGACAGCTACGCAACTACAACTTTGTCACTTCAGAAAGTTCTTAAAGAGATATCAAAACTAATCCATATGAATTGAGCGAAGTTAATCGAAGAACGAAAGTCTTGCAGAGGGTGAGTAATGACAGAATTTTCATTTTTGGGTGAACTATCCCTTTAAATTTATGAACACTGTCATTAACACAGTTAAACTTGAAGTTAGTTGATTCTTGTCTGAATGTACTGGTTTTATTGTGTTTATTGTGTTGAAGTCACACACACACACACACACAAAAAAAAAAAAATTATATATATATATATATATATATATATATATATATATATATATATATATATATATATAAATTAAGACAAGGTACCAAACATCCAAAAAAAGATAACCAGAATTTATGTAATTGGACTTTTGTCTCAAAACTATACTGCGATGTAGCCTAGCCTATAGCCCCAGACTCCCCTATATCCTATAAAGACTAATTTCTGTCCAAATAATTCAAATTTAATGTTTCTAAAAATCTTCAGACGTATGTGACTATATTACAAGTTTGGATTTCGCTAGTCCGACTCCTTATTCTTGTTTTATTTTTATTTTATAATTTTTTTGCTCATTGAAACTCATTGAGACTCACTCCACTTCCATCATCAACCATCGCTCTTTCGTTTCAGTTAATTAACTGTATAGTTTGGTTCTTTGTGAAAAAAATGGAAAACTGAAAATTTTTTGGGATGTTTAAATATTGCCAATTGTAGATTTTTATTACAGTTTGTAACACTGTGAATATTTCCCTTCTCCTGCAAGTTCAAATTTTCTTAATACATAATTAGATAAAAAGGAAAAGCAACAATTTAAACGTATGCACAGAAGTCTAAATGCAACAAGTTAAACTTACTCACAGCGAAATTAATATTTGCACATATTCCGCAGAGGTGTCTCAAGACTTTAGTGACGTCCAGGGCTTAGATACAAATTATAAAGAAAAAAAACACTTTTTCACTTTACCACCTGTGTCATAATTAAGTACATCATATAGCACCAAGCAAATAATGATTTTTGATGTCAGGAAGGTTGGTAACATGATTAACATTTCATGACATAAAAACATATGGTTGCAGACTTTAAAATATTAACCCAAATGACAACAAGGATGAACAAAATACTGATATGGTGCTTGTGTACTTGTTAAAAGGCTCAGATATCAAAAACTGACACAATATACTCATAGTCATATGTTATCACCATAACATTGGGTAACACAAGAATGTATGTGATCTGAATTAATTCAAATAAATAAAAACCAATCAAAAAAACATTGACTCAAAACCATTATTCTACATTATGGACAATGAAGAAAGCAATGTCTCAAATTTTGAGGTCAGGGTGTAATTCAGCAAAGCACAAGGAACAGCTCTCACAAAGCTAGCACCCATCCCATTATAAAAACCTCGGACTCCATTTTTCTCATAGATTCCGACAAGTCCTTGAAGAGCATCCGCAGTCTTCTGTGAGGTCGAACAGAAAGCTGAGATTGTGAGAGAAAAGACAACAACACAGTGATCAAATTACAGATATATTTAGTAAATGCCTAAGAGATTCACAAGACAAATACTGATACATTCACGCAGTCTGAGATGAACGTATCCTGCATAAGAACATTTAGCTAATGTCCCAATTAAGTTATGAAAACGTTATTTCTGAATGTTTAATTTAGTCAGTTTAGTTTGTTTAAATGCTTTAAAAACGTGTTTTTTTATTTATTTTTTTATAATTATGAACGTTAAAGTTCCCATGAAATCAAAATGGACGTTATTTGGCTTTTAGTATGAATATGGTAGCCTAAGGTTATCTATAAGCTAGTGTGCTCCAAAACAACGACAAAGATATAAGCGTTCAAAACGCCTCGGTTACGACTGTAACCTCGGTTCCCTGAAGAGGGAACGAGCGTTGCGTCGAAATTGACGCTATGGGGAACGCTTTGCGTGATGACGTCTTGAAGCACATGTAAAATCAGTCCAATGGTGAGGCGGAACGTCAGAGGCGGGTGACGTCACGTACCAGGAAGCTATAAAAGCCAGCCCGAAACAGAAAACGAAAGCTTCGTAGAGTCTGAAGTCGTGCTGACAGGCATGAAGGAGATATGGCAAGGTGACGCAACGCTCGTTCCCTCTTCAGGGAACCGAGGTTACAGTCGTAACCGAGGCGTTCCCTTTCAAGGGAACTCGCGTTGCGTCGAAATTGACGCTATGGGGAACGTCTATACCAACGCCACCATAGCTACAAATGTCTGTCCTGTGTGAAATCAAGTGAGCAGCACTAGGAAGACAAAACCTGAGACCCTGGAGTAGAGTCTAGGTCTAAAGAGTAGAACCTGACGAAGGTGTGCAGTGAGGTCCAGCCTGCCGCATCACAAACGTCCTGTAAAGATACCCCTGATAAAAGGGCCTTAGAGGCCGCCATACTCCTAGTAGAGTGCGACCGGACAGCCAAAGGAGAAGGCTGCCCAGCCGCCTCATAAGCAAGTGAGATAGCCTCAACCACCCACTTGCTCATCCTTTGCTTAGACACTGGACCTCCCTTGTTAGGGGACCCAAAGCATACAAACAATTGATCGCTTTTACGCCACAGGGCAGCTCTGTGGACATAAGCGTCTAACGCCCGAACAGGGCAAAGCAAATTATTCGCCTCCTGGTCCACATTTTGAAAAGGAGGAGGACAGAAGGCCTGCAGAACAATAGGTCTAGCCACATTAGTGGGGACCTTGGGGATATAACCTGGTCTAGGATGAAGAAAAGCTTTAACCATACCCGGAGCAAACTCCAAGCATGACGGAGCAACCGACAATGCTTGGAGATCCCCTATTCTCTTGAGAGAAGAAATGGCGAGAAGGAACAGAGCTTTCAGAGTTAGGAATTTCTCAGGAACCTCCTCGATGGGCTCAAATGGGGCCAGGGAAAGGCCTTGCAGCGCAATGGACAAATCCCAAGGTGGCACCCTAGAGCGAACTGCAGGCCTCAGCCTCCAAGTGCCACGAAGGAAACAAGATACCAGAGGGTCTTTCCCCACAGACATTCCACCCAAAGGAATGTGGTAAGCACCTATAGCCGCCACATAAACCTTTAAAGTGGACGGGGTCAGACCTGCAGTGAACCGGTCCTGCAGGAACTCCAGAACTGTACCAATTGGGCAGTTGACTGGATCCAACCGACGGTCACTACACCAAGAAGTGAACACTCTCCACTTCAGGGCATAAAGTTTCCTCGTGGAGGGAGCTCTGGACTGTAGAATGGTCTCAACAACCTCAGTTGAGAGACCTGACTCTATGAGCTGGGCCCCCTCAGAGGCCAAGCCCACAGGTTGCACAGTTCCGGTCGGGGGTGAAAAATCGAGCCCCCTGCTTGGGACAGAAGGTCCCTCCTGACAGGAAGCTCCAGAGGATGCCCGTCGAGGAGGGACACAAGATCGGGAAACCATACTCTTCCCGGCCAGCGCGGGGCTATAAGAAGCAGGCAAACCCGGTCCCTGCGAACTCTCTCCAGAACTCCCGGGAGCAGAGCAACTGGGGGAAAGGCGTACAGACGTAGCCTCGGCCACGTCTGTACCATAGCATCCAGTCCCAGAGGAGCTGGATGCGTGAGGGAGAACCAAAGTGGACAGTGAGACGTCTCTCGAGACGCAAACAGATCCACTTGTGCTTGGCCAAACTCCCTCCATATCAGCTCCACCACCTCGGGGTGGAGCCTCCATTCCCCGGGCCTCGGCCCCTGTCTCGACAGAGTGTCTGCTCCTATATTCTGGACCCCGGGGATGTAGGCTGCCCTGAGTGACAGCAACTTCCCCTGGGACCACAAGAGGATATGGCGTGCCAGATTGGATAATGGGCGCGAGCGCAAACCCCCTTGGTGGTTGATATAGGCGACTACCGACGTGTTCGGAGATGGTGTCCCCTGAGATCTGTGATAAAGCTCCTCAGAGCCCGGAAAACAGCTAACATCTCTAGCCGATTGATATGCCAGGAACGATGATGGTCTTCCCACAGACCTTGAGATGAGCGACCCTCTAGGATCGCTCCCCAACCCGTGAGGGAAGCATCCGTCGTTAGCAGTTTGCGACGACAAGGAGCTCCCAGCACTGGGCCCTGGGACAGGAACCAAGGTTTCTTCCACATAACCAAGGCACGTAGGCATCGCCGCGTGACCTTGATTGTGCGAAATGGGTTGCCCCTCGGGGAAAACCCCCTGGTCCTGAGCCACCACTGCAGGGGCCTCATGTGCAGTAGTCCAAAAGGTATCACGTTGGAAGCTGCTGCCATGAGACCCAACAGTCTCTGGAACTGTTTGACAGTGAGTAGCTGGCCTAGCTTTACACTTTTCACAGCTGCAAGGATGGAATCTATCCGTGGCGGTGACAGGCGCGCCTGCATCGACACTGAATCCCAAACCACGCCTAAAAAAGTGGTCCTCTGAAGTGGAGAAAGCACACTCTTCTTGGCGTTCAGCCGTAACCCCAGCTCTTTCATATGGGCGAGGACGACATCTCAATGCCGAATCGCCAACTGATGCGACTGAGCTAAAATCAACCAATCGTCGATGTAGTTCAATATGCGAATACCCTGAAGGCGCAAGGGCGCCAGAGCTGCATCCACGCATTTGGTGAAAGTGCGGGGTGATAAAGCCAGGCCGAATGGAAGAACTCGATATTGGTATGCTTTGCCCCCGAAAGCAAACCTCAGGAACTTCCAATGACACGGACGGATGGAAATATGGAAATATGCGTCCTTGAGATCTATCGTGACAAACCAGTCCTCGGACCTGATCTGTGGCACGATTTGTCTCAATGTTAACATTTTGAACTTGAGCTGCATGACTGACTCGTTCAGAACTCGAAGATCTAAAATGGGACGCAATCCCCCGTCCTTCTTTGGAACTATGAAGTACCGGCTGTAAAACCCGGTTTCCCTGTTGGAGGGAGGTACATATTCTATGGCCCCTTTCTCTAACAGAGTGTTTACTTCCTGTTCCATAACCAGAACCTGCTCGGGGCCCACCACTGTGGGCAGGACCCCCATAAACCGAGGTGGACGTTTCTTGAATTGTATCTGATACCCTTTTTCCACGGTCTGCAGGACCCAACGAGAAACATTTGACAGTAGCTTCCACGCTGTCAAAGATTCTACTAGAGGTACCAGCCTCTCGAGACTGGTTTCTGGATTGTGTTGCTGTTGAGTAGTCGGTTCGTCGCCCTGTAACGGCGCACCGGCAGGGAACGACCGAACAGACTGCTCTAGCACCCTCCTCAGAGGGGGCGGGCATCCCGAGGCCACTACGTTTCCGGGTGGACCTTGAGATATGTGCTCGCCGGAGACCGCTGCGCCCTGAAACACCGGAGGCGGCAGGGTTGGCAGACCGGTCCCCTGAGGGCACCGAAGAGAGACGGGCACCGTAAAACGAGGTGTTGACCGCTCTGCTTCGGGGGGGACTACCCTCACTTGTCCTGAACCCTCGGACGTCAGGACTTTTTCCCAGCAGCCTTCTTGGCGGTAATAACGGTCCGCAGATCCGTTTTACCCCTCGAAGACTGCTGGGTTTGAGAGCGCCCTCCGTGTCCCCGAGATTTTTGTGGGGGAGCACGGGAGGAAACGCTCTGTTTCTGAGTGGCACGGTGCTCAGCGCTCTTTTTAGAGGAGTGAGGCTGCTCCAGCTCAGCAGCCTCATAGAGAGAACGGCGGGGGAGAAGTTTCTGAAGTGCAGCTGCCTGTTTTGAAGCTTCTTGAGATTTTGCTACAGCACTATTAACTGCATCTCCAAATAAACCTTCAGTGGAAACCGGTGCATCCAAAAGAACATGTTTTTCTTTGTCCTTTATATCACTTAGGTTGAGCCACAGATGCCTCTCAGTGGCCACCAGGGCTGCCACAGAGCGGCCGATGGATTTAACCGTCTCCTTGGTGGCCCTGAGAGACAAATCTGTGGCTCTACGCAGTTCGGACACAGTATCGGGACCAATACCCCCGCCCTCTACAAAATCACCCAATAATTCTGCCTGGTATGCTTGCATTAGGGACATAGTGTGCAAACATGCTGCAGCTTGGCCGGCGGCGGCATAAGCTTTATGAACCAGGGAAGATGTAAATTTTACTGGCTTGGATGGAAGTGCAGGAGCCTTCAGAGAAGATGCCGTTGCTGGAGAGAGATAGCTCGCGAGCGTCTCTTCCACCTTCGGCATCTCCCCATAACCATGCTCTTTATAATTGTGAATGGATGAATAGTGAGATGTTTGTGCAGTATACACTCTATATGACACTGGTTTCCCCCACGATCTCGACACCTCGGTGTGGAGATCGGGGAAAAACGGAAGACTCCTGCGCTGAGGCTGTGCACGAGATGGCAGGAAACGTTCGTCGAGCTTGCTTTTCGAACGAACGCCCTGCCTATCTTCTGGCCACTCAATAGATAATCGCTCGACAGCTCTTGTTACAACATCAAGCAATTCCTCAACGCATGAGACTGAGGTGGCGAATCCTCAGACTCAGCGTCAACACTAACAACATCCAACTCCTCAGAGCTGGACAATTGCAGTGTTGGTGCCTCCATCGGGGCGGAAGAAACCGCAGCGCGTGCTTCCGAACCCTGATGAGAGGCACTGGGTCTATCAGAAGGAGACTGAGATAAGGCAGAGCCCGTCTCAGCATCCACTGATAGATCCATTTGCGAACCCCAGGTCTGTGATCGAGAGCCCTGGGGAACGCGATCCTGAGCGCTCTGGAAGAACGCCAGGCGGGATCGGAGCGTACGCAAAGGCAGCGCGTCACAATGCTCACAGCCAGCACCCTCGAGTGCTGACTGGGCATGCTCCTCTCCCAAACAAACAACACAAAGGATGTGAGTGTCCCCACCCGTTAAATAACGCGGGCAGGGGTGCACACACAACCTATACTGCTGCTTGCTCGCCATACTGAATATATATATATATATATGATATAGACAGACAACACCAAATATACAGAGACAGATTTCACACAGAGCGCAACTGAAGACTCAGAAAGCTTTCGTTTTCTGTTTCGGGCTGGCTTTTATAGCTTCCTGGTACGTGACGTCACCCGCCTCTGACGTTCCGCCACACCATTGGACTGATTTTACATGTGCTTCAAAACGTCATCACGCAAAGCGTTCCCCATAGCGTCAATTTCGACGCAACGCGAGTTCCCTTGAAAGGGAACTTAGTCTCTTAAGGCCTATTTATACTTCTGCGTCGAACTGCCGCCGTAGCTACGTCGTAGGCTGTGTGTAGCGCGCGTACCCTTCGGCGTACCCTGACGTGCACCTCTCCAAAAATGTAACAACGCGTCAATTCTACGCGGACACAAGCGCTGTGATTGGTCTGCCAGAACCCCTCCCTCCGGGTTTCACATGCTCCCTAGGTGCGCGTCAACGCGGACAACAACGCAGAAGTATAAATTAAAACCAACACGTTGCCTACGGTGTATAGGCTCCGGCGTAGGTCCGACGCAGAAGTATAATGAGGCCTTTACTTCCATCAATATGGATCAATGATTTTGATGACATCACTCTGCACCTCAGCTTCTCATCAGATTTTCTGTCCAATCAAATGCTCTCTAGAATCTAAAGTGTCCCTCCCCTTACACTATAAATAGACGCTGAAGCTGCCGCTAAAATCTGTCACTTGTTCACACAAAATTACTATTTTCTACATGGTGAATGGCATATAGTGCACTATAAAGGTGATAGGGAACGATTCAGACAGTGTAAATATGCTTTCCATTGGGGCGAAGGAACGCTATTGGCTATTTAAAAAGGGGAGGGGCTGTTCGATATGTCCCGCCCTGTCTTCCTGTTTCAGTGGAAATGACATCAACACATTGAATAATGCTGTGCGTTTCACGGCACTTCAGTGGGCCTTTAATGGAACATTCTTTTTTTATCATTCTTCAACATTATGGGAACATTACTTTTGAAACCAGCAGTAACATATAAAAAATGTTAGACAAATGCTCAACTTAATTTCAGAAAAAAAGTTCCATGAGAAAGGTATAAAGTTTTTTTGTACTGATGTTTTGAGAACAATAGAACATAGAATAGATCACTTTTAACGAACATTCTATTAACGTTTGTTCATAACTTTGAAAGAGACCTTAGCAGAACGTTAGTCAAAGGTCTGAGAACATTTCCTGTCAGTTAGGATTCTGATGCTGTGTTAATTAATTTAGTATTAATTTAATACTGTGAAGCTGCTTTGATACAATCTGTATTGTGAAAAGCGCTATACAAATATACTTGACTTGACTTGACTTAATGCAGACTGATACAAATTTGCCAGATTGTACAGCACAGATATTAATTATTAAAAGGCAAAAGCCTTGGAATGCATTTTTATTGATAAAGGAAAACGTTGATGAAAGTAATTATCAGTTCGGGTTAACGTTCACCTTGAGCTTGCTGTTGTGTTCTAATGACAGCAAGTGGGTAACTGGTGGCCTGTCCCGATGCAAATGCAGCAAAACTGAAGAGGAACAGCTTGGAGTCACTGACTTGCTCTGGATCCTGTCTTGCCCAGCTCATAATTGACTGCAAGAGGAGAAAGGTTTCATGTTAAAGACTGATGACTTTAAATTTAGTGAGAAGCAA
Source organism: Leuciscus leuciscus (assembly GCF_965113295.1). NCBI lineage: Eukaryota > Metazoa > Chordata > Actinopteri > Cypriniformes > Leuciscidae > Leuciscus > Leuciscus leuciscus. The sequence goes on along the minus strand of NC_138730.1, from coordinate 16,551,944 downwards.
ATAAAAGTTGCAGCTTGCCCATGCCACACTGCCTGAAAGTAAAAGCAGTTTTGTAGTTTGTCTCTTATTGATTGAATACTCAGATACGTCCTCTCCTCTCGAATACCTGATGCACTGCACATTCCACTCCAGCATAAGGTATCATGCAGAGTATGCTGGGTTTGAACCCTCGGTAGAAAGCTGCCACAGACTCGTTCTGGTAAATCAGCTTGGCACATCCCAGTACTCCGTTGTAGGTGCCGGCAGGCTGGAGATTGAGTCTCACTTTCAGCACCTGCCGTTAGAAAAACAAAAACGTTAATAACTGGGGTTACTCTAATAAGTTCTGAATGTTAACTACAACTTAGTTTGCATTGTTGATGAAATATTACTAAAATGGAAAGTACTTGTACTGTATGTATGAATTCTCATAATTGCAACTTTATATCTTGTAATTCACAGTTGCGACTTACTATTGTGACTATTTCTCATAACTTTTTTCATAATTGTGACTATATATCTCACAATGTCACTTTACCTCACATTTCTAATAATTGTGAGTTGAAATGGCATATTGTAACTTAATATTTTGCAATTGTGGCTTTATTTCTTGCAACAGCAACTTTATTTATTGTAATTATAGCAGTAACACTTTACAATAAGGTTTCCTTAGCTAACTGCATTAGTTAACATGAACTAAGAATGAACAATAGTTCGACAGCATTTAATAATCTTAGTTAATGTTAATTTCAACATTTACTAATACATTATTCAAATCAAAAGTTGCATTTGTTAACATTAGTTAATGCACTGTGAAGTAACATGAATAAACAATGAACAGATGTGTTTTTATAAACTTGTTTAGTTCATGTTAGTTAATAATACATTAACTAATGTTAACAAATGAAACCTAAACCTTATTGTAAAGTGTTACCATTTTTATACCTCAAATTAGGCTACATTTTAATCTTTATGTCACAATCAGTGTTATTTTAGTATCATTGAGACTATTGGTTTATTTATTTTGAAATAAACTGAATTTGAATTTTAGTTAAGTCTTATGTCTTAAGTCTTAAATGTTGCTGGTTAAATAATGGTTTTTTTTTTTGTTGTTGTTGTTGTTTTTTGGCCATTTTTATTATTTAATATGTCTTATATGTTTTATTAATTTTTATTTTAGCTTTGGTTTTAGTTGTTTTAATACATCAAGATAAACTAAATGAAAATGAGAAACTAGCTGAAATAAAATTAAAGTTCTTTATGATTTTATTTTAGTTAAGGTTCATTTTATTTCAAGTAGGATTTTTTTTTTTATGGTTTTAGTTTTAGTTAGCTATAATAACCCTGGGTCCCTCGCCACAATTACGACAATTATTATCATTTTATTTTTTTAATCTGAGGCAGAAATTTTGCCATTTATTTATGCATTTAGCCATTATATACAAGGCAACAAGTTCGTGTGACAAAATTACATTTGCCATTATACATTTTGGGAGCATGAAATTGATACAATACAAAGATAAAAAATCAGTTATACGCATCTTTTGCTCTTCATGTTGTTGTATTAGCACTAAAAAAAAGCTTTGCCTGTCTTTGCCGGAAAGTAAAGAAGGGAGAAAGAAAATTTTAATTACACAAGGTGTATTGTTCTCTGAAAAACGACATATTTGACAGATAACACCTAACAGTAAGGAGCTCCAACCTGTTGTGTCACTGTGATACCTCTAAGGGGTAGAACACAGCATGTGCCACAGCCCCTGACACACAGCCCAGTCCAAACCTCTGATGGACCGACAGACTTTCCCTCTCGCCCAGAGTGGACATCCTCATCTGTTGGGAGAGTGACAAAGAATGTTTGAACATCTGTGCACATGTGAGTGAATGCTTGTGCATGTTTGTGTGCTCACCTGGGCATAAATGAAGCACTGAAGCGTTGATTGTGGTGTTCCTTTAAGAACATTCACAGCATTTCCTTGCCACAAGGATCTAAAACCTCCAGTCTGCAGCTCTCGGAGTCCCAGAGACACAGCTTTGGATCCAAAAACCTATCCAGTATATTGCAATGTGTTAGGCTATTCTGTTAGATCTCACACACTCAGTTTTACAAATAAAACATATGATATATACTCCTAATTTAAATGAAATACTAATATTCAGTATAATGTACTGCATTATCGCTTTGACTGCACTCACACTTTTGGATGAGAACCAAATCTTGAACTGAATTGAGCTGGATGACGACACTACTGTCTTCTGTAGAGCTGCTTAATGGCTTAATCGACTACTTAATAAGTGACCAATTTTGCAACATCGACACTGTGTAAAGTTCAGTTTTGGTGAAAACGGGCTTCAAAGTGCAAATTTTTGAAAACGATACTGTTATTGTTTCTGTGTAAACTACAAAACCACGAATTTGTGAAAACGATGGCGTCGGGCGCATGTGTATTACGTGCTCTGTTTAAAGCCACATGGTGTTTCTTTACAAACTGACATCGCCACCTACTGGCCTGGCAGCAGAATACAGCGTTTTAGTCGTTTTTTAGTCAGATCCGTGTGAACATGATCGGTTTGACAACTTATCGTCTGTATGCAAAGCTTTTTAAAAATGTTTTAGTACGTTATTGTTTAGTACGTATACCAGCTCTTTAGTTACTCTGTGTATATATTTATTCCTCAGTTTGAGTTGTTGAGTTGTTCAGACTAGATCTGCTCTGGTTCTGCTGATGCATGAGTGAAGGCTACTGCCGAAACATGCAAATGAATACAGGGAATAGGATACGAGCTGCTGCAAGGAAAGGCAGGTGGTGCTGGGGAAGAAGGAGGGCTAGGACAATTCCCATGGCATGCTGCACTAAGCTAAGCCAGCTCAAAGACTGAAAGCACAAAGCCGAGGCACAGCGGCGATCACAGTCATGGGGTTCGCAAATGTATCTATCAGTGTGCCTAGAGACGGGCCCAGCCTTATCCATGCCTTCACCTGATAGGTCCAGTGCCTTCTCTCAGGGTTTGGAAGCACGCGCTGCGGTTCCTTCCGCCCCGATTGAGGCACCGACACTAGAACTATCTAGTTCTGAGGAACTAGATGTTATAAGTGTCAACGCAAGAGATACTGAGATCTTGCCACCTCAGTCTTATGCGTTTGAGGAGCTGGTTGGGGTTGTAACAAAAGCAGTTGAAAGACTGAGTATTGACTGGCCAGCAGATAAGCAGGACGTTCATTCCAAAAGCAAGCTGGACGAATGCTTCCTACCATCAGGGTCACAACCTCAACGTCGGAGCCTACCGTTCTTCTCCGATCTCCACACCGGTTTCGTACAGAGTTTATAGTGCACAAACATCAAACTATTCCTCTATATCGAATTATAAAGAGCAAGGTTATGGGGAGATGCCAAAAGTGGAAGAGACGTTTGCGAGCTATCTCTCCCCCGAGGCGGCATCTTCCCTAAAGGCCCCGGCATTACCCACTAAGCCAGTCAGAACCACATCAAGCTTACTCAGCCGCTGGTCAGGCTGCAGCATGCCTTCACACCATGTCGCTGCTGCAGGCCTACCAAGCTGAGTTGTTAGGAGACATGGACAAGGGCGGGGGAATTGGTCCTGACATAATTTGCGAACTACGTCGAGCCACAGATTTATCTCTTAGGGCCGCTAAGGAGACGGCTAAATCCATCGGCCGCTCTATGGCAGCCCTGGTGGCCACTGAGAGGCATCTGTGGCTCAACCTAAGCAATATTAAAAAGAAGGACAACAATTTTCTTGTGGATGCGCCCCTGTCACCTTCTGGCCTCTTCTGCGACACTGTAAATGCAGTCGTCGAGAGGTTCCAGGAGGCAGCCAAGCAGGCGACCACTTTCCAGAAGCTCCTCCCCAGTCGCTCTCATGCCTCTGGGGCTGCTGATCGGGAGCAGCCCCAAACTTCTAAAGCCAGCTCCTCACACCGTGCCACCCAGAAGCAGAGCGTAGCCTCCCGTGCTCCCCCACAGAAAGGTTGGGGACAGGGAGGGCGCTCTCAGCCGCAGTCTTCGAGGGGTAAGACAGATCTGAGGACCGTCATTATCTCCAAGAAGGCTGGGGGGATGAGGTCCTGACACCCGAGGGCTCAGGCCAGTGAGGGCAGTCCCCCCCGAAGTGGAGCGGTCAACACCTCATTATCAGGTGCCCATCTCCCTTCGGTGTCCTCAGGGGACCGTTCTGCCAACACTGCCACCTCGTGTGCTTCAGGGCGCAGCGGTCTCTGGCAAGCACATATCTCAAAGTCCACCCAGAAACGTAGTGGCCTCGGGATGCCCGCCCCCTCCAAGGAGAGTTCTAAAGGTTGCATCTTTAGTTGTATACAACAACAACAACGCTTATACTTTAATTTCTTTGGATTTAATTAAACACATTTAAGTTAATTTAACAGCAAGTGGACAAAAATAAAAAATACCTGAAGTCGTGTCTTTAACAGGTCAATTGGTGCTGTCACAGTTCTGGACACTGCATCTGCCAAGCCTGCTGCCAGTATAAAATTCCCCCAGATTGACAGGTCAGTCTCGTCCTGGGTTAACTCAATAGACAAAGAGCGACTCTCTCCTACATCAAACACCTATAAGACAACATCCTTTTGATGACAATGAACAGTTCAGATTAAACGTACAGTATATGTGCAAAATCTTGAAGGAATTGTTTCGTTAAAATGACATTTTCCCCTCATTTACTCATGTCATAGTCTTTATGTAAAGTATGACTTTATGTATGACACAAAGATTTTTAGAATAATATCTTAGCTCTCAAGGTCCACACAATGCAAGTGAATGGTGACCAAAAGTTTGATACTCCAAAAAGCACATCAAGTATAAAAGTAATTCATATGGCTCCAATGGCATAATCAATGTCTCATGTCTCATACAGTATATAAGTTTTTTTTTTATTCCTTGATGGATCTACAGAGCTGAAATGGAAGTGTTCAGCAGAAGAAAGAAAGTCAAACACATCTTATATAGCACTGGGGTGAGTAAATAATGAGATAATTTCCCTTTTGGGTCAATTATTATTTTAAAGTTTGAAGGTATTTTAGAAATAAGTATTTAAAAGCTGAATTTTTTTACCAAGTTATGTTTCCAGGAAGATACTAATTCTCCAATGTTTTCTGCTGGGTTGATGATGACGTGCTGGAGGAATTCATCCCAGTCTACTGTCATAGAGTTGTCTTCATCCATCCTAATGACAATCAGAGTTTAATGTTAATAATAATAATCCAATCAATACAAATTCCTAAGCATTTCATTGATTTCATGCATTTAATATAAACTGTATCAGAACACAAGGTCTATTTAAGATTTACATAAATCTGTAGATGACAAGGTATCTGACTCCATACTACAAAAGCATGGAGTGATCTTGATGTGACATTTATTTTCTATGGCATTGTTACCAATGGAATAGAAATAAAATATTGCAAATGTGAAGGCAGCAGCATCATGTCTCTTACATTTGAATGATTCGTTTTGCATTGGGTTTTGATATGACCAATCCTAATTCCTTAAACAGAGTCATGATATCCTCCAGGTCAATTGCCCCTAATAAGAGGAAAGCATTTTCAATTCAATTCATATTTATTTATATAGCGCTTTTCACAATACATAACTTTTTCAAAGCAGCTTTACAGAAATGCATGTTTCTAATTACAGTTTTTTACAATCGCTAGGACACATTTCTCATTAGCCTATAGGTCACTTTTTCAAAACTCTTTACACAGTCTATGTGAGCTAAACTGTGGATCATTTATCATTGCTTTGGCACAAAATGCATTCACTAACTTTCAATTTACATGAATTCTTTTCTCACTTAAACACAAATACCACCAAAACTTTTGCACATGTTTATACACTTTTCAAAACAGTTGTTAAACTTACTGTAATGCAACGAAAATCAATCATGTTATCCCAAAACAAACGGATTAAGTAAACTTCAATTTTACATATATTTAAGTGGATTGAACACAATCAAGTAAAGTAAGGACAAAATGTACAGCAATTGTGTTGCTTTAGCTAATTTTTATTAAGCAATTTAAACAAGCGGCAAACATTTATTAAAATTTTTTTCAGTGTTATGATGGAACAAGCTTATTTTGAGTTTTGTTGGTCTGAGTGAGTTTTGAAGGAGAGATTAACTGTTTGGCCAAGATATCTTTTACAAAAGAAAACATTATATAATGCTCCTGTTGTTTGTGTTTTTTTTAGGTTGTTTTATGAGTGACAGTGTTTGTTGGGGGAAAACCTTTGCGAGTGTTATGGAAGAATGACTTGATTAGAGACATGAATGAAGTGTTTTGATAGATTTGGTGCATTTTGAATGTGAAATTAACTGCTATGCCAATATAAAAGTTGGTTAGGGACTGTGTGAAGAGATTTGAAAAAGTGACCTAAGTATTGAGAAACTTGTCCTATAGCGATTGTATATATATATATATATATATATATATATATATATATATATATATATATATATATATATATATATATATATATATAAAACTGTAAGATAGCGGTGACTATCAAAGTAATATCCGAATTGAAATGTGCAGTTCTAAGAAAATACAGATCATGTTACATCATGTACAAAATACAAAAATAGAATATCATTTAAATGTATATTGTAATAGGCTATATAAAAATAATATGATTAAAAAAAAAACACTGTTTTGGTAGCCTACTTTGTTTTGTAGTTGAGAGAATTGTACACCACTGCACAAATGCTAGTTCTACAGTAGCCCTACTGTAAGCTGTTTCAGTTAAAAAAATAAGAATGATAGAATATTTGTCACAGACAACTTACCACATTTATTTCTGTCAAGGGCATGAAAATCTATTTTCCATTTCTTCTCTCTGTCCATTATGTAAATAAGAAATTCCTCATAGCTTAGACGTCCATCCTCGTTTTGGTCATAATTTGACAAGATTGCCTGAACGAAAGAATTGTAGGCTGTTATTTGTTCACACAGAACATGATATCTCCAGATAGGCAGCATAAAAGAATGATTACTTGACATGATCTCTGCAATTGATATCAATGGAAAATCTTACTTGAACCTTTTCACACACTGGTTCCACACCTATCCTTCGCATTTCACTATGCAGCTCCTCACGAGATATAAAACCGTCTTTATTCCTGTCGAGTTTATCAAACAAACCGCGGAAGCTATCCATGATGTAAAAGACAAAAAGCTATTTAAATATAACGATTCATACGAGAAATAGTTTTAAGTAAGCTTACTACTTAATTTGTGGTCAGTTATTATATTTTGAGCTCATTAACGCTGAGTCATATCTCTGCCCGAGGATGGAGTTCAGTGCGGTGGTTAATCCTCCTCTTACCGGGAAATGTCGTGCAGTACCGAGGCTAACCAGCAGATGGAACTGCGGCGGTGTGTGTTACAGTGTTTTATTGCTTACACACACTTTTCTTCATTTCTCTCTACACACAATAACGCACACAAGATGCCAAACGTCACACATCTCTTGCAAAAGCAAACACTTCATTCAAAACTATTTTAACTATTTTAAAAATGGTGTTTTTGCACAGTAACTCAGCACACAAACCATCAAATGATTAGCCACGTACATGCCAAACTACACACAGATGTAAATAAATGTAAAACACTACTATCTTCTTGCATTGCTTGTTCATTGTGCAGTGCAGTGTACAGGAGTTTGTCACATGTACATGTAGGCCTATGTGCACAAATACACTGTCTGTATAGGACTACACGACTGATAAACTTTATAGTTCTTGAACTGAACTGAATAAATATAGCCTATACTGAAGTGACTTGAGCTGAATAATGACACTTTTGGCTTCTAGAGCTGTTTTACAGCAGAATTTGGACGTGTTACTATTGTGAAGCTGCTTTGAAACAATCTGTATTGTATAAAGTGCTATAGAAATAGAAGTAGGCATAGGCTACTTGACTTGTGCATTCAAAAAACAGAAATGCAAGGGTGATTTTTTTTTTTCTCAAAACATTGAGTTTTGATTTCTAAGTGATCAAATTAGGTATATTTACACTATAAACAGAAATGAAGAGTGTAAAAAAAAAAAATCTTTCTGAAAACAGTGAGGTTTAATTTCTATAGCCTAAGTGATACATTTTGTAACCAACAAGTGTTTTCACACATGACCATTGGGTGGAGGAATGGGAAATGATTGTGGCATTTAAATGGCAGTGTTTTCTAAATGAAACACAAGAGCTGTTAGTTTTGAATTATGTGTGTGTCTAATGTAGAGAACTTTGTTTAGCAAGTTTGTTTTACCAATGTGCTTGCAGTTTTAAAGACTTGTCTGAAGGTTATGTAGATGAGTGAATGGTTTCACTGAGTGGGCCTCAAGTACCACTTTTAGTGTGTAAGCAATTCTAAAAAACTATGTAGGCTAGTGTGGATCGGCAATATTGTTCACAGACCAAACATGGTCATTTCTAAAAGCAAACCTGTGGGTGCCTGATCACATTTTACAATGTATTCCTATTAGACTCGTTATCTAATATTTTTTCAAAGATTAGGCCTGCTTCAAATATGCAAAGTCGGTCTGGGTGAAGGAGGTTGTGATAGAGAGGAAACAGGATCTTTTGATGGCAGGCTGCCACTACTATACTTAGAGTGCTGCCTGTTAATGTCAGATTTTCCATCTATTTTCAGAAAATGACGTGTAATAGTGTAACGGTCACCAGCTGGAGTGCCCTTGAGAGCCACCAGGGTACTCCACAACAGACCATTGTCATTCCCTCACAAACTACATCTCCCATAATTCTCTGCCTGGACTCATTGTTTTCACCTGTGTCTCATCTTCTTGTTTGCTCACCCTATATAAGCCTGGTTCTTTCTGTCATTCCCTATGAAGCCTTGTTTAGTGTCTCTACTGCATTTCTGAGCGTGTTTGTATCTTGTTTCTCCCGTGTCCTGGTTCTCTCAGATTTCTCTCTTTGCCTCAGCCCTGATCTGCTATTGTTTGGCTTGTTTTTTTGTGTATGACCCTTGTCTGTTATCTGGATTAAATTTTTGGATTACCCTTTTCAATAAATACTGCATTTGGATCCTCCACCTTCTTGTCTCGGAGCAGTTCATGACAAATATAGCCTGCATCAACTTTGCTTGGCTTCTGATGAAGACAGTGTGCTTTACAGTTGTATCTTATTGAGCTAAAGCTTTACGCTAGCCTAAGGGGTATCACTTATAGGCGTTATACACTTAATAATAACCTGTTGTCTGCAGTAATATGAATCATAAAAGTCTCCCATATTAGTCTAAAGGTATCTAAAAGACAGATTGTTTAGAACTGACGTTAAATGGCAGGAGCCAATATAATAAATGAAGAACAATGCATTCAATGATGACATCTTTCAAATTATATCAATTCATTTCTTACTCAGACACAAACCACCAAAACTCACTTCAAAACTTTTAAACTTAAGTTAAAAACATAATACAACTGCATAAGACAGCAATATGCTACAGTAATACCATATTTAAATATATGTACTACTACAACACTATAGTAACAGGAACTGTAACAATAATATTTGTTTGCATTTTGAGAGCTACCTAATAAATTGGTAAAGTTGAATGAATTATAATAAATTATAATTAATTATGTTATGGTTGTCAACAAACAAACACACTTTGTCACTCATAAAACAATGAGCTAAAAGCACTAACAACATGAGCATTATGCATTGTTTTTTTTTTATTGTTTTTTTTTATAATTCACTATAGAGCATATTACATAGTCCATGCTTACATTACAGTACAACATTATTCCTAAGTTTCCCCTTTTAAATGGATGGTAATGAAACTCAAAGACTAACCTGCAGGTGTTAAGATACATCTTTTTATTATTTATTTATTTATTATAGCAGAACATAGAAAAAAGCACTATATCTATATATCTATCTATATATTTATACATCAATAGCAATAATCAAAGATGTAATAAGGAAGAAGAAAGGCGAGAGAAAGAAGAGAAAGAGAGAGGGGAAAAAGAGAAAAAAAACACATTGAAAGATCAGATACATCTTATTGTTTTGATTGTATTTGATTTTTTAGATTTAGAATAGGTATTTCAATATGGTATTACTGTAGAAATGTAGCACAATTCTGTATTGTTCTAGGTTTTAGAACAAAACGTGCAAATTGGCCTGTATAGTAGGCTATATAAAAGTTATGGTGATGTTTAAGTGCGAAAATAATTCATGTAAAAATGAAAGATGTGTCACTGAATGCATTTTGTACCAAAGCAATGATAAATCAATAGTTTAGCTCACATAACAAATACAAAGTATTGAGAAATGGGACCTAGCATTTGATAAAAAATATATATTTTAAAAAAACTGTAAATGGGTATTAAAGTGGAACCCCTTTCTTGTCAGATCTTGTCTTCATGTGGATTGAACAGACCTGGATAGATAGATAGATAGATAGATAGATAGATAGATAGATAGATAGATAGATAGATAGATAGATAGATAGATAGATAGATAGATAGATAGATAGATAGATAGATAGATAGATAGACAACATTCTCAGAGACATTGGCTATTTGCGTTTCTGGTTCGAGAGGATTTTAGATCTGAAAATGGATGTATCTGAAAATGGGAAATGACGTGCTTCATCTATCACACGTTCTAGAAGCGCCCTCTGATTCCAGAACTGCACTGGCACAGGGGAGGGAGCAGTGGCTATTTAAAGAGGCTAAAATAACACAAGATCTTTAGTGCTGAGTAACCGCCTCCAAACAGACACAACAGGATCAACTGATCATCTGTGTCACGGTTTAAAGAGGCAGGGTTTGACAGCCACGACGGTGCTTTTATTCACGGTCTTCTTTTTCAGTGGACTGACTGTATCCTCGGGCAGCGGTGCCAACCCGCTCTGCATAGGAGAAAATGGGCAAAGATTTCTACAAAATATTGGGAATCGCGAAAGGAGCATCAGACGACGACATCAAAAAAGCGTACAGAAAACAGGCTCTGAAATGGCATCCTGACAAAAACAAGGCTGCCAATGCGGAGGAGAAATTCAAGGAGGTCGCGGAGGCTTATGAAGTTCTCAGTGATCCAAAGAAACGGGAAATATACGACCAGTACGGCGAAGAAGGTAGGCTTCTTCCATCTCTGAAACACATCCATATTAGCAGTGAACATTATCTGACCACGAATGCTTAATCCTTCTGCTCATCTTTTAAATTCGTCGGATGTAGCTAGACAATGTAGACAAATAGGCTATGTTGAAATGAAAACGAAATCTCTGGACGTTTACCGTAGCCTACAGAATGGCTATACAAAGTTGACCATATGGAGTCATGGTTTTTTGCTGGCAGTGCTCAACCAGCATATTTTAAGTCGGAAACAAGCTCTGTATTGTATGTAAGCGTCGAAATTAGATGTATGTTGTCTAATTCTAAGTGGTCTGTACGTGCGTAACGTTATATATTTAGTGTTTACTGGGATACACAGCCATACCGCAGTGGGTTATAGTAGCTACAACGGGGCTAAAATGTGCTTTTTACATACATGATTGAAGAAAAGAATTGAACGTTGCCAGATAGCACGCTTACGTCTGCAAGATGTCTTAATCTGGAAAGCATCTGCTGTTTACTAAAATCTGATAGACGCATTTAAGAAGTCAGTTTAACATACATTCTAAATCATAAAGACATTTTCTAAACGTCTATCTGACATCTGACAGGAAACGTCCTATAGACATATTGCAGAGGAGCAAAAACTCTATGTGATGTGTGCTGTCAGGTGATGGAGCGACAGATTTTGTGTGAAAATAATTCATAAAAGTGGCTTGTTTTGTTTAAGAATCCTGATAGCACACGAACATCTCAGAGACGTCTATTTGATGTCTGCATTTACATCTGCAAGATGTATTTTTTAGTGTCGCTCATCAGCAATAGGCCTACATCTCTGAGACATCTCCTGTCAGATATCATATAGACATCTAGAAGATGTCAGTAAGATATTTATGGTTTAGAATGTGTAAAACTGCTCTTTCTAAGATGTTTATCAGATGTATTTACACAGAAGATGTTTTCCAGATCTTTAGCAGACATCTTACAGACGTACCTGTGCTATCTGGTGGCAAGGTGGTATTCAAATATTTTAGTTAAAATAATATGTTTTTAAATATAAGGGTTTCATAATAAATATCTGGAAGGTGGACACCCAACTACCATCTGAATCTAACCATGTCATGTCAACAAATGGAAAAGTCAGGCAGCTTTTTATTATCATGTTAATTATTGTGCATTTAGTCCCGACAGCAGGGACACCAAATACCCCAAATACCATGTTGCTTTATTTACCTTGAACCAAGTCATTAAGATGATCTTTGTCTCAAAATATGTTCAGTAATTTTTGCGATTCTTGTTTGCTACTGAAATCTACAACATTTTTAAAAACATCAAATATTAGATACCCTAATGCAAGCCTAACACCATGCTTCCTTTGGCCTAAATCTTCCATCGAGATTAAATGTGTTTTCTCTCATATTTGTCCATTTTTAGGCCTTAAAGGAGGTGGAGGAGCGTCTGATGGGCCAGGAGGCAACTTCACCTACACCTTCCATGGAGATCCTCATGCAACGTTTGCCACATTTTTCGGAGGAGCCAATCCTTTTGAGATATTTTTTGGCAGGAAAGTCAATGGACGAGATGACGATGACATGGAGGTGGACGGGAGTGACCCCTTTGGTTCTTTTACGAGTTTTAACATAAATGGATTTCCACGCGAACGCGTTGGTCAGGGCGGCCCGCCGCGCAGAAAGCAGGACCCCGCGATCCACCACGAGCTCCGGGTGTCTCTAGAGGAGGTCTTTCATGGGTGCACCAAGCGCATGAAAATCTCACGCAAGCGCTTGAATCCGGACGGTCGGACCATGAGAACCGAGGACAAAATCCTCACAATTGAGATCAAGCGTGGCTGGAAAGAGGGAACTAAGATCACATTTCCACGCGAGGGTGACGAATCGCCAAACACGATTCCTGCCGACATTGTGTTTGTCATTAAAGACAAGCCTCACGGCCACTTTCGACGAGAGGGGTCGGATATTGTGTACCCGGTCCGGGTCAGTTTGCGGCAGGTGAGAAGAGCCACTTACAAATGAATTTGCTCAATGGTCATTTATGATCCATCTATCCATCCATCCATTCATCTATCTATCTATCTATCTATCTATCTATCTATCTATCTATCTATCTATCTATCTATCTATCTATCTATCTATCTATCTATCTATCTATCTATCTATCTATCTATATATCTATCTATCTATCTATTCATCCATCCATCCACCTGTAAAAGTGGTATCTAAAAAATAATATATAGATTTTCACTCCCAATTTTATAGTAAATCATATGTTTTATTCCAAAAACTTTTTTTTTCAATATTTTATAGTAACAATACATTAAATATAATTTCCCACCATATATGGTAAGTTAAATTACAGTAGGTCCTCCTATAAATTACAGTTAACCAATTAACTTGTTTTACTGTAGCCTTTTTATACTTATTATCAATTAAAATGGCAAACACTTCACTATCTATCTATCTATCTATCTATCTATCTATCTATCTATCTATCTATCTATCTATCTATCTATCTATCTATCATCTATCTATCTATCTATCTATCTATCTATCTATCTATCTATCTATCTATCTATCCAATTTATACAATAATATTACAGTATAATAATTACAGTAACCTTAGGTCTACATGTATTGTCCGTTAAATGCAATATCATTTTCCACCATGTAAGTTAAATTGCAGCACATATCAATTATAGTTTAACCAATTAACATGTTTTTTACCAAATCATTATTATTGCTTTTCAGTTACAATTACAAACACTTTTACAGCCTATACTGACACTTTTTTAGTGTATACTTTCGATTCTGTGCAGGTTTCTATAAGGCACTGTTTTGTAAATGTCCATAGTTAAAAACGTTACATTCTTCTGTGTGAAATTTCACCTCTTACATAATGCAGTTTACACGAGAAGGAATATGAGCTCGATCAGCTGTTGTGAGATGCCAGAAAAGGAGCTCGCCCACTTAAACTGTTAACTGCCATCAAGATGTACTTTCTATGGCAGAATCAGCCCTGTGTCTGTACATAGAGTACCAAACATGTCAAACCAATAAAATATGCTTTTAGGCTGTGTGTGTGTATTGAAAGGGAAAGAGTTGGATACCTTTTTGCACACAATATCTGCAGTATAATGTGTAAAGATTACACTGTGAATCGGGATTAAAAATGTATTCATAATATTAAAAAAATAATAATTAAATGATAGCATATCTAAGCAGGTCCAATTATCTTCAAACAGCAGCTCACACCAGACATGAATATTGAGTAGCCTATATTTGCCTAACTCAATATTTTTTTCTAGATGGATGACAATGTAAAATCAAACTATTTATATTCAGCTATGCACACTGTAAAAATTATATTAGCAATAAGTAATGGCAACATGTTTTTACATTGTTGTAACTCATCAAACAATTGAACAATTTTCTACTTTTTTATCCGTTATACAAGATTCAACACTTTTTAAATCAGTTTAATGTAATTTAAGTTGAAATGACTTAAACATACAAGTTGATTGTACTTAAAAATGTTAAAAGCAATGTTTTTTTACAGTGATGAACAACAAAACTTATTTTGTGTATCCTTGTCTTATCCTTGTCTCATTAAAATAATGTTACCATGTTCAACTTTATTTTTTAAGTTATACAGGATTTAACTACGCAACTTAGTTATACTTAAAATATACCAATTTGATTATACTTACTTTTAAGGCAGCAACTAAACTTGACATTAAGTTGAATTAGGGGTACATTTAGAACTAATAGCACACAAAGATAAAGTTTAAATAATATTTATTATCCTACTAACAACTGTATTGTATTTCTTTGATCATAGTCATTGTGTGGCTGCTCCGTCACCGTGTCGACGATAGACGGTAACACGTGCAATATGAAGATAACCGATGTTATCAAACCCGGCATGAGGAAGATCATTGCTGGACAAGGACTGCCCTTCCCAAAGAACCCAGAACAAAGAGGGGACCTCATTGTGGAGTTTGATGTGAACTTTCCTGAAAGTCTGCCATCTAATGCCAAGGATGTCCTGAAAAGACACTTACCCGTCTCATAAAGTGAACTTGGACTTTAGTGACATTTCTACATGAACAATTCAGTCCCCTCGCATACGTGGACTAAAATGACAAATCAAATTTTGAGAATGTGCAATTTCTATTTTTTATCTAAATGTTTGTTAAATATATATATGTATGTTATATGTCTAACACACACACACAAACACACACACACACACACACTAACACACTAAACATATATATGTGTGTGTCTGTGTGTGTGTGTGTTGCATGCCTATGTGTGTCAGTGACAGTGCAGGCTTAAAGTGCAATTTTTGTCTGAAATGTTTTTTCCCCGCAGTTATTTTTTTAACGCTTCATTTGAATTGTTTTAATGTTTTATTGAAACCTTATACAACATCAGTATTTTACAGACTAAATTAGCAAGATGTGTTTGATTGCCTTTTTCAAGTAGAAAATTAATCTGTACTGACAGATCATGTACTGTTCTTCTCTCTAAATGCACAAAACTATATAATTTTAGTAAATGATGGCTTGAAGTAAACTGTGTGATGATACCATGGATACTTCATTCATGATACTTTGCATTTAGCTAGACATAATGCCTTTTCAGATCTGATATGTCAGATCCCTGTAAATGTGAGCAACACACTCACATGAAGTACCTGTCTTTGACAGAGACCAAAAAATGGTGACTTGTGCTGTGGGTTCATAGCATACCATGTTTTATTCATTGAAAATTTGAAGAGCATTTGCATACTTAGTATTATTTTACCTTACATTTTTACTCCGTTTACTACTCCTAGTGTCTTGTGTTTGGAAGTTTATTACTAATATGATACAATTAATAAAAACTGTAGAAGGTACAGAACCCTCAACAACTGTACACGTGATTCATTGAAACATCCGCCAGAGGACGCCACATGAAAAAAAAAAAAAAAAGAAAAAAGAAAAAAAAAAGACTAGATGAGGGAAGTTAGGTCCAAAAAAATTAGCAACCTTTGCTACTGAGAATCATTTATCATATTAGAATGATGATTGTGAATTATGAAAGCAGAATTTCGGGCTTAAATCTCAATGAAAACAGCTAATCGTCTGTATCCTTACTAAATGATTAAGAATAAATGTAACAAATATGTAGCCTAAAAAAATATTTTGTAGTATTGGACGAAAGAATGAATAGGCTAAACTCGTAATGTGTATTTATTTATTAGTTATATTGTTTCTACACGCCCGTAACTGTTATACAATCTTTTCATTTGGAGAGGAAAGTAATTAATCTTGAGTAATAGCCTATTTATGGCACAATAATCCCATTTTTTGGGCGTATGTTTATCACCGTGAGTGATAAACCTGCTGCTTTCACCGGTTGGAGTTAAAAAAAAAAAATCATTACTTGACACCTGAGCCAGGTAAATGAGTTTCAGGATGACGTCACTGCGCCCTGTAGCGCGCGTGCGTTCGGCCATAGAGCTGTCCATTGTGTCTGTCTGCGTCTCATCGGCAAGGGAGTTTACAGTAGATCCCCGTACAGTCTATTTCTAATCTAATACCAGCTATTTTTAAGCCCCTGGGTCGCTTTCGAAGAGAGGAAACTAGCGCGCCGTACTAAAAGGACCCATTCAACAGGTTGTTTTCCGTCTTTCAATGCTCTAGCCGTCCGGTTCCCGTGTGTACTTCAGTCCCCCCTACGGATTTACAGGAGGAGCGAACATGCCTTTGGGACTCAGGAAAAAGAAAAACAAGTCGAGGGAAAGCTCGAACTTAGTGGAGAACGAGGAGGTGAGCGGGCACGCAGGTGCCGGGAAGTCCGCGGTGAACGGTGGCGGGGTCGGCGGACTCCCTCCTCCACCTGCCAGCCTCCGACCGAAACTCGTGTTTCACACGCAGCTCGCGCACGGGAGTCCCACGGGGAGGATCGAGGGCTTCACGAACGTCAAAGAGCTGTACAGCAAAATAGCTGAAGCGTTTAATTTAAGTCCGGATGAGGTAAATGTCAACTGTTAAATATCTAAGTGTGAACTTGAGTCAGTACGAACTACGCAGGCAGTGAGTCAGGAATAAATTAACAACACAAAGTTGCAAATCAAAAACATGGCCTGCGTCCCAATGTGCATACTATCCACCCTAAACAGTAGCCTATGTGACATTAGTAATTGTCAATACTATTTAGGGCAGATAGGGCGGATGGTATGCACATTGGGACGCAGGGAAGGTGTTTGCACAAGGTGCGTCTTTCTGAGTACAGGGAACTCTGCAGACACAATTTTGCAGATTGAAATGAGTTGTCAAAATAAAAAAATGTAGGCCTATATGGGTCAATGACATATAAGTATATTTGATATGATACAAATTAGATTAGCTATTATATATATATATATATATATATATATATATATATATATTAAAACATTTGCCAAGTGCTTAGAAATGTCTTTCTTTTCCTAATTGTTAGTCCATTTGAAATAGGCTTTGTATTTAATTCTTAATATATTTTTGAATGACTTGCAAAAAAAAAAGAAAAAAAAAAGAAAAAAGATGAGCATTCTGTCATTGACCCATATACATGATTTTGAAAGCACCACATAATTCTGGTGAAACAATAAATCTTAAAGATTGAAATTCCAACTCTCATCGCAAAACTATCTCATGTATATCTTATGATCGGCTTATGCCCCACTGATGATTAGGTTCAGGAGTGACATCATGCTTGCTTTTCCCCAGAAATCATACATTTCCAGGCTAATCACATCATACAAATTTATATGGAAAAACCACCACGATTTCTCAAGATAAAGTTGGAAATTCTTCATTTTTCTAATAGTGTGAATGAATTTTGTTGAACAGATTCTTGAATTTGTTATTTTGGAACTTAAAAGGTTCTTAAATTTAGAATTTGGTTTGTTGGAGATTTAAGATAATTCTTGATGAATAATTCTAGATGCTTCATTTCAGTGTATTTGTTTCTGGGAGCATAGATACTTTCTAAATCGCTAATAAACTAAAAAAGTTATTTGTTGAAGACAATAAGGCTCTCCTATGGCATCAAGTGTTTTGTGAGTGAATAGTGTTGTCTGGCCTCTCATATTTTGGTCCTCGTTTGAGAAAGTTTCCTACTACTTCCTGTACTAAAAACACTTAAGGGGCTTTATCCCAAAAACCAGTCAGACCAGTAACCGGACTGTTTGGACAGATCTATCGGTGTGTCGTGTTTAAATGATTTAAAGGTCAGCCAACAGATGGTTTGATAGTATTCTGAAAATAAATTGTGGATACCTCAATCCAACACAGTTCCTTTATGAATCTACCACTGATTATTTGCGTGTTCAAATGGTGGGTCCTGATGATGATATAAAAACATTGCAGGTCCTCAGAGGAAGTCCCTCACATCCTGTTATAGTGGTTACAACCCTAACAAATGGTGATAAATCGCTCCGGCCTCTCCGGGGATGAAGGGTGTGCGCAGAGTAGTGCATACAGTATTACTCTTTTTGCATGCGTTGCCTATTAGGCCTAATTCCTATCTATACCAGGATATTAGGATGAATTTTGTAGCTAATAAATTGGCTACTATTTGGGATTTGAGCAGTAATTTGAAAGCTGTCATATCATTGATTGTTTGTTGAACTGCCAATATCACAGCAACTTTCACCATGTCGGTATACCCGGTTAAAAGGGCTTTGTCGATTAGCTTCGACTTGCTCTCTGTTTAACGCGTTTAGCCTACAGCATTCATTACCTTCCCATGCAAAATTAATGTGACAAAGAGACTCCTTTTGTCAAGTGACTGGCAGATTCAAGCCAGATTTCAGCTATCATATTGTTTAACGCAGGTAAAAATGAAGACATTGTAAAGATTTATCTGTCATTTTTTTTGCAGAACTTCTCTGGTCAAAGTCTGTTTATTACCACGACACAACTCTGTTGCACATGCTGGACTACGTGACTTCACTAAAGTGTGCTTTCATGGAGCTGGAATGTCATTTGTTTAGCATTTGCATACAGGTGCTGATGTCTGGACATTGTGTTGTCTTCTCCACAGCTTTCTATGTTTTTGCAGGGTCAGTCATTTGGTAGATTGTTTGATTTAGCAGGCCTAATCTGAATATTTGCTCGAAGGCCTTCAAATTGCACCATGTATTGACTAGTTTTTTTTATTTAAAACTCGCACCAGTTTTTGTTCTAATAACAGCGAGCCAGTATAGTGCGATCTGAAGCAGTCTCCTAATTGAAGTCCTTTTTAATACTATAATTGAACTGGAAAGCTCCCTTCTATCGGAGTGGAAAGTATGTTTGTATTGCGAATGGGATTATAATGGACGCCCAAATAAAAGCCCCATGCATTTTCCATTAAGACTGAAGAAAGCAGAGCTGAAAATGTTGACACTTTAAAAAAAATTCAAATGAGTAGATGCACATGCTTTCTTTTTTTAAAAGCTGGATAGACGGCAGCATTGTTTATTAGTATCAGTATTATCTGATGTGGCAGGCACACACAGTTTATCTGACATTGGCATATTATACGGCTCCTAGTGAGATTATTTACAACCTAGATTTCTGTAATGCTTCATAGACAGTATCATCCATTGTAGATACAGTATGACACTGCATTCACAATCTGACTAAACACTAAATTCCAGTCGTGTCAGGGTTTATCTGGTTGAATTATGCACTGACAATGCATGCGATTCCATATTGTTGTGTTCATTAAGGAGTATTTTGTAAAGCGCAGCAAGAACATCTAAAACCAAAGAGAAGTAAACACATTTTATATTTTGCTTATAAATGTTAAGCCTTATTTTAATGTATTTTAAAGACATTAACAAAATGTTTTGTTGCAGGAATAGATATACTTATTAAAATGTATTTTTTATCCCGTGAAAATGCGGCAAAAATATTTAATGACTCGTCCTGCACTACGCAAAATTTTGTCTAATCAGATCTTACAATGAGAATGTCCCACCCTCTAACACCACCAGCCATTTACTACTTTAAGTTTTTAACTTTATGGCATATTGGCTATTTAAAAAAAAAATATATGAAAAGGAAGAAAGTCCTTTGGATATGTCAGAATTCCTATTTCCAGTGCAGACTTCCTGTTTCAATATGTCATGGGGATAAAATGTCATGGGGTTGTTAAGAATTCATTTTACCATATTTCAAAAAACGGTATTTATAGTATTAGCTGCTGCATTGCTGATTTTAATAAAATTGTGTCCTGACACGATTGTAGAACTGTATTAGATTGTGTCATCATTGTGATTGACAATTACAGTAACAAAGTATTTGGAGGCTACATGTTTGTACAGAAGTATCTGTGCTTTATCTGAGTAGGCTATTTTTATTTTGGAAAACTTTTACTTCACTACATTCCAAAGCATAAAATCATACTTTACTCCACTTCATTTGTTGACTGGAAGAATGACTGGATCAGTACAATTCACAAATGAATTATTCATTGGTATTTTTAAATAACAGGGACCTATTATATATATATATATATATGCTACTTTTCAGTGGAAGCTCTGATTGAATCACTGAATCGAACTGGAGAACCGCTGAAATTAGATCAGTACAATTCACGAATGAATAATTTATTGTTATTTTGATAATCAATTACTTTTATATTTTTGCTCTAGTACACTTGAAATGGATTCATATTTTGTTAGGGTAAAGTAAAGTTCCTGACTTGCACCACAAAGCTTAAAAGTAAAAGATGTGTATAACAGTAATGAGAAAAAGAAAAAGAAAAAAAAAAGTCAATCTTTGAGGATGTTTATTGACACCCTACTACAATGTATATCATATTATGTTGTAATTCTTGTCATCTACACTGTGAACCGAGGCTGATCCTGCAGCACTCAGGGTCATTATAAGGAATATGATTTATCAGTGTTGAAACACGTCCTTCAAGTATGTTCTTGCTGTTGTCATCTGAATGGAATGTGAGTCGCGCCTTTATTGAAACCCGTTTAGATGGTTATGTTGTAACTTCACGTGTCAGTCTGTGTATTTTGAATGAATACATTTTAACATATCCTTTTACTTTATAAAAAAACAAAAAAAACAAAACAAAACAGAAACATGCCATTTATTTGATCTCAATGGGACAGTTCTCCCAAACATTTAATTAATGCCTTTCCAAACCTGTATGACTTCTGTGAAACACAAAAGATGATATATATATTTTTTTAATTCCCAGATTTTTATTTTATTTTTTATTTTTTTATCAATACAATGAAAGTAAACAAAGTCCAGTGTTGTTTTGGACCCCATTGACTTTCATTATACAGACAAAAATATCTGAAACATTGTAAGTTTCAGAAAGAAAGTCATAGATTTTTGGAACGACTGGAGGGTGAGTAAATGATGACAGAATTTAAAGTCCTAATGTTGTTTATGTCTGTGTGGGGTTTTTAATATGCCTTAAGACAAACCATGCAAATTCATAATTCATTGCTGAGTATTTTGTCCTTAAAACTGCAGTGAACAAAATATTGTTGGTGTTTCTGACGTCACAAACTACCTTGTAACCAATCACATCAACATGTGGGTGGGCTTTAGCATATCATTAACAGCAAACTAGCAGGGGAGTCTTGAGAGATGCCAGGTTATCCCGGTATATTCTTCTGTTGATATGAAAAATCGGGTAGATTTGTGTATTATGATGTTATGATGCCTTTCTCCACTGACGTCCTGAGTTGTTCAAAGCGTTTCTGATGATTGTTAGAAGGCAGCTGTCTGTTCCCGTTTGCTGACATGGCGAACGGGAATATGGTTTGAGTAACATTAGCAACACATTATTAGCTGTTTAATAACGTAGTCAAGCATAAGGCTAATCATATAAATAATTTCCGTTATGTGTCCGACGTTGTAAAGAGCGACACCATTGTGCAGCGTTTACATTAGTAAGTTGGCCGAGTGGATCTTTGAGCTGGCGTGAGTGAGTGGAGGCGGGGCTCATTTGCATATTCATGAATCAACGTATACTGAATGAAGCAAGGGTGTAGACTGAGTTACATTCAAGCTATTTTAAGGCATGAAGAAAGTTTTTCACAGGAAAAAAAAAACTTTTAATATGTAATTTTGAAGTTTTAAGGGATACAATTGACTACAGGGGGACTTTAAAGAACTATCCCTTTAACAGTTGGCATGTTTGGTTTGTTGCTAAATGTAAAAGTATGTTAAAAACAAAGTTCACCCAAGTTCACTCTCATTCATAGCGTAAACACAGTGAAGTTTTGAAAGCTGGTAAATCCTTCCTTTACCCCACCTTTGTTAATAGTTACCTATGGAAAAATGTCGATGAGTCTTATTTTGCTGTTGTGAATGGATTTACACTGTAATATCTAAACTGGCTGGTTAGTCAGTCGTTGTAATGAATGATTTGATGATTCTCGTCACTTCATCAACAGACATGTTGGTGTGGTGTGAAACCTGGCTGCTTCAGCATTTTGACCTGTTAAACTGTGTTAATCTTTCAAAGCGTATACATCATGTTTGTTCCTTTTTTGGTCCGTTATTAATGCCGGCTTAATCTTTAAGGCTCTGCTCATTCATTCATTAGAGCAGATTTCCCTGCCAAGGCCCCCAAAATAGCACTCTGTTACCAAAGAAACGGGCCTCGCTCTGCACTTTATTTCCACCGGAGTGTTGTAGTAGATTACTATAATCCTGTTTATTGGCTAACAAAGTTGTTTTGATCAGCTCAGTCGATTTCCTGCCTGTTTCAAGAATGTGCCTCTGAAAGGTCGGCCTGTTGCAATCCTGTCTGTGGGTGTGTCTCGTATCGAAGGTGAAACATTTGCCAGTTGAAGGAGGTTTTTTTTTTTTCTCATATGATGTGGGCGGGTACGTCAGAGCGTAGATCCGCCGTGTCTCTAAAAACGTGCGATGTGTAAGAGGAGGCATGATGTCAGTCGCAACCTTGGTAACGCAGTGTGGTGTCCGTGAATCGGCCCACAGATCCTCCTCCAGCCTGCCAGGACGGAGCAAAGCTGGTCATCTAGCAGCCAACAGCCGTCTCCTCCTCCCCCTTCCTGTCCCCGCGAAAGCTCCCCCTTAATCCAGGGCCTTTTGATAGGCTCTGGTAACCAGGGCAACAGTCTTGTATGAGTGTCAGCTGATGTGTGTCCAAAGTGCCCGCTGTGCACAAAAGGGGGAGAAAACAAGTCGTCTTTGTTGGAGCGTCTCTGCACCGCCAAAGGTCGCTATAAAGAGCTGATACGGACCGTTCACTTCTCTTACATTAAATTGCGTCCAAAGGTTGTCCATCGCTTACAAGCATGAGATCATGTTAACTATCAAGTTATCATGAAGCAAGTGGAATGCTTTAGTCTTTTCTTGACTTGTTATGCAATACTGTGTTTAGTTGTCATCGAGTGTTCATTGGCCCGGCCCATAAGCCGTCAACCTTAAATCTGGTGTCTCAGGTTGCCAGGTCTCATGTTTCCTCACTGCTGCCAGACACTGAAAGACATGATGCCAGATTTTTAGATGATTGACACCAGGGTGACCCCATCTGTCTGTGTGGACATTGGTTATGGGGTGTTATGGAATTGGTGCTTTTTGCTTTTATATTATACGCTATAAGTATTTTTTTTTAAATTATATAACATTGGACTGAAACTAGCTTTATAATACACTCAGCAGCATAAAAGTCACTTTTATTGCTTAATCATTGTTTTATTTTTAATAGGGGTAAAAATAGAGGTACAAAACTATTATTTTAAAAAGAATACATCCTTCATTGGCTTGTAGGCATTGATTGTGGGGGAAATTCTGTTCTGTTTTGAATGTTGTGAAACATGTTAAGTGATTATAACTGGTAGTTTGGAAAAATTTACAAATTAACCAGAATGTCCTAAAGGAAGATAGTACATGTACAAGTACATGATTCCATGGAATTGTATCATAATTTGGAAACAGTCTGAAACGATCTTTATGGGATCCTAAGAATCCAATTAAAATCAAACAGGATCCTACTGGATTAACTGAAACAGGATTTTTTCATTTGTATTTGATTCTTGTCTCCTTCTAGATATGTCACTATCTTTGTCAGAACCTACTAATGAAATACTGTTTTGCAACTGGACAGTTAAAGGAAATAATTATGGAACTGTTGAAGTTTTTCTTTTAATTCATTTTGATGTCATACTGGGGAATTGCATTATTGTCATAGTTTTCCTTTTGGCCACTGTGTGTTCTTAAAATAAGATATTTGTTGTTGTATATTTGTTGACTTTGCATTGGCTTGCAAAAGTTTTGCATTTGCTCTTATATACTTTTGCAAGCACATACAAAAGTGATAGATATAATGGGAGGGGAAAAATATACAGCATGCAATGCCCAGGGCTGCACAGTTAATCGAATATGTAATCGCGATTATAATTACTGATGCCACAATTATGTAATCGTAAGGCGCAATTACAACAAAAAAAGTCTACTTACCTTATTCTGTGCTTAAGATGTGTTTTTCTTTCTACAGCTTATTTTAAGTTTTTTTCCCCATTGTTTTAATTTTAGTTTAGTTTTGACATTTGAGGCTTAATGCTGTAAAAAAGCAATAAAAGTTTTTCAGGAAGAGCGTTTTCAGATGTTTATTTTGATATAACAATATGGTATAAATATGGCTTCCAACAATGTTATAAAGCTATTCAAAACATCGTTCAATATAAATTGTGTCTATCGTAATTAATAATTGCAATTACAATTTCAAGGGAATAATCGACAATTACGTTTTTTGTCATAATCGTGCAGCTCTACTTTTGGGAGTGAACGCAAACGTTTTTTGAGCGAATGCAAAGTTTCTATGGGGAACGCAAATGTTTTGAATGGAATGCAAAGGCATTTAGATGTAATTTTTCCTCACATCTCATATTTTTTTCCATCACCATATCTCCTTAGTACGGAGCCCCTAAAGGTGAAAGGAAAAAAATGAGATGGGAGGAAAATGTATATTTCAATGCATTTGCATTCTCGCACAAAGCTTTTGCTTTCCCTAATGACCAGTACATGTTGTACGATTTTGGGCTGTCTTAGATGAAAGATCACCCAAAAATTTTCCTTCCATCTCATATTTTTACACTCACCATGTCCCCATAGAGGCTTAGTGTGTTGAAATTAGAGAGAGATCATGGGCTTAACACGAATTTCTGTCAAGAAATCTGCAGAGCTTTGTTTAAGACTGCAGTGAAGATTCTCATTTCTGTTTTATCGTCTAAAATTTTTTGTGTATTTGGTGATTTGGTTAATATAACAAATGAAGAATTTAGATTTCTGATTGTGGGATTAGCTACTAAATTAAAGTTAGAAAAAAATTGCATTAATCCTTAATGTCATCAGTGGATGTTTTATTTTAAAAAGTGCCGTGTCACTACTGTATAGTTGAAACTCTCCTCTAAATGTATTACAACAGATCCTATTTTGCACACTCAACACCCACAAAATTGATATGGAAAAGCTGCTGGGAGGGCAGATAGGACTGGAGGACTTCATCTTCGCTCACATAAAAGGGATCAAAAAGGAGGTGGAGGTGCACAAAACTGAGGATGCACTTGGGCTCACCATCACAGACAATGGAGCTGGATACGCCTTCATAAAGGTAGACTCTCAATGATGCTTCTCTCTAGGACAGGCTGTTATTATGGGATGCAGTTTTCTGAGCATAGCGCACATACTGTGGCTTGCCGTAATACTAGCGCTTCCCATGTACAGCCAAAGATTTGCATGTTTTTGAAATTAAACAAATGCAGTGCCTGAAGATTATTTTATGACTGTGTAAGTTGTAATATAAAAATGTTATTTACCCTTTTGTCCTGTGTTGCTTTTGTTTGGCCATGCTTTGATTGAGCGACCTTAATAAATTTAATTATAAGTTAGAATGACTTTGTAAGATCACATGCTGTAGTTGTAGCTCTGAACGCTGGGTTTTTATCTTTAAAGAAAAGTGTCAGTTGTGTTTCAGACCCATTTTTTTTATTGTTCATACATAATTAAGCCTAGGTAATGGTTAAAGTAAAAGTAGACCTAAATGCATTTGTTCAATTGCTGCTTTAACATGTTAACTTTCTTAAATCTGAAGCATGTGTGTGTTTTCCGTTTGGCAGCGTATCAAAGAGGGCAGTGTGGTGGATGGGGTGAAGGTGATCTGTGTGGGAGATCATATCGAAAGCATTAACGGAAAGAACATTGTGGGGATGCGGCACTATGAGGTGGCGCGAATGCTGAAGGAGCTGCCGAAAGATCAGTCCTTCACCCTCAAACTGATGGAGCCCATGAAAGCCTTCGGTTTGTCATTCATGCTTCTTGTTGAAGTACTATTTTTGTATATTCTTAACTTTGAGTCTTGTACGTGACTGATGCATGGAAGATAATCTAGACAATAGAGTCAGTGCAACACTAGGTTTCTGAAGCACATATCCAGAAAATACAGAATTTTATTTTTAACAAAACAAACCAATGAGCTCTAAGGTTGATAAGTGATGGTATTTGCTTCACAAGAAGCCACAAGTCAATGATTTCAATTTGATTTTAAAAGAAAAATGTTTAATTGCTAAATTCCCAATGAGGAACTACACTACCCTCTAGAGAAACCCACCAATGAGAGAAGCCGTGGCAATGGAAACTGCAGCGAACGCTCACTCCCATGAGGCATTGCGATTTCTCCTTAGACTTCTTCATGTGCTCTATTGAATGTATAAATGTAGATTTAATGTTAAAAAAATAATGTTCTTTCACTTGGCAGAGATGCTTGAACCAAGGTCAAGAGGAGGCGGAGGCAAATCCTCAGGAGAGGGCAAGATAGGCACAGGCAGAGAAACGCTCAGATTGCGCTCAAAGGGTCCTGCAACCGTCGAGGAGATGGTAACTGTGTTTTACCAGTGTTGCCATAGCTTGCAATAGCATTAGCACTGATAATCGAGTTGTAACATTCACTTGAAGTTGAGAGTATATCTAAATGCCTTTCTATTACTCTACAGCCCAATGAGTTTGAAGAGAAGGCAGTGAAGAAAGTGGATGATCTTCTTGAGAGTTACATGGGCATTCGGGACACTGAATTAGGTGAGACTTCTGTAGTGTGCATCACCTATTTTTACAAGATCATATAAAGGTTCAATTTTGACATTTAATAGTGTTTTTTAACTAAATGCACTATTGTTTAAAAGTTTGGGATCTGTAAGATTTGTTATGTTTTTGAGAGAAGTCTCTAATGCTCACTAAGCATTTATTTAATCAAAAACACAGTAAAAACTGTAATAATGTGAATATGATTACAATTTTAATTTGACAAAAAACAAAAATGTAAAATGCAATTTATTCCTTCAATCTTCAGTGTCACGTGATTAATTAGAAATCATTCTAAAATACTGATTTGCTGCTCAGTGAACTCATGGACTCAATGAACTTTGAGGTATAACAGGTCATTTAAACAAAGATTATAGTAGCCTATACACTCACCGGTCACTTTATTGGGTACTCCTGTTCAACTGCTCATTAACGCAAATATCAAATCAGCCTAATATCGAATCATGACAGCATCTCAATGCATTTAGGCATGTGGACATGAGCTGTGTTAAAATCACCCCTCATTCTCTATTCCCTACATTACTCCACTAATATAGTTCACTTGAAGGAGTGAATGAAATTGAGTCAGTGAATTTTTGCATAGTTTGTGCTCGCTGTCTAATAATCATTATAAATTAGCAAACTGGCAGCTCCAGTAGTAAGATGAAAAGATTTATCTTGAACTCTGTCATGGAAACTAGAATCTATAAACCTTAATTAAACAATTTAATAATCAATTAAAAAGGAGTGTATACCTGTATAATATTAGGCTGTAGCCTCATTGGACCAGTGGTTTGGAAAATTGATTGATGGATGATTCAGCTGTGAGCGCCATCTTCGGGTGAGACGCGGGAATTCACTCGGTGGTGAATCTCACAGTGCATTATGGGTATTCTCTATTCGTTGAGTGTACATCAGTTTTACACTCGTTATTGCGTTGCCCTATTAAAGGGTAAAGGGGACGATATTAGACACAGCCATGGTCAAGACATTCTGTTGAAGTTCAACTAAGCATCAGAATGGTGAATCTACTGGGATTTTCATGCACAACCATCTCTAGGGTTTACAGAGAATAGTCAGAAAAAGAGAATATCGAGTGAGAGGCAGTTCTGTGGGTGAAAATGCCTTGTTGATGCCAGAGGTCAGAGGTGAATGGCCAGACTGGTTCAGCTGATAGAAAGGCAACAGTAACTCAAATAAACACTAGTTACAACCGAGGTCTGCAGAAGAGCATCTCTGAACGGATAACACACAGACGAGCTACAGCAGCAGAAGAACACATCGGTGACACTCCTGTCAGCTGAGAACATGAAACTGAGGCTACAATTCACCCAAACTCACTAAATCAGACAATTTAAGATTGGAAAATCACATTGCCTGGTCTGATGAGTCTTGGTTTCTACATTCAGATGGTCGGGTCAGGATTTGGCGTAAACAACTTGAAAGCATGGATCCATCCTGCCTTGTATTAACAGTTCAGGCTGCTGGTGGTGTAATGATGTGAGGGATAATTTCTTGGCAAACTTTGGGCCCCTTAGTACCAATTAATCTTCATTTGAACACCACAGCCGACCTGAGTATTGTTGCTGACCATCTCCATCCCTTTATGACCACGGTGTTCCCATTATCTGTTGGCCACTTCCAGCAGGATAACACACATGTCACAAAGCTCAAATAATCTCAAACTGGTTTATTGAACATGACAGTGAGCCACTAAACTCAAATGGCCTCCACAGTCTCCAGATCTCAATCCAGTAGAGCAGTTTTGGGATGTGAAGGAACGGGAGATTCGCATCATGGATGTGCAGCTGATAAATCTGCATGATGCTTTCATGACAATATGAGCCAAAATCTCTGAGAAATGTTTCCAGCATCTTGTTAAATCTGTGCCACAAGGAATTAAGGCTGTTCTGAAGGCAAAAGTGGCTCCAACACGGTACTTGCAAAAAGTCAAGTCAAGTTTATTTGTATAGCGCTTTTCACAATACAGATTGTATCAAAGCAGCTTCACAGTATTAAATTAAAATAATACAACAGTTTGTTTCAAGAGGAATTTATTGCTTGATAAAATAAAATTAAATATCCCCAAAATATCCCCAACTGAGCAAGCCAAAGGCAACAGTGGCAAGGAACCGAAAAACTCCATCAAGTGACCTAATGGTGTCCTAATGGCGCGTTTCCACCGACCGGTACGGTACGGTACGGTACCGCTCGGTACCCTTTTATATTAAAACTCCATCAGGTGACCTAATGGAGAAAAAAAACCTTGGGAGAACCCAGGCTCAGTCGGGGGCCAGTTCTCCTCTGGCATTTATGAGCTAGAGGCCGGATTGTAGTTTGAACTGTAGGATTATATGAATGCCTGGCTGAAGAGATGCGA
This sequence comes from Leuciscus leuciscus, assembly GCF_965113295.1. NCBI lineage: Eukaryota > Metazoa > Chordata > Actinopteri > Cypriniformes > Leuciscidae > Leuciscus > Leuciscus leuciscus. Next base: position 16,522,359 of record NC_138730.1, on the reverse strand, counting down.
CTTTAATCTAGTTTTAAACTGGGAGAGCGAAAAAGTGTACCTAATAAAGTGGCCAGTGAGTGTGTGTTTGTGTTGGATAAGATAAGAGACAAATAGGATGGAGTGACACCACAGATAGACTTATAAATAAAATAGTACCAGTTAAAACTTCTCTGCGTGTAAAGAGATGTTATCTCAGCCTTATCATATAACATGAACTGATGTTTTTGATAGCTACAACCAGTAATAAAATGTATAGCACTGTTAAAAAATATATAGTATTTTTAGATGGTGTACTGGAGCATTTATATAAAGCAGATCCAATAGTGGTAAAAAGAAAAAAGGTTGCAGACACCAAGCTGAAAAGAAAATAAAGTTCTGTTTCTGAAATAAAAAAAACCCAATTTAAGCTTAAGTTTAGAAATTAATTGATCAATATGATGCTTAAAAGATAATTGACTATCAAATAGAATACCCAAGCACTAGCAACACATTATTTTGTATTTTTTCCCTGGGAGGATGTAATATCATGAAGATTGATGGGTAGAGCATTGGCGTTTTAAAATATGATTAATTTAGTTTATCTGTATTTAAAGTAAAGTACTGTACAATATCAAACACTGATTGCAAGTATTGAAGAGCTTGTGAAGATGAAGATGCACAACAATAAATAGCAGTATCATCTGCATAAAGATGATACCTAGCATTAGGAATGTTATCACAAATGGTACTTGTCTACAAAGAAAATAAGATGGGTCCTAGAACTGACTCCTGAGGTACTCCATCAGATACCATCCTTTAAAATCACACACTGAGTTCGTAACGTAGTTGGCAAACCATTTTATAGCATTATCTGAGAGACCAACAATGAGTGTGTGTGTGTGTGCGTGCTTACAGTAGATTTACAGACAATCCTAAATGCAAATCAATAATACTTGAATACTTAAAGTAACCATATAACATAATAAGTGCATATTTGGGACAGCAACATAAATGATAATGGTGTGATAAATAAATGATAATATTTTGGTACTGTGTTGTGTAACCACATGATGTCCAGTCTAATATCTGGTTGCCGAAACAAGACGGCTGACCTTTGCAATGTAATTTGGAAACAGTGGTTCATTGCATTAACAAATACCACCAATATGTGTCAGGCTCTTGAGTATTGCAAAACAGCATGACTTTATGTTCTGTCTCACTTCTGCACAGCGGCCACGATGGTGGAGGTGGGCAGAGACAAGAAGAACCCTGACGAGTTCGCCATGGCTCTGGACCAGGCTCTCGGTGACTTCGCCTTCCCGGATGAGTTTGTGTTTGACGTCTGGGGAGCCATCGGTGACGCCAAACAGGGACGGTTTTAAACGCTGCTACATTCACACACCACCACACACTGAAAAACTGCACAACTCTCAACAGGATCCCCTTGATTTCAACTGTTTATAGCTGTTATAACATTTGACTTTGTGACGATTTTTTTACAAATAAAAACTAAAAAATAATAGTAAATATCACCTCCGTATTCTTCACATAATACAATCTCAAGCCTTTAAAAAAAAAAACTCCAAGAACAGTTAGTCAGCAAGTTTTGACCTATTTCCGTGGGAAGCATTTCTAGGTGAAGCGGGGAATATATGATATTTAACACAAGCAAAGGGAAAGGGTGATGTTTGAAACACGTTTTGCATAGAGATAATTTTGTATAGAATAATGGATATACATCAGTTGTCTTTTTAGAGCTATTTTAGAGTTTTTAATTTATTTAATAAAGTGATAAAACGATTTGATTTAGGAAAAAAAAAAAGTCAGAATATACACATGAACATAAAAGCGTCATATTAACCATACACATGGTGCCATACAGTTAATTTAAGAAATTCCACAAATGAATTGATCTCTCATTGTTGATTTTTGTTGTTTTGAGTTTATTGTAAAATACAATCCATAAGGGATCACTTTGTATGATAGACGTATGTTTATTTTTGTGTGCCTTCGCTGTTGTGATGTCAATTTAATTTTGTATGAACAATTTCTATTGCGCTCAAATCACAAGATTTGTCTTTGCCTGATTTTTTTTTTCACATTAAAGGTGAAAAAATATGTACTGAATTACTTTGTGAATTTGATCATTCACTGTTGATGAAATAATAAACTGTTGCCTATCTAGTTCTCTTATTATTATTATTATTATATAAGATTGTTGTTTATCATTCAAGCCACAATGTGTCACTTAATTCTGATTTAAAGCACTGCATTAGGCTCAAGCTGCTGTTAGTGTGTTTGCACTAACTGCAGTAGAGAAGTGGAACAGAGGGAATATCTGGATGAAGACTGCCCTCTGCTGTACCGCAAAACTCTAACGAAACCGCTCCATAATGTGGAAATGATATATGAACATAAAAATGGTTGCAAGTTATCATTTGATTAGTACACTCTTAGAAAAAAAAAATGTTCAATGGGGTTTTATATAGAATACTAAGGTTCTTGATTCAGTTTTAAAGGGCCTTTTATGTCAAAACCGTTATATATCTTGATTGCATAATTTTTCATAGTGATAAAATCTGTTTATGAGCAGTTTATCAAAATAAAAAAATTCATCAAAACAAAATTAATTAAATACTAAATACCCTTAAAAGTTTCTAATCTTTTCTTCCAAGAGTGTTCCAATAAGACAATTTCAAGGTTTGGAAACCTTAAATCATCAAAAAAAAATCATACTTTTTGGTCTTCTTGTATTGACACCACCTTTCAAAGGTTTGGGGTCAGCATTTATGTGTATCTGAAATCTTTTGTTACATTATAAATGTCTTTACTGTCAATTTAGATCAATTTAATGCAGCCCTGCTGAATAAAAGTATTAAAAAATAAAATAAATAAAAAACTGATCCCAAAATTTGAAGGGTATGTAGAGATCAGACTTCTGTATTATATAATTGTATTATTTTTTATACTGTTGTCAACAATTGCATAAAAATTATTTCTATTTTGCTCAAAATACAGCTGAGACAATGTAGCACATCATTTTTAAATTCGTTTTATAAAATCCAAAACCACCAAGGAGAAGGGCCTGAGAGACGATATTTCCATAAAGTACCTTTGGGAAACTAGTCAAACATCAGTTACTCCACTTTGTGCTAACACTGAAATGAATATATTACAATATTTTATATCAACTTTATTTGTAGCCTCATTTTACATATTGGTAAAAAATACAGTATGGTGAAGAAAGACAATTCCCTCTCAATCCGAAAAAAAAGTTTACATTACAGTCCTTAAATCGCAAGTATTGTCAATAGTATAAATCTCTTTTTAAACCAAAGGCAACTCCATATATTGAGGACTAAAAACTTTTCTAATACACATTTCTAGTAGCCTTAACATAATGGATCTTTCACACTCATGAAAACAAATCATATGTTAGATTTAGGTGGGTACAGTTTGGGGATTATAAGGCCCTTCATATATGCGACTGGGTAACTGGATCAGTTTCACCGCAGCTTGCAAGATATGGCTTGGAAGCACAAGAATCGCCTGTGTTAAATGTTTCTTAGTCGGACAAAATGTGGAGTGCCTTGAGAATGAAGTCAAGAGGGTTGATGGGTTTCGACATAAATAATCAATATGGACACGTAAGCTTTGAATTTGAAAAGAAAAAAAAGCTTTTTTTAGCACCCTTTATGTGACATGGACAGCAAGTATGCTTTGGTTCTCAAAGTAATCAACCGAAAGCTGCGATATCTGGAAATGTAATCAGTAGATGCGTTATAAATTCCTTCATTTCTGAAGCTTCTTGTGCTATAGCAGGTCAAATGAAATCACAGGAGGAGTTGAGGTTGGGGATGATGAACAGATGGATGGATGGATCTAGTGTGCCCAGCGGAGAGATGTAGTGTTCTGGCTGAGATCTCTCCATGCCACTTCTGCCGCTCTCAGAGTTCGTCACCGGCGTGAGCGGCGTTCCTGAAGGCATCTCCAGTCAGCTTCTCTTGAGCTTCCTTCATGCTAGCCACAACTGCACATGGAAGAGATGTGAGGTCAAGGAACATTTCATCACAGTGCACTTAAGTCTAGTTTGGTTTTCACATTGATCTTCAGAATGGACCGCACACACTGTCAATCCTGTTTTGCTTTGCTATTCGAATGCACGGTATACTATATGAAAGTGAACGAAAACTAAAATTCAGGCACAGCTTAAGTCTATACAGTGCATTATTTATGGTATTACCAATTCAGGCTCATTGGGGAAACAAAAAAAGATATTTAGTTGTTTCCTGCATATTTCACAACACTTTCAAAGTAAAATGTCTTACCTTGATCTGCATTGCTGTAGAAGTACTTGTAGTTCGGGTTTCCATTTTTGTTTGTGATCTCAGAGTGGACTTTACCAGTGGGATCTAACAAAGAGCAAAGCACAGTTTTTCCATCCATGTTGTAACAGTCGGCTTGACCATTTACTGACACCTAGTGCCGTGGATGCAGCATCACACAAGAGGAAACTGGTTTGTTACGATATTGTAGAAACACCCTTTTCAAACATGCTTAATTTGTGATGAAACTGAGATGAAACTCCAATAATGTGAGGGTTACTGAGATAAAGGCAGTCATATTTGGCTGTTATGTGATAACATTTCACCACTAATTAAGACACTGACTCCTCCCTCCCTTCATGTAAAATTAAATAAAACTGCTTTATTAGGCCACTAATATAGCCTTCAAGATGAAAAAAAAAAAAGGAAAAAACCCCACTTTTTTTCTGTAGGAATAAACCTTTTAAATGATCAAGGAAATGGAGTCCACCTTTAAAGGGTTAGTTCACCCAAAAATGAAAATTCTGTCAGTAATTACTCACCCTCATGTTGTTCCAATCATGTAAGACTTTCGTTCATCTTCGGATCACAAATTAAGATATTTTTGATTAAATCTGAGAGCTATCTCACTCCTCCATAGGCTTCCAGAGGGACCGAAACTCGCCGGCCCAGAAAGTCAGTGAAGAAAATGTTGAAATAGTCCAAGTGACTACAGTGGCTCTACATTAAGTTTATCATGCGACGACAATACTTTTTGTGCGAAAAAACAACAAAAATAACGACTTTATTCAACTATTAGTGTTCTTCAATGTGGGCCTCTGACGAGAGTTCACGGGAGCGCCACGACGCATGCGCGAGAACTGAGATTACGGCGTTCTTCTTCTACTACTACTTGTTATTGGCTGCTCACTCCTTAGGAGTATTATCGCCATCTACTGTACAAGATGACGTCCCGACATTCCCGGGAGCGCAAAACGGTCTGTTTACAAGCAGCTGAAGACGCGCGCTGTATGTAAAACTGTATTCGTAAATATGTCCGCAGATTTCGATGTAGATGAAGATTTGATTTTTTTTTTTAACAACCATACTTATTCGAACCAGAATACACAGACATTGAACTACAAGAGATGGAAGATGCTGCAACACAACCGCAGTCTGCTTCTGAAAGACAGAGAGCATTGGACAGCTGATGGTGTAAATGTAATCAGTGCCAAGCGATGCCTACTGAGGCCATCCTTACAAATATTTTGGTTTGCCGTAACAGCCCAAAAAAAAAAAAAAAAAAAAAAAAAAAAAGGGGTCGGTTGGTCGGTCTATATATAGCCTATATTCTTTCGCAAGTTAACGCAAGTTTACAACCGGCAAGTCGTTTTTTTTATCAACTTAAAAACCAAAGGGGACTTTTTTAGTCCAAAAGGGTAAAAAAATTATTAATTGGGTCGGTCCTAAATTGACAGGGTCGGTCGGGTTATGGCAAACAAAACTATTTTTAAGGATGGCCTGAACAGGAGAGCGTGTGCTGCATCGATTGGGACATACAGTTACATACATTACGAATACAGTTTTACAAAAGCAAAATAATATAATATTTGATGATTGATCGAAAATCGTATCTCTCCCCCCACATGCTCACCTGCAAGACGCTCCGACATTAAATTTCTCTGTAGGCTACTGTAGGCTTTTTGTAGAAAGCCTTTCTTTAAAGTGAATTTCGTTTTGTATTAATTGTAGCATGCAGGCAATATAATCAGGACACGGAGGCGCCCGCGCGCTCGTCTCTTAAATGAACCAAAACTCTACATTGAATCTTTAAAAAAAAAGAAGAAAGAATATAGGCTATATATAGCCCGACCAACCGACCCCTTTTTTTTTTTTTGGCTGTTACGGCAAACCAAAATATTTTTAAGGATGGCCTCAGTAGGCATCGCTTGGCACTGATTACATTTACACCATCAGCTGTCCAATGCTCTCTGTCTTTCAGAAGCAGACTGCGGTTGTGTTGCAGCATCTTCCATCTCTTGTAGTTCAATGTCTGTGTATTCTGGTTCGAATAAGTATGGTTGGTTAAAAAAAAAATCAAATCTTCATCTACATCGAAATCTGCGGACATATTTACGAATACAGTTTTACATACAGCGCGCGTCTTCAGCTGCTTGTAAACAGACCGTTTTGCGCTCCCGGCAATGTCGGGACGTCATCTTGTACAGTAGATGGCGATAATACTCCTAAGGAGTGAGCAGCCAGTAACAAGTAGTAGTAGAAGAAGAACGCCGTAATCTCAGTTCAGCGTCGTGGCGCTCCCGTGAACTCTCGTCAGAGGCCCACATTGAAGAACACTAATAGTTGAATAAAGTCGTTATTTTTGTTGTTTTTTCGCACAAAAAGTATTGTCGTCGCATGATAAACTTAATGTAGAGCCACTGTAGTCACTTGGACTATTTCAACATTTTCTTCACTGACTTTCTGGGCCGGCGAGTTTCGGTCCCTCTGGAAGCCTATGGAGGAGTGAGATAGCTCTCAGATTTAATCAAAAATATCTTAATTTGTGATCCGAAGATGAACGAAAGTCTTACATGATTGGAACAACATGAGGGTGAGTAATTACTGACAGAATTTTCATTTTTGGGTGAACTAACCCTTTAAGCAATGGTTGATGTTCTAATCCAGAGCATTTGCTTAGCCGATTTGTTTATGTATATAACCTACCCAGGAAAAGTATTCTGGGAATGTAACCACCATCTGGGCTGAAGGACTCATCTTTAGGCTCCTCTTCATCCTGTAGCCACATGAGACATGTAATGAGAAGATTAATAAATGCGGTAGAAGTGCAGTTCATTATTGGTTCAACTAAAGTAGTTAACTAATGAAACCGTATTGTAAAGTGTTGCCATATAAATAATACTCACCTCCAAGTTAATCATGACAAAGTTGTGGGCCAACTCAGAGATGTCCTTCGATTCAGCAAACTTGGGCTTTAGTGCTAAAGTTATTTTTACAACATAATCATTTATGAGTACATTTCAAGGTAACAGAATAAGCCATACATACAATACTGTTAAAAAGTTTTAGGTCAGTAAGATTTTTTAAATATATTAATAGTTTTATTCAGCAAGGATGCATTACATTGACCAAAAGTAACAGAAAAAAATATATAATTCAACTAAATGCTGTTCTTTTGAACTTTCTATTAATCAGAGAATGCCGATTAATTTTACGGTTTCTACAAAAATATTAAGCAGCACAACTGTTTTCAACATTGACTATAATATGAAATGTTTCTTGAACATCAAATCATCATATCAGAATGATTTCTGAAGGATCATGTGACACTGAAGACTGGAGTAATGATGCTGAAAAATTCAGCTTTGCATCACAGGAATAAATTAGTCTAAACTATATTCAAATAGAAAAAGAGTTATTTTAAATTGTAATAATATTTGACATTACTGTGAATAATTTTTTTTATATTGTATACATTACTTTTTATATTGAATTTTTCAAAAACATTAAACAAAAATATTACTGACCCCAACCTTTTGAATATTAATTTGAAATACTTTTGTATTTCCATTCTTATGGCAGACATTCTGGCCAAAGACTCGAGCGGCCACATACCTTTACAGGCGCCGCACCAAGTCTTGTGAACAATGACCATCAGAGGGAGTCCACTGGACAGAACAAGGTCAGAATTACGTTAGAAAATCACATTCAAAAACGAACGCTGGAAGATGTAAACCTTATGCAAGCAAACTCTCAGTCCCACAAGAAGCAATGGCAATACTTATGAAATTTTATACTTGTATGAGCTCATACTTTTATAGTCGTGCTCAATTTTAATTAGAGGACCAAACGGAGCCAAAAAGTGGTGCAGTTGCAGATATTTATATGGCATATACATTCTGATAGTATAGTTTGTAATGCAAATCATTGACATTTTTTATAACAGTATAGCAGACATATAAATATCAGTCTCACACTCTATATCTGAACTGAAGACAAAATAAAACCTGGGATAAAACCTGTAATCAGTCAGACAACAGAATGCATGTAGTAGATTGTGCACAAAAGGTTTTTATCGTGCTGATAAATTTAGAGGCCTTAGAGATGCCCGTATCAAATATGATACAGTAGGCTTTATAGGATTAAACATGACCTGATTATATTTCTGAAAGTCTGGTACAGGCCTACCTTTCATAGAAATATTTAAACCACAACGTTACAGAGATGAAAGGGTATTACAGTCATATATACCTTGCTTCAGCCTCCTTCTTCCCATCTTCAAGGCTCCTCCAGTGAATGTGGTCCCCAAATCCTTTAATAAACACAAACAAGTGCATAATTATGTAACATGATACATCCGGCTGGGAACAAGTGTACCTGTTGGAACAAGCCAGGACTAGAACAACAGAACAAAGAAATCTGACACAAAAAACCTGTGATCAGAGTCTTTCATCCAATTCCCAAATGACAGAGCTGACTTCGCCGTTCAGTATTCATAACTCTGAGATCATCTGATCAGTTATGATCTAAAGATTACAAAATCCCACCAACTCAGGTTAAAGATGAGCTCATATCTGAATAAAACACACTGATTTTACTTATACGGAGAATAGATATACTGTAACTAACAACAGACAGTCACCGTTACTAAGATAGTAGTGAGTTTGATCTCGGTCAGTCGGGAGTTACATTAGATCCGCGTTCCGGGTGTGAAGCCGGTGGTCTATCGTTAGCACGGCTAGCTTTGATAGGGATTGTTCTAGATCGATTGTTTACATTTATTGACATTTTTTACCTCGTCCATCGCCATCAGCTAAGACCTCCCCGAAATGTGATGCAATAAAACCCAGTATAAATGAAACCAGCGTAATGTTGAGTAAAGACGACGGCATTTTCATTGCGATGGTTGTTAGCCTTGAGCACTGAGCAGCCTGTATGTGACGGAGGGAACCCCGGCCGCTGGGTCCTAAAACCTGCCGGATTAAACCTAAACGGTACAGAGTTGCCATATCCTCCTGGGACCCAGAATATGCATCTGTCCACGCACTGACCACTGTAGTGGACATTATATTTTAGTGAATTTCTCTGACACCATACATGTCACAGTCTGGATGTCCTGTAAAGAGCACACTCAGGGCTTAACAGAGATACCAAATGTTTGGAGGTTTCACCATGAAAACAACTTCTCATTGATCTTTAAAAATGACTGACATTAATTTAGTTATCAAATGTAGCACTCTTACGGAAATATGATAATACATTCTAATTATCATTTAAATTGAACTACTTTTCAATCTGTATTTCATAACCCAACATGTCAGGAAAATATTATGGGGTTTCCAATCAAAAGATGACTTTCTGTTTCAGAACAGGGCATCCATTTCACACATGTCCACTGTAGAGGACTCCAGGACTTAAATCATGTTTATCAGGCATTTTAGGAGACACAACAAGTGAATAGGGAAATCAATTATACATCAATATTGCTATTAGATATTACCTATTATTAAAATGTTGCCAAGTATTACTCCCATTATTACACTTATTTTTTCATTACATGTTGCCCCAGGAATACATTAATATGCAAATTAGATACAGAGTATCCATACCATTGTATTGAATGGAAATATTCATTTATGTCCATTTTACCCAAATATTTCATAAAGCAAAATAGTGTATAAATTCATTCTGTTATATCTTTCATAACATAGTTAAGAATAATCTTTATATAAATTTTGGTTTAAAAAATCCAGAAACCCACAAATTGATTGGGGAATAATATATTTTTTTAAATCCCATTGTTTTTGCCTATACATGAAATTTCATGTCATTTTATTTTTTAAACAACTGAGTCTTGGTGTCCAGGACATTGCATTTTTCAAAAATGTTTTTACCATTTATTTCGTATGCTTTAAACAATTTGATGACACAAAAAAAAAAAAAAAAAAAATCTGGGTCTCAGGGGGATATGGCAAGAATTAATTTCTACTCATTTCCTTGTTATTCAGAAAAAATAAATAAATACAATATATTGCACTATTGGAATTAAAAGGGCAAAGCCAATGATGTGCTTGAATGTCCTTCAAAACTCTCCCCCACTGTCACCCTCACACGAAAGACAACTGTTGTGTTCCAGAAATTGCTCTAATAACCGAATTTCTAAACATCTCTTCTCAAATGGGATTTTTTTTTTACAGCATATATATTTCTTCACAAATCAACTTTGTCTAACATAGCCCATAGTTTTACTGTAAATTGAGAAAATATCAATGTTTCCATATGGCAACGCAATGGAAAAATAGGTATGCCGTTTGGCAACGCTGTGCCAGTGGAATTGCAGTAATGTATTTCCCCATTGGGATTGTTTTTATAGATAGTTGCATCAACAATATGATTGCAGTAACTTATTTATTTGAAGTGTTTTTTGTAGTATAGTTGTATTTATGTATAAATAACAAAATGATTTCTTCTTTTCAAAAAATGAAAACAGCAATATTTTACTCTTAGTGCAGAGTTAGCTCTTCCATGTGATGAGAGGTTGAGTTAGCCTTCAGTGACTGTAACCATGAATGTGAATGTCTATTTGTGTGGCAGATTTTGATGGAGATTAAGATTGGATGTTAAGATTATATAAATCAATTATAATATATCAATTTATAAAAGAAAAGTGCATTTAAATAGAAAAGAAAATCATAATATTATAGAAAAATTACTTTTTTGACCATTTTCCATTGTGGTACAGCATTGCCATGGCAAGGTTTCCCTAAGAACAAGTGTCCCGTAAGTAAAAACACACATAAACCATATATTGTCCAATCATCTGTTTATTGTCTGCACGTTTCATCAATCAAAACATTTCTGCTTTTTATTCAGCTTCTGCTATAGTGAAGGAATCGCTGGATGATTTCCTGGAACATCATAAGTTATTACTTTTACGAATCTGTTTTGGACTTTCTGTGAGAGAGTGCACTCCGGCTTCGAGTACGAATGAATGAAGCGCTCCATAACGTTCAGATCGCGTCGTTTTGAATAAGATTAAAACAACAGGTCACGCATAGACTATCTTGTCTCTTTGAATTTAAATCTAGATTTATTCACATTGGCCTTTACGTGAACACACTTGACCGAAACATTTTTGGGAGATGAATTAATGTTTTATTAAAAGTGTGGGGGACATGATTTTCATTGAAAATGTCATTGCAGACGATGAGGTGGTTGGTGCTGATGAACTCCTCCACATACTCCTCTTAGGTCTTCCTCCTTGATGGGACTGTTAAACCTCCCCATCCGAGGTATGTTGATGAAGGCAATCTCCATAATAACTTGTTTGGGGTCTGATATTCTGTAACTTTTAGGCCCATATGATGAAGAAAAAGATTCCAATGCAAAAGTATTTATTAAATAAAACAAACTCAAGTAATCCAAAGGTAAGAAACAGGCAATGTAAAGTGTGTGACAACAACAATACCAGACCACTGAAATGAGCACAAAGAGGAACTTGAATACACAGTGATGATGAGACAATGACAAACAGCTGTGATGATTAATAAGTGTTCATCACAACAAAAGACTGGTGGGAAACTAGGGACAAATAAAATACAGGAAACAGGAAAGTGAAACTAAACTCCATGAAAGTGAAACTAAACATACAGTTTGTAAAACAGTATGTTCTACAGTTGTAATCGAAATTATTCAACCCCCATTGCAAATCAGGTTTATTGGCAAAATGTACAGACTTTTCAGCTGTTTGCAATGAACAAATTAAACAAAATAATTGAAAAAGCACAACAAAACAAATGCTTCAAGTGGTTTCCCAAATTCAACTGAAAATGCAACTTTTAATGACTTCTGCAGTCTCAAAATTATTCAACCCCTTCATGGCAAGCATCTTTAGAACTCCCTTTTGCTGTTATGACCTGCAAACAAGATGTATAACCAGACATCAGCTTCTGGCAGCGTTTCTGAGGAATCTTATTCCATTGGCCTACAGTTCGGTAATATTCTTGGGTTTGCCTGCTGTAACTGTCTTCTTCAAATCCCACCAGAGATTTTCTATGAGGTTCAAGTCAGGTGATTGTGATGGCCACTGTAGAATCTTCCAGGACGACTTCTGCAAGCAAGCCTTGGTGGAATTTGCTTGGGATCATTGTTGACACCCAAGCTTCTCACTGACGGCATGATGTTTTCTCCAAGGATTTCCTGATACTTAAATGAATCCATCTTGCCTTCCAAACGCTGCAGGTTTCCAGTGCCAGAGGATATAAAGCAGCCCCAGAGCATCACTGAGCACCACCATGCTTAAAAGTGCACAGGAAACATTAAAAAACAATAAAACAATGCAGTTCATGGCCCCTTTAAAGTGTATACTGTAGTCAGGTATTGCCTAACAGGTGTACTAATTTCCATTCTTATATTACCAATACAATTACTAACATTCTAATTCTTCTCTGCTTCCCTACCTTTTCGTTCATGTAAAAATGGTTGACATTTTGCAGTTTCATCATCAGCACGACCAAATATAGAGAAATTCTAGTTTCTAGTTTCACAATGCTTAATGACCACAAAAATGGTTTAACTCAGCTGGTGTCATAACAAAAGAGGAAGTCTCCAACCACTGAATTACTGCATTGTAATTTCAAGAAATATTTTCAATTATATGACAAAATTTGAGAATATTTTTATTTCATCTTCAGCCATAGAAAGAGTGAGAAAAACAACTGGCTTAGAACATTTTTCTGCAGCCCCCAAAATTAAAAAAAAATTAAGGGGGGTTTAATTAGAAAATGAACACAATCTTCTGCAGAACAAAATGGTTTAAATTCTTTAGAAATAAAATTAATAATTACAAATCTGAACAAGCAAACTTAGGAAACGTTTTTTTAGATGATGTAGTTACGTATATCAATAAGGTTTGGGCCAGCAAAACCTTAAAACCCTCAGGTAATTCTAATATTGGCTACAAGTGTAAATGTAAACAAAGTCGTAAACAGAGAATGTAAACAAAATTAAATACATTAATAGAGTGCATCAGTGGAAAATTATTTGAAAATCAGGCAAAAAGACAAAGGTAAGACTAGTGGGGGAATGAACTACAATCCCATGAAGCAATGCAAATGACATGATTGAATGAAAAAGAATGGAGAAATATAAATACTATTAATTTAAAATTGTTGATTATATCTATAGAAACATATATATGTCAAGTTTGTTGCAAAATGTGCATGTATACACATATTTAAGTATTTTGACAGCATACCAAGATCGACTCAAATACGTCATGCTGTGCTTCACAAGATTGACCATTCCCTGCAAGCTCTTTTGGCGTGATATGCCAAACCTTACAGTAGGTCTGTCTTTAAATGTTTAGCATAAGTTATCGTTAATAATCAATTTCCCTGTGGGGAAATTAATTTGTGATAGTCTTTCTTTATTGTGACGTATATCCGAGTGAAACTGCTTCTCAATCAGGAGAAAAATGTATGATGGGACTTGATTTTGTCCATCGGATATTGATTGGATTGTTGGATCGTTATGGTTTGCTATGGATCCTTTTCACATGCTGTGATGACCAGTGTTGGGGAAAGTTACTTTGAAAAAGTAACTAATTGCGTTACTTCATTACTTTTTTAAGGAAAATAATGCATTACAACACTTTAGGGCTATTTTTTTCTCATCATGGGCTGGGCTTAATTGTGCTATGTTGTGCTAATTGTGCAGTTCAGAAATGACAGAGAGGAGAATCTAAATGCAGTGATTATTTTACCCCAGTTTAAACACTGGGGTATTTAAACACAAGGGGTGATTGGCAAACAAGACACCCCTGAGAAAAATCAGGAACTAATCAAAAAAAAAAAAAAAAAACTACAAAGGACTATACAAAACATTAAATAATGTCCACACCAGACCAGGGGAACACAAAACAGGAATCATGACAGACTTCCCTCCGTTTCGTTCACTCGGATGTACGGAACCTTTGCAATAGGCTGCAATAGGCTGCAATAGGCTAAGCCCTTGATCACTAGAATCCACTATGGGGTTGATATATATATATAATTATTATTTTTTTTTATTTTTTTTTAATTTTTTTTTAAAGAGTGCAACACTCTTTGGCTGCATCTGAAATCGCATACTTCCATATAGTAGGTGAAAAACAGTATGTGAATGAGCTGAAGTGTGCATTCGATGGACACTTTACTATCCCATGAGGCCATGGGAGAGGATTTGTGAATGGCAAACAGGTGTTTTCTCAAGCACACCTGATGCAACTAATCAAGGTCTTCATTAGTTGCTCCAGGTTTGCTTGAGCTAGAACACATGACCATACGCTGATTTCACGCAGCCGTTATTTTGAAATCGAACGCGAGGCTCCGGTGGGAAGAAAACCGGAAGTGTCGCCTTTAATCACAGGAGAGTCGTGAATGCGATGGCGTATTGTTGTGTTTAATGATGTTGTGTCAATTCTAAAAATGTACAAACATTTCTTTCATACTTTAGACTATATACAGTGAAATTCATTTATAAATAAAATATTTTTTTTATATATAATTCAGAATATAAAAAACGAAGCAGGAATGAACTATATACATATCTTATATTGGATAATAACATCCAAAAGTGTAAATCGCGGCAGCAGCTTCAGGATGGTAATCCAAGGCACTGTTGTTTATCTTTACTTCCGGGGTTTTACCCACCGGAGCCTCACTTTCGATTTCAAAATGGCGGCTGCGTGAAATCAGCGTATATGTGAACCTATAGGTTTGTTGAGTGTCACATTTGACTGCATGTTAGAAATATGGCTAAGTTAAAAGAATGGTCCAAAAAGTTAAGATAAGGTATCATCGCCCTTCACAAAAAAGGAACAGGACACAAAAAGATAGCGAAGGCACTAAATGTTCCTAGAGACATGGTTGGAAGCATAGTTTGCAAGTTCAAAGTTACAGGAACTGTGGTTACTCCATCTGGACAGGCCAGAAAAAGGAAGATATTAATGGCTGCAACAAGATTTCTGAGAAGACGAGCTGAGAAAAACCCTTGAGTGACTGCAAAAGACCTGCAGCCAGACTTGGTGGCAACACGCTGATTTCACGCAGCCGCCATTTTGAAATCGAAAGTGAGGCTCCGGTGGGAAGAAACCCGGAAGTAAAGATAAACAACAATGCCTTGGATTACCAACCTGAAGCTGCTGCTGCGATTTACACTATTGGATGTTAATATTCAATATAGGATATGTATATAGTTCATTCCTGCTTCTGTTTTTACATTCTGAATTATATATTAAAAAATTATTTTATTTATAAATGAATTTCACTGTATATAGTCTAAGTATGAAAGAAATGTATGTACATTTTTAGAATTGACACAACATCATTAAACACAACAATACGCCATCGCATTCACGACTCTCCTGTGATTAAAGGCGACACTTCCGGTTTTCTTCCCACCGGAGCCTCGCTTTCGATTTCAAAATAACGGCTGCGTGAAATCAGCGTACAGGCACTGAGGTTTCAGCTTGCACAGTACAGTAAGGCACATACTAAATGCATGACAGAACTCCAAGACGTACACCCCTACTGACCCAAAAGCACAAGAAAAGTCAGCTCCAATTTGATCAAAATCATATAAATAAGCCACAGAAGTTTTGGGATTCTGTTCTGTAGAGCGATGAAACAAAACTGGAACTTTTCGGGCCTATGAATCAGCGGTATGTCCGGAGGAAGAAGAATAAAGCATATGCTGAAAAGAACACTCTGTCTACAGTTAATGTTAGTTTGATTTTTACATCAAAGTTGTCATAATTATTAAATAAAAGGCATTATTTCTACCCTGATTTTAGCCTTCTGATTTGAACGCTCTGTTTGAAGTCTGTCTTGAAGTGGCTGACATCTTTGCATATGAAATAGCTATTATATGTGGAACTCTTTCAAAAACTTTTAGTATGTTTTTACTATTACAGTTCTCAAGGTTAACAAATCGTGAAAGTGTTGATTATAGCATTATAATTATGTAGATCCATAGCATTATATTTAGCTCGTGGCATGAAAGGTTGCAGTGATGAGCATGTAGCCAATCACAGACATGTTGAGTGCATGAATGCAGTGATCTCATCATTGCAACTCGATTTCTGCACACTAACAAATGCTTTCATCATAACTAACAGTGCAATGTGCAACAGTTCATTGTGCAAACACAATGTAAATAAGAGATTTGTTGAATATAACGTTGAGTTGTTGAGTTTCGGCGAGAGTCCAGAACTCAATCACTGATAAACTTGCGCTGTTTGATTGACAGCTCCAGCTGTTGTAAGGGAGCGTTCTTTGATTGCTTACTATAAATTAATCACAGTTTAAATACCAGATTTATTTTTATCCTGCTTAGAGAAACAATGTGAAATTTACCGTTTAGTCACTGGATTGATTTACTGACACATAGATAAAGAACATCTGACATGAATCATTACACATCAGAAATCTCTAATCACAGATCAGATTAGAATGAACACAGTTACTTGCATGTTGTCGCATTACTGGTGAGTCCATATGCGAAAAGTCTGTTTGCAAAGCCTGCACCGAAATTGCGACTGATTTACCAAATAATTCCCAGTGAAATGTACCGAACAAACAAATAATGCTCATCTGAGACATTCTCATTTTTGAAAATAAATAACCACAATAGCATTAGGATCCTTTGAAAGTAATATTATTTTTAGTCCAGTGATCCTGTATCGCTCTTCTCTCCTGGACATCTCACTCGTCATCCAGTGGGCGGGGCCAAAGTTGTAATGATGAAGTAGGAGTTGATTATCTTCTGCAGAGGCGATCTTTTACCTATCTATGGCACATTCCACAACGAGACATTCTGTTTTGGACTAACAAGGAAGTTTTCAGCTCTGAAACGTACAGGATATTCTTGTAGTATGATGACCTCTTATGTCAAAAGCTCAAAGAAAATGTGATTTCTCAATTCATGACCACTTTAATGCCTTGTTAAAGGTATAGTCCAGTCATTTTATAAAAAAAGGTTGAACAAATTGCAACAGAAGCAAACTCAACTGATTTTGTATCCTCAATATGTCCTGAGTAAGGAAAAAAAAGCCCAGAAGAATCCCATTAGGGGAAAGTTTAGAAAAAGACCCAGATATAGCCTATTCATACGCCTATTCATTCTTTTTCTTATGTGAATAGGGTACACATTTTAACCTTTAGATATCACCATGAAAATTACTGTGTTGATTACTTACATCAAGACGAACAAAAAATGTATTACAAGTTTTTTTAAATTGTTTGTTAACATGGACAAACGGTGCATAATCTAATTACGTTTGTGCTAATTTGCATAAATACCACAACAGATCTAAACATTGGGTATAGCCAGGTGAAAATGTTTTGTTGATTCTTGTTGACACATAACAGTAAAATACTTAATGTTAAGGTCTGAATGGAACCCATTTAGGCTACCCATGAGCATGAATACATAGAGGCAGGAAGAAGTACTTTAGAAACCAGACTTTATTAATTATTATTGCAGAGATGGGGTTTGGGGCTGGGTCCGTGGGACTGTTTCTGGGGATTCACTTTTTATTTTGCCTACCTTTTGTCTTCTGCATTCTCCTTACCATTGTCTCCTGTCCTTCCCTTAGACTCGTCCCCCAGAAACAGTCCCACAGATCCAGCCCCAAACCCCATCTCTTAAAAATTAATAAAGGCTGGTTTCTAAGTACTTCTTTCTGCCTCTATGTATTCATGTTCATGGGTAGTCTAAATGGGTTCCATTCAGACCTTAACATTAAGTATTTTACTGTTATGTGTCAACAAGATTCAACAAAACATTTTCACCTGGCTATACCCAATGTTTAGATCTGTTGTGGTATTTATGCAAATTAGCACATACGTAATTAGATTATGCACCGTTTGTCCATGTTAACAAACCATTTAAAAAACTTGTAATACATTTTTTGTTTGTCTTGATGCAAGTAATCAACACAGTAATTTTCATGGTGATATCTAAAGTTTTTTTTTTTTTACCCTATTCACATAAGAAAAAGAAAGAATAGGCGTATGAATAGGCTATATATGGGTCTTTTTTGAAACTTTCCCCTAATGGGATTCTTTGGGGCTTTTTTTCCTTACTCAGGACGTATTGAGGATACAAATTCAGTTGAGTTTGCTTCTGTTGCAATTTGTTCAAGGTTGACCACCATTTTGGCTTAAAATGACTGGACTAGTATAGTTCACCCAAAAATAAAAATTATGTTCCAAACCTGTGTGAGTTTCTTTCATCTGTTGAATACAAAAGAAGATATTTTAAAGAATGCTGGTAACTAAACAGTAGACAGTAGCCATTGACTGCCATAGTATGGAAAAATGGCTACCGTCAACTGTTTTTTTTATCAACATTCTTCAAAATATCTTCTTTTGTGTTCAACAGATGAAAGAAACTCATACAGGTTTGGAACAACTTGAGGGTGAGTAGATGATGACAGAATTTTCATTTTTGGGTGAACTATACTTTTAATATAATAGTGATAAAAAAAAAACCTGAGCAATCCCTTTTCTAATTGGTCGTTATTAAGGTTATAATTGTTTGACTCTCCTTTGGCAGCAATAACCTCCACCAAACTTCACAACAGTCAGGAAAAAAACTTTGCACTATTTAAAAGTGTTTCAGTTCAGCAATATTCTGATTTTGTTTTATGTACCCTTTTCACTCAGATTCTGTGTTTGTTGTTGTGACTTTTCTCATATTTCCACCAATTTATAAGACAAATTATATTGCAATATTAACAAATTATTTCTTACTATGGAAAATCATGACCAGTACAAAGGTTTGCTGAAATGCAAGGCCACCTTTAATAAAACAGCAAGAAACAAATCAAAAGTTCATAAATTACTGCGTAAATAAATAATTCTTAAATACAATAAATAACTTAATAATAAATAATCATTCCTTTTAGAAACAGTAAACTAAAACGACTCAGCCGGTAACAACTGCTAGCTAGCTATTTTGCCAAAATATGGTTGAAAACTCGATTTATTGTTATTGTTCGAAGGTTGAAACCCTTTAGGACTTTGCACAGCTGCAGTCGCTCTTCAAAAGATTTTTGATGATCCATAGACACCTGAAAAAAAACAAAAAACAAAAAAATAATCATACTATCAAAGAGGTTAAAAGAATGTATTAAAAGCAACATAAAAATATAACCGGTTTTACCTCTGCCAGGGAGTTGTCCATTGCAGAGACAGAGAAACAGTTCTATAACGATGAAAAAAGGAAAGAATATTTACTGATTGAAAAAGAGGTTTGCAATTATAGTTTCTTAACGGTAGTTAAGTAAAGGTGTTTGTGTTTGTGTTTGTACCTGCATGAGGTCATCAATGCTTCTAACGACTGTTTTGGTGAGCTCTGGGTTCGAGTAGGCTTGAAATTTTTCCCGATAGTAGTGTAGATCTTCTAGAATTCTCTTCAGGCATTCATTCTACAAAGATACATGTCAGTGTAACAGACAAAAAGACGCAGCCAATAAACAGAAGAATTCCAAGAATGGATTTTAAATTTACCTCATCAATATTTAGGGGAGTGCTGTGAGCGCAGTCGGCGTTCTGTTGAGTGAAAAACAAATAATTTAGTCAAATAATAGTCCAATTATGATTTTGATTATGCTGGAATTCAGCAATCAAGAATGAACTATGATGAAGAAAAGAGGTTTAGCAGCAAACCTAATAAAGAAAACCTGAAATATAAGCTTTTGAACGCAATTTGAGCGTCAGAGAAAACATTCATGTGACGGTTCATCAAGTTGCAAGTTACAAAGCACACGCACAGCACTTGACTGACTCTGATCACGGCCGATCGACTCTGGTATTACACACAATGTTAAACAGACCCGGGACACGAAGTAATAGATTGGGACCCGACCTGGTCCTCCGTGTAGACCTCTAGTGCCAAATGACGTCCAGCTCCACCTCTCCCCGATGTCTAATGGGTGGAGGGATAGAGTTATGGGTAGGATTAGGGTATGGTTGGATACCCTAGCTCACCCACTACACCCAAATTATATTCAGAGAGGGGGAGCTGGACTTCGCACTCCACCATGGCTCTGCAGTGAGCAGACTCTCGAGCAAGGAGGAGTTGTATATCAAATTCCAAAGCATGTGTTTTTCAAACAGCCCATAATAGCGACTTCCTGTTGGGCTGGAGTATGCCGTAAACACGGCTTGATGAGAAGTTTGGTTACTGTAGGTGCAAAAGCCCTAAGAAACAAAAACAAAGGGCTGCGCTACAGAGCACAGAAAAAAACATACAAAAAGGGTGCGCCTCAGAATCCCCCTGTGTCAACTTGTGCATGGACCTAATGGCAGAAGATTCCAATGTGCATGCACATTTCAAGAGTTTTTTGTTAAGGGCCCTAAATGTACCCAAAACTTTGAAAGGAATTAATAATAGGCTACTTTGGAAAACAAAACTCTATATAATAAGCTACTTTGGAAAACAAAACTCTATATAATAATAATAATAATTTTGAAAGTGTGCTCCACTATGAGAGCATCATGACATCACTCTTACCAGCGGTGTGCAGGTAGCCACCGTTTGCGTCCTGAGGTGCACCTTTGCGTTTTGCTGTGTGCAGTCGAACCCGCTGAACAAGTGGTCCTGTAAGTGGATAATAAATATTATTAGACTACTTGTGTGTGTGAGAGAGAGAAAGAGAGGCAATACCCCCATACCCTCAAATAGGACATCCATTTGTGGTGTCCGAAACCATAGTGGACATTATTGAGTGCCCTTACTCAATACCACACTGCAATAACGAGTGTACGCTCAACGGCTGTCCGAATTCACTCACTCGTTTTTATTCACTCCTTCAAGTGAACAGTATTAGTGGACTACCGTAGGGAATAGTGAATGAGGGTTTAGGAAGCGATTACGGATTCAGCCAGAGTGTGTATTTATTATCTATATGTGCTGGTTTATTGTGGTAACACTCACCATCGCGAGCACCGCGGACACGTTCCAGAGCAGAGAGCGCGCGAGCGCGTTGCACGTCGTTCCTGTGAGGCTCACTGGCGATTCACGCGCTCCGACTGGACCGGCGACGCCGCAGCGACACAGCGCGAAGCACAGGATGCTTACAGCCAAATCTTTAACAAAAACAACAACAACAACATCACATTTCACAAAACGTGAAGGTTAAATTGGATAGCTACTCTAGAGTTTGTTTGTAGATTAAAAACAGTAACAATACTTACAATTACAGACCCTGGGCAGCATTGTTGCGTTCAGTTGATGCATATTCTAGTGCTTAGGATCAGGATTTGTCCTTTTATAAATCTTCTGGAGATATGGGAGTTCCCTTTTCGAAACATATTAACTCAAATGAAAACAACCCGCTGCCCATGTGTTTTGTAATTTCCGTGGTATTATAGATGTTGAGTTCTGGAGTTTAGGACACGCTGCTTGCATACATTGGGAATTAACGCACGTTTCGGTTACGCTGACATAGTTTACAAACAGGATAACAATCTTGAGGCTTCTTATGCAGTAAAGCCCCTACTGTCACTTTAACAGCATTTTAAATTTAGTTGCATTCTCGTTTACAGTCACAATAAACATTTAGCAGAAACACGCAAAGAAAGGTTAAAAAGAACTCAAGAGATGTCCAGGTGTAACGTCCACAAGGAATTTCATCGAATGTTATGATAGTAAAATATAAACATTAAAAAACGAAACGAAATTAATTTCTGAAATATTTATTTTATTTTTTTCTGAAAAAGAAAAAAGGCAAAGGTGATTGGGACATGTCCAAGTAGTATGGGAGAAGATCAATGTGGCTTTACTTTTAAATTGTAACAGTTAGATATAAGTTAAGCATATGCAAGACAATGATGATGCATCAGCCAATGTGTTATTATAGGAAATAAATAAACATTTTCTAATTTAGTTGTTATAGCACAAAATTTAAAATATTAAACTCACATACTTTTACATAATGAATAAATTACTTCTAATGTCATTCTTAATATTTCTATACATTTTGAAAGTGTCATTTAAATTAAAATACTAAATAAAGAATTGTATTTAACATTTTATTTTGACAATTTAGTTGAAATTGAAAGCTGAAAGCAGAATACCAGTAAAAGAGATTCATCTGAAAAAAAAAAAAAAAAATTCGATGCATTTTATTAATTAAAATGTAATTGCCCATATTTTAATTGAATATATGTCATAATATTAACACTGAATGCAAATTGACTGATTTCACTCAATAAACCTATAGGTTTTAATTAAATCAAAGATGTCTGAAATTTAAATCTAATTCATGAAAATACTGAATAATAACCCCATTAATTACAATAATCATTATTATTGTAATTATTTTAAAAATTACAAATAGACACAACAAAATTATATTCAACATAATACAATGTCATAGATCACTATTTTCCAGAGACACAAAATTAGATCAATTAACCTCAAAATGGTTTCGGCTGACTAAATCTCACAAGATATTCAGATGAAATGCCTAAATTAAAGATAGCGAAGTCATTCATCAGAAAGTGCTGAGATGAGATTTTGTGCCATCACAAAATGGAGAAAAAAATCATCTTGCCCCGGAGGGCATCTTCTCCCAAAATGATCAAGTCACCATGAAATCAAAATTAACAATTCTTAATTTTATTAATGGAATATTATAAATGATGTATTCGTGCACATCATTATTTTTTTTATTATTCATGTGGCCTCATAATCTTTAATCAAAATAACTTCCCCTCCCTCGTCATCTCTTCTCTTCCTTGATGATGTGTTTTACTGGCAGGAGGGTGGGGCAATCTGTTAATCACATGAGATAAACCAATAGCAAAACACATCATTGCAAAAAATTCCCCATGGACAGACTCAAGTCCCAAACTACATTTTTTCTTGTTCGAGAAGCTGCTTCACGCGGCTATACATCACAAATCGGAAGTTCATTCTGACTTTCAAATTCTGGTCCAAGCTCAACAGCCGCTTATGAGCACTACTCATTTATAACACCTTTAAAGGGATAGTTCACCCAAAACATTTTGGAAAGTGGGTTTTTGTTTTTGGAACTCCATCAAAAGTGCATCCATCCATGATAAAAGTGCATCCATCCATCATAAAAGTGCATCCATCCATCATAAAAGTGCATCTATCCATCATAAAAGTGCTCCACACGGCTCTGCAGGGGTTAATAAAGGCCTTCTGAAGTGAGGCAATTGCCGGAAGCTAGTTATTTTAATTGATAAAGTTTTAAATATTAATATTTTTCTTATACGAACGCATCGCTTCAGTTCATAAGGCCTTTGTTAACCACCCAGGGCCGTGTGGAGCACTTTTATCAGGGATGGATGCGCTTTGATGGACTTCCAAAAACAAAAACCCATTGACTCCCATTATAAAGCTTAGAAGAGCCAGGACATTTTTTTATATAATTGCATTCGTCTGAAAGAAGAATGTCATATAAACCTAGGATGGCTTAGGGTGAGTAACTCATAGGCTAATTTTCATTTTTTTGGGGAACTATCCCTTTAAGCTCAGGTTTTAAAAATATATATTATTTGAACCAATATTTTAACGATTCATCAAAGATAATGCATGTTAACAAGCTTTTACTGTGATAAAATGATAGATTTTCTGTGTAAAAACCCTAAAGCGACAGTAAAAATTATCATTTATGTACGTCTCTAAAAACACGTATTACAGAAAAAAATGAATGTAAGTGATTTTATGAAATTATAAGCTTCAAAAAATGTATTTCCATGTAAGTGCTTCACTGTAACCTTGATATTTTCTGTTTCTTCTTCTGACAGGTCATAATTTAGCTTGCTTTAAACTGGAATGTTCCTCTTTTTTTCCCTTTAATGTCACATTTCAAGTAAAACTGTCACATTTCCTCTCTTTGGCACCAGTGATTTTAAGCATGAAACAGCAAGCTTTCCTATATCGTCATTTGGAGGGTTTTTCAAAAAATGTACATAAAATCAAGAAAAGTGTTAACAGAGGCTGATATTTGAAAAACTCTCATGGCTTGCCCCCCATTTTTTTTTGCAGGTGACAAGTTTTAGTTCCTGGAAATACCTCATTACTGAGTTTACATTCTGGACAGGCCCTTACAGTCATAATTTTTTATATTTTATGCATACTACATTTCATGTATTTCATACACATTCCCATATTATTGCTTTTATAAGCCACAATGTTGAACAAGAGTGGAAACCCCACTAAAAACAACTTAACTGTCTTTATTTTCTTTATTATTTGTGTTTATTTGGTGGAGCAGACACGTCATAACTGATGTAATATTGTGGTACTGGGCTCTTGCCCGGGAGAGAGTGGGAGTGCAGTCTTGATCTGGAGTGTTATGCGTAATCTGGCCACAAAAAGGAAGTAGAACTACTCAACTTTCGGGTCAGTGCTGTATGCTTATTCTTTCTGACAAAGTGCTATTTTGTCAGATTCACTATTTTGTTAAAATTCTGCGGAGATCTGACGTGAACTTGAAGTAAGAGAGATCTGTTTTTATAAACAGTTATTTTCATTTATTGCATTTTTCGGTTTCGTTTTTGGGACTGACCTTATACTAACCACAATGACACTTGTTTGGGGTTGAGTGCTTCATCCCATGTGACAGTTTAGAAGATAAAAAACATGTCATACTGGCCCATATTAAGTCATTTATTTGACCGTGATTTCCTTTTACAGTTCTGTGCACAAATACAGAATGGTGTGTCACTTACATCTGTGAAACAGGAAATGGCACATTTAGAAGAAAAAGTAAGTAAAATAGGCATTCTTAAAAGACTGACATTATAGTTCATTGTGAACACAATAATACATTTCCACCACACCAGGCAGCTTCAAACAAATATAATGCTAACATTATCCTAAAATTCACGTTCGGTTATGTTTTCTTTGTTTTAGGTAGGAGAGCTCCATCCACAGCACATTATCCAGTGCAAACACTGCGTCAGAGTAAAACTAGAGAGTAAAGTAAATATATTCATCCTCAAAGAGAGATATTGATGGTTAGTAAGCGAATCCAGCAATAATCTGCACAGAGAGTTTACTATAGTTTGATATGGAAGCATGTTTCTGCCACAAAAAAAAAAAAAATCTTACAATTTAGACTTTTTTCTCAGAACCGCAAATTTATATCTCACAATTTGGAGTTTATAACTCACAATTACAGGTTTACTGTATATTTACTGTATATCTCACAATTCTGAGAAAAACCCCAGATCTAGCAAGGTATAAAAAATTCTCGCAATTGCGAGTGTATATCTCAGAAATCTTACTTTTTTCCCCTCACAATTGCGAGTTTATAAATCACAATTCTTAGGCCTACTTTATTCCTCGCAATTGTGAGTTTGTCTCACAAATCTGACTTAATTTTTCACAACTGCAAGTTTATAACTCGCAATTGAGATAAAAAAAGTAAAAATTGTGAGATAAAAGTTACTTTTTTTCCCCCCATGGCGGAAACAAGCTTCCATAGTTCAAGGGATAGTTCACCTAAAATGAATAAGCCTTTTTTTTATTCTATGGAAAATAAAAAAGATATTTAGAAAATGGCTTCTTGTTTTTGCCCATACAATGAAAGTCAATGGGGTCCAATGTTGTTTTTTACCCAAATGACTTTCATTGTACGGACAAAAACCATTCTTGGAAATATCTTTAAGCAGGTCTGAAACGACATAACGGCGCATAAATGATGACAAAATCATTTAATTGTTGGGTGAACTAGCTCATTGTTGTTTCCTATTGAGGTCCATATGGAGTGACCTATTCAGTACATCATGAAACCAGCAGACATTCTACACAGGAACAGATCCATCCTGTCAGTGATTGAGTCATGTTGAATGATTCTTTTACATTATGAAGGATCAACAGGACTTCCTCAAAAGTGAGTGTGTAACCCTCAGCTAAGGTGCGGGCATGCATGAACACTTACAGCATGTATAATTGACATACATCCACACAAAGCTTGTAAAATAGGCAAAAACACACACATCTAGTTGAAAAAGGGGTCTATAGCGAGTACACTGCTTCATAATATATTGAAACACAAGTGGTTGGACCCTGTGCTGTTTGCCTCAAAATGGAGAATCACAGCGACCGTGGCAAACTGCTTTGCTTTTGGTCACAGACTTCTCCATCATGTGCCTCTGCTGGCTGTGTGCATGCCTGTTCAAAAACAAGAAAGAAAAGATCTTATTTTTTTTACATGTCATTTCATCAAAAACTCATTGTAGGCTCTAATTTAAAGCACCCCTATTATGCTTGTTTGGAAATGAATTCATGTAGTGGTGTACAGCTATAAATGTAAAAGGTCTGCAAAGTTTTAAAGATTAAAGTTTTAAATGGAATTACTGTCTCGTAAAAAAAAAAAAGGAAATGATTCTAAACTGCCTGAAATGAGTTGTCAGTAATTCTAGTATTACCTCCTATTCAAACCCACGTATGTTTGTAACAAATTTGCATAATGCCAGCCTGTGGTCTTCATTAGTTGCCCGTGAACAATGTCTACTTTGATCCGACCTCAAACACTGTAGTTGTAGCTGAGGCTTGAAAGAGTTTGGTTCATGTTGTCGACATGTCAAGAAGAGGCTGTTTTCTGTGCAACGAAAGCAAATCCATTGCATGCACTTCCAAAGGATGACAGACTGGGCCATCTGACCAATCAGAGCAGAGTAGACCAATCACAACAGACTGGGCCATCTGACCAATCAGAGCAGAACTAGACCAATAACAACAGACTGGGCCATCTGACCAATCAGAGCAGAGTAGACCAATAACAACAGACTGGGCCATCTGACCAATCAGAGGAGAACTAGACCAATAACAACAGACTGGGCCATCTGACCAATCAGAGCAGAGTAGACCAATCACAACAGACTGGGCCATCTGACCAATCAGAGCAGAGTTGACCTATAACAAAAGACTAGGCCATCTGACCAATCAGAGCAGAGTGAACCAATAAAAAAATAAAAAAAGACTGGGGTATCTGACCAATCAGAACAGAGTAGACCAATCACATCAGACTGGGCCACCTGACCAATCAAAGCAGAGTAGACCAATCGCAACAGACTGGGCCATCTGACCAATCAGAGGAGAGTAGACCAATCACAACAGACTGGGCCATCTGACCAATCAGAGCAGAGTAGGCCAATAACAACAGACTGGGCCATCTGACCAATCAGAGCAGAGTAGACCAATCACAACAGACTGGGCCATCTGACCAATCAGAGCAGAGTTGACCTATAACAAAAGACTAGGCCATCTGACCAATCAGAGCAGAGTGAACCAATAAAAAAATTAAAAAAGACTGGGGTATCTGACCAATCAGAACAGAGTAGACCAATCACATCAGAATGGGCCACCTGACCAATCAAAGGAGAGTAGACCAATCGCAACAGACTGGGCCATCTGACCAATCAGAGGAGAGTAGACCAATCACAACAGACTGGGCCATCTGACCAATCAGAGGAGAGTAGACCAATCACAACAGACTGGGCCATCTGACCAATCAGAACAGAGTAGACCAATCACAACAGACTGGGCCATCTGACCAATCAGAGCAGAGTAGACCAATCACAATAGACTGGGCCATCTGACCAATCAGAGCAGAGTGAACCAAAAAAAAAAAAAAAAAAAAAAAAAAGACTGGGTCATCTGACTAATCAGTGCAGAGTAGACCAATCACAACAGACTGGGCCATCCGACCAATCAGAGCAGAGTTGACCTATAACAAAAGACTAGGCCATCTGACCAATCAGAGCAGAGTGAACCAATAAAAAAATTAAAAAACACTGGGGTATCTGACCAATCAGAACAGAGTAGACCAATCACATCAGACTGGGCCACCTGACCAATCAAAGCAGAGTAGACCAATCGCAACAGACTGGGCCATCTGACCAATCAGAGGAGAGTAGACCAATCACAACAGACTGGGCCATCTGACCAATCAGAGCAGAGTAGGCCAATAACAACAGACTGGGCCATCTGACCAATCAGAGCAGAACTAGACGAATAACAACAGACTGGGCCATCTGACCAATCAGAGCAGAGTAGACCAATCACAACAGACTGGGCCATCCGACCAATCAGAGCAGAGTTGACCTATAACAAAAGACTAGGCCATCTGACCAATCAGAGCAGAGTGAACCAATAAAAAAAAAAAAAGACTGGGTCATCTGACCAATCAGAGCAGAGTTGCCTCGCAGAAAGAAGAGGTTTAGAGAGACTGAATCCTTTATCGAGCAGTTTCAGACACTGTGAGAAATGAGGTGATGCTGCAATGTAGATTAAGAGAAAATTGTGGGGTTTTTTGCCTTGGATGCATGTAACCCTATTGTAGGAGACCTCTGAAACAAAATAAGGAACCTTTCCAATAGCATAATAGGGGCACTTTAAGCTGCGTTTTGATTGGGTTACAGGCCTAACCTGGTCAGATCCTCCACATCTACCAGCATGGCATCCTGCTCCATGTGTAGTTCATCTCTCATGAGCAGCAGCTGAACCAGCTCCTCATTCAGACCTGCAATGCAATTACAAGTCAAATCCAGAAGTCTTTATTGCCATTGCCACAACCAAATATGTTTGTCTTACACTGGTTGTTGCATATTATAAAAAAGAAATAAGAAGAGCATGGCTCAAACTCACAATTGTATGTGTTGTCAATTAAATGTTATTAATTAGATAACTAATATATATATATATATATATTGAAACAATGAAACATTATGTTAATAATAATAACAGAATGGCTTATTTTGAATATTTCCATCTGCGGTCTTCACCTTGTATCTGAGAGTGCAGGTCATTGGTGATAACCTGTAACTGACCAAGACTCATGTCCCTCAGGTCCACAGGCCTCAGACTCCTCTTCATTAGGCTCTCACTGATGTGTGGCAGATGTGGTAACTAAAGCACAAGGACAAAGCTGAGTCAAGTTAATTATATTGTGTGTTTCTTTTCTTATAAGCAAGCGCTCTGAGGTGACGTGAAAGCCCTTTTGAAAACTGAGGACACAATAAGCTTTGGGAAAGGAATATAACACAGCACTATTCTCGGACACGCGTCTCACTGACCAGGTCTGCCACGGGGGACCTGCGGTGTAGCTGAATCTGTCTCTCCACCTCCACCTGCATGCGGGCCATGGGACGGGCCAGAGCCAGAGCCACACGCGCCTCCTCCTGCAGCCGCCGCTGTAGCCGCCAGAATTCAGAATCCTCCGAGTCCAGGTCTTCCTCTCCTGTATCCCGGTCAGACAGAGATGAACTCTGTTTACTCTATAGGGAGACAGAGGAAAAACAAAAACTGCTCAGTTAAGATGCATACGTTTTAGTTTCAAAATGCAGAACTCTGTGTAATAGGCATTCAAGGACAATGTGTCGTATACCATAGGTGACAATGGGGTGTCCAGGCTGGTTTCTGTTCTGCTGTCCTCTGCATCGCTGTCTCTGTCACTGCTGCTGTCATTCACAAAACACATCTGTAGATTCACCCCATTCTGAAACCTATAGAGTGCAGCGAGAAAAGAGCAAGGTGAGACATGAAATCTGATTTAGAAGAAAGAATAAATATTCTGCAGGTGTACTACTCATAATACAAATGGATACCAGTTGAAACTATCTATCTATCTATCTATCTATCTATCTATCTATCTATCTATCTATCTATCTATCTATCTATCTATCTATCTATCTATCTATCTATCTATCTATCTATCTATCTATCTATCTATCTATCTATCTATCTATCTATCTATCTATCTATCTATCTATCCATTTTAATAATTTTATTTTACTTTTGACCTTTTTTTTCACTTTTGCATTTAAAAATAATTATAAAAAAGTTTGAATTTGTTTAAAAAAAAGTTATTGTTCATCTACAACAATGCAGCTTTTTGCCATTTTACTCAATTCCATTGTCCTTTGTAATATTGTTTTAATATGCTACTTTGATACTTTATTTTGTAGTGGTGTGAAATACAACCAAAGACTTTATGCACTTTAGAATATATTTCAATTGGCAATCTATCAGCGTCATGTGAAAAAACAAACAAAAAAAAACATTTATTTTAGTCACATAGCATCAATTTGAAGCAAAAACGGCTTAAAAACACAAAGAAAAGTTTGAACATTTTTAACTTCACATAAAAACTTCAGATTGTATTTAAAACTGAACCGCGAAAGA
Source organism: Leuciscus leuciscus (assembly GCF_965113295.1). NCBI lineage: Eukaryota > Metazoa > Chordata > Actinopteri > Cypriniformes > Leuciscidae > Leuciscus > Leuciscus leuciscus. Next base: position 16,491,859 of record NC_138730.1, on the reverse strand, counting down.
GTGAAAATTCTATTTTTAGTGTCTGTGAACCACAGTGAAACACATTTCCCACGGAAATACTTTCCTCTTCAAATGCAAGAGAATCTTGTGGTTAATAGCATTCTAAGAAAACACTGACTGATTCAAGTAATTCTATAATTACAGTTGAAGGCTTCATTGGCAGAGTTTACCGTACTCCTGTAGACTGGTATGAGACTGAATCTGTGGTATCTCTTGTAAAGTAATTAACTAAACAAAGATAAAGAGTTTTGTGGGGAAACATGCTCATTCTGTTTAATTTCAACCGTCTTTGGACTTTCTTTTGCTTGGATTTCTAGGAACCTTCTTTAACATAGTTGCAAATTGAGAAAAGCACAGAAAAACAGCAACTCCCACACCATCAAACATGGCCAAACCATGGATTTGTGGTAAAATTATGACTGGTGCAAAAAATAAAAGTCTTAAATAAGATGGTAAGTGATAAATTATGAGGTTTCTGACTTTATTAAGAGAAAGCGTTCAAAAAAAATATAAAGACACCAAATTAGCACCAGCAGACAATTATATAACAATTAAAAGTGATCACTGATCTCTTTAGGAGCACATTTTTGCAGAAAGATTATATTGCAGATGAATTGCTGGTATTTTCACTCTCAGCAACATCTTTTCATCTCCACATCAGCAATGTCTGAATTCCTTTCCCATTTCATTCTTGAGAAAATGTGAAAAGTCAACAGACTCTCTTTCTACCATCCCAAAGTGCTCTAAACATGAAATGGTAAGCACAACACACCAGACTAAAATAGAAACAAAGTGAAAATTGTTCCTTTTTTCTGTCAAATATTTGTTTGAGCAATCAGTGAAAAAAAAGTAGAGACTGGTGTCAAGCGAGAAATTGGGTTGACTATACCCAAGATAACATAAATTATACACTGAAATTGAATTCTAGGTTTGGTAAGCTGCAATGAGCCCTGCACTTCCTGTTTGGGTTCCTTCCTTGCCACTGCCAGCTTTGTCTTGCTTAGTTGTGGTTTAAAATACACTTAATATTCAGTAATAATATCCAGATTGGTGGACCAGATTTCTCAATCCTCAGAGTGGAATTCAAGACTCCCTTTTTAATAATTGATATAATATGTGTGATAAATATAATAATTAATAACTCTTTTTTTTAAAGAGTCTCTTTAAATGTACACAAATGCTTCTTTTTGACATCTTAACGTCCGACTTAAAGGGATTTTTTGACTATGGAAGTCAACGGGGTGTTTGGTTACCCATATTCTTCAAAATATATCATTTTATGTTAATTGGAAGAAAGAAATTCATACAGGTTTCGAAACAACTTGAGGGTGAGAAAATGATGACATAATTTTCATTTTTGGGTGAACTATCCCTTTAATCTCCTACGTGTTCTCACTGACACCAGATCCCACCATCACTATCAGTAGGGAATTGTGATTGGATGGTAATTTTGTTCTCCAAAATATACAATGAAGTGATTGACTACCTTAGATTAGACAGGAGACTCTCTCTATTGCTTAGTTATAAACAATTTTTTAGGAAAGGTGAAATATGGGACAACATGATTTAGTTTTTCATAGTAAGTTGGGACACTAAAAATAGAGCTTAAATTCAGGACTGTCCTGGTAAAAACTAGACATCTGATCATTTAACTGCACTGACACTATCGGATTAGAACCATATTTGATCAGAATTGAGCTGGATAATGGCGGTCACCGTGATTTTGCCAAGACAACATATTTTGTTGATCCAGGAACAACATTCCAGTCATAACCATATCCTTACCCATAAGCCCTACCATAAGTTTTCCCTAAAATCAGAGAGAAATGATAGGTGAATAACACTGATGTAGAAGCACCTAACCCTGGTTGTAAGCCTAAACTTGACATAAACTGTAAACTTGTCCCTAAATCTGATTGGTTGACTCAAATGTTGATCCAGGAACATGTAGTACTTGGGGAAATCACGTTCACTGGATCATGGCAATTGCCAATTTACATCAAATCAATAAACATCCTACAGGGAAGAGCAATAACTGTAATGAACCAGAAACAGGTGAATATGTTCTCATACACTGCATAACATAAACAAATAAAAGACATGTATTCAAGGATAAGTGTAGGAACATAATACACTCTCATTAGAAAATCTTCCGGCTGATGTGAAATGTGAAAGAATTTGTATGCAATACGCAATTTTGAGGTTTTTGAAACAGGAATTGATTTAAGAATATAGTTTTGTTTTTCCTTCTCATTTTCCATCGATGCTTCACACTCTAGTTCAGTTGGTGGCGGAAGAAGAAGAAGAAGAAGCAAAAGCAGAAGAAGTAGAAGAAGAAGAAGAAGAAGAAACAGAAGAAAAATAAACAGAAGAAGAAGAAGAAAGCCCCTGTCTATACTGAAGAGCTGCTTATAGCGGAATTGAACTTGTTTTATTATTGATGAACTTTTAGTTATTGAACTGAGTTGAAACACTGAACTTGCACGGGATCTCACGGGAAAACGTACTAATTCTACGAGGTGGCTTATTCGTACGAATTCATACGACCTGACTCGTACGAATTAGTACGATTTTTGCAAAATCGTACATATTTTACGAATTTGCCAATTCGTATGAATTCATACGAATGACCTACCCCTGACCCCGCCCCTAAACCTACCCATCACGTGGGTTTAGACAAATCGTACAAATTCGTACGAGTGAGGTCGTACGAATTAGCCAACTTTTTATCATTCGTACGAATTGGTTATGAGATAGCGTTGGAACTTTACACATTTTAAACCACTAACACTGTTATTTTTATGTTTATTATGTGAAGCTGCTTTGAAACGATCAGTATTGTATTACGTGCTATATAAATAAATGTGACTTGACAGTTCTCATGGTTAAAAGAAAATAATGCTTCGTCATCTAGTAACAAAACTCAGCAGAACCTTTTAAAATACTTGCAAATGTTTTCATTATTATTATTTTACCAGTTGCTATATCATCCCAGTCAATACAGTTATACACTAAAAACAATCAACATTACATAAGACACACAGCATCAAGCCACTGATCACAGGCGCACACTGACCGGGAGGACGGGCAGTTTTTGCTGCTCTTGCTGCAGCCAGTAAAGGTAACTGGTCCGTCGTCATAGAAACTGCCAAGGGCCAGCTTCTGCCTAATGGACTCCCTCTCGTTCCTCTGGGCCTGAGTGCAAACACAGTGGACTTCAATAAATGAAGAGAACGCTCATAGACAGTCAACACAACATGTAGCCTAGGCCACAGAAGACCTCGCGACCAGGAATATTTGATGAGGCATTTTAAAGTAGATGTCATCCGCTTTAATTCAACGTCTATTGAATGCTTGTGTTAAAGGGTAAACAACTCGCTAGATTTCAAGGACAAGAAGGTATCGGTGTGGGAGTGTGAATAGGAAGGTACAATATAAATCAACAAACAACAAATTACAAAGACGAAGAGAAAAAATGGAGAGAGACATGAGGCAGTACGCATGAAGCCCTCGACAAACATACCCACATGAACATCATAAATACATAATCGCCTGACTATTCCTGATGACGTTATATTGGTAAGAATAATGTTCTCTCAGATGTGCATACTACACTCAGTTCATTGCCATGGCAACACGGTTGCCTTCTGATGGTGCTCAGAATGACTAATATTTAAAAATGCCTTGCACTCATCTCTGCAATAATCGTAAGGCCTACTATTGTAAAATGCAATAACTTTCCCTTCCTATATCCACGGACATGCTTATTTTAGCTCACTTTCATTTTGATTACAGAGCAGTTCCACTGAGATTAACATTTGGATGGAGAAATATATGGGGCAGAAGAGAGGCCGATTCATGATGCACGTAACTGAAACATCCATAGCTCAGCTTGTGATGTAATATTAGCAATCTGTAAAGCAGGTTTCCTGTGCATTCTGAGGAATGGGAACAGCTAAATTTGATTGCTTTTATTATAGAGTGAGATGTTGTCATTAAACTAGCAGATAATGCCAAGCAAAAACAGCCATCCATATACACAAAAAATACGACCTTGTGTGGGATGGGTTGAATTGGTCCCAAATCAAGCAGTGCATTTATTTATTTATTTATTTATTTTTGTCTTTTTCAGTTTTGATCATATATTGATGAACTAAATCTACAAGAAATTTAACATCCATCACTCAGAATGCAGTTCCTTTCTTATTATCAGAAATATTCGTTTAATCTTGAAGCCACCTCATACAACATGATTTTGCAAATGTACACTTCTGTGTGTACACACACAATATAAAGCACACTGATGCCACGCTTACACTATATATAAAAAAATTAAAATAAAATATATAGACTTGTCTTACCTGGTAAACACATTTCTCTTGGTGCACCATCTTTCAGCGCATCGTATAGTGCAGCAGCCTAGCCCTACCTTCTACTGCAGTGTCTGAGCTACACCCTTGAGACCAGCATCACACACACATGAAAGAGGGGGAGGAGGGAGAGTGCAAGCGAGCATGCAAGGAGAGCGCAAGCGTCTCACAATGGAACGTAGCCACTTATAAAAAATAAAAAAAAGCAGTGAACTAGATCCGTAATTTGGGATCAATTTCACACTAGATTTTTTAAATCAATTTAAAAAAAAAGTGAACTAGATCCATATTTTGGCATCAATTTCACACTAGATTAATCTATTTAATCTATCCATAAATTTATATAATACACAAAATTGGGTGGTACTGTTTTAATAAAAATTATTCAACCCTCATTGCAAATCAGGTTTCACAAGTTCACACTTACATATAATTAAGTAGAGTAAAGGTAATGCGTATTTGCCATACTGTCCCGGAGGAGGGCTCCGAGCTCGGAATTTGGCCCAAACCCAGAGAACTCCCCCATCCCAGGTTGGGATAGGAATAGTTAGAAGTGAGGAGACAGGGTGGTGTGGAAGGATGCTAGAAAACTGTCAATAAACAGAGGCAAGTCTGCTCTTGTCTCGTTAATTGAGTTGATTAAATGAATGTGCTTCTCCGGTGTCGATTAGGATAATTATCTGAACGTGCTCCTTCAGAACTTTGTTAATAAAACATAATTTCACAAGTTCACAGTTACATATGATTAAATAGAGTAAAGGTAATGCATATTTGGTGTGCTGTCCAAGGGGAGGGGCTCCAAGCTTGGAATTTGGCCCGAACCCAGAGAACTCCCCCAAAAAGCAAATTTAGCAAAGGACAGCCAACAGACTAAAAGTGAGCCCCGAAGTTGGCGGGTTGGTGTTTTGGAAGAAGTCTAGTCATTTGAAAGGGAGGACCCATGCAAACTCTGACGGGAACAGCTCACACCGTCGGGCAGGTGGACCCTACTGGCCACTACACAAGGATTTGGAACGTCCAATCGGAAGGGCTCACACCGATTCTTGACGGGAGCAGCTCGCAGCGTCGGACGGGTGAGCCCTACCGGCCGAAGAATGAGGAGCAGCGTGATTTAAGCCACCTGACCAGGAGGGCCCGCGCTGCCTCCGACGGGAGCAGCTCACAGTGTCGGACAGGTGGACCCTACCGGCCACTACACAAGGATTTGGAACGCTCTATCGGTAGGGCAGCGTGATTTAAGCCGTCTGACCAGGAGCCTACTGGTCTGCGGGAGCAGAGGGGACATCACTGCTGCGGCAGTGGAGAAAATTAGCAATAGAAAAAGAGCTCCTGCGTGAACAGAGTGGACATCACTATTGTGGTGGTGGAGAAAACAGAGCTCCTGCGGGAGGGTGTTCGTCGAGAGGGGCGGGCATTGTTGAATGGGGTGCGGCACCGGGGAAAGCCGCGGTGTGTGTCTGAGCGGAGGGAGGAGGAGTGGGACCTGGCAGCGGCAGAATCTGGGGCTTGCTGAAGGCCTGCAGAAACGGCCTGACACTCGTCTTCTAGCGTGTTAATCGAAGACTCGAGGGAGAGGGATGTGAGATGACAGGGCATCCTTGTGGGATTATGCGCATCTTAAGGTTTGTTCGGCTTGGCCGAGCAAAGATAGCAGTTCGCATTTAGAACAGCTTGGACTGTCTAGGTAGGTGGATGCGACCAGAAACATCCTATCGATTTTTCCTTGTGCAGTGAGGCCTGGAAATTAACTGTATCCGAGTTAATGCCCAAAAATTCAATGGACATGGCTGGATCTATGGTTTTATCCTGGCCGAATGGAATCCAGAGCTCAGCGAAAACTGTGTGGGGCAGAGAGATCGATTATTAAATGTTTTGTAAATATTCTTTGAGAAAAAGCCTAAAACGCTTTATAACCTGCATATATTTGCCTCTGACCCACCGGGGTTTGATACTGTGGTTATGTTACGGACTGCTCCGAAACTTGAAGGTTGGGATCCAAATGCAGCTTTTAATAAACAGAGTAATCCAAAGAACAGGCAAGGGTCATACACAGGCAGGCAGTCAAAACAAAGAAACAAACAAACAAACAAAACAGGCAGGGACCAGAGGCAAGAGAGTAATCCAGGGACCAGAGGCAAGAGAGTAATCCAGGGAACAGGGCAAGATATCCAAAACCGAAATACAAGAAACCAGGGAAAACGCTCAGAGATGCAGTGAAACACTTAACAAAACTTCGCAGTGAGTGATGGGGTGAACCAGGCTTATATGGGGTGAACTAAACAAGAAGATGAGATACAGGTGAATGTGATAATGAGTGCTGATGAGTCCAGGCAGAGAATGATGGGAGATGTAGTCTGAGTGAACATGAGAGTCAAGTGTGGAGTGCCCTCTGGTGGCTCTCGAGGGCACTCCAGCTGGTTATCGTTACATAGCCCCTCCCCAAAGAGCGGCTTCCAGACGCTCCAAAACTGTCCAGGTGGGAGGTGGCCCGGAGGCAGATCCAGGGGCGGGATGGAGGGCCAGGTCCGGGGAGCGGAAGAGGACCTTGAGACTGCGGTAATACGGGAGGCCAGGACGGAGCAGGCAGTGCAGGCGACCAGGGCGGAGCAGGCGGCCAGGGCGGAGCAGGCTGTGCAGGCGGCCAGGGCGGAGCAGGCTGTGCAGGCGGCCAGGGCGGAGCAGGCTGTGCAGGCGACCAGGGAGGAGACGACCCTTCAGGCGGCCAGGGAGGCGACCATGGCACAGGAACAGACACCGGCTCAGGAACAGGAACAGACACCGGCTCAGGAACAGGAACAGGAACAGACACCGGCTCAGGAGCGGCCATCTTGTCCGAAGACACTGGCTCGGCGGAGACCATCTTGTCCTGAGACACTGGCTCGGCGGAGACCATCTTGTCCTGAGACACTGGCTCGGCGGTGGCCATCTTGTCCGAAGACACAGGCGTGGTTTCAGCCATCTTGTCCGAAGACACAGGCGTGGAGTCGGCCATCTTGTCCGAAAACACAGGCGTGGAGTTGGCCATCTTGTCCGAAGACACAGGCGTGGAGTCGGCCATCTTGTCCGAAGACACAGGCGCAGAAAGAGGAAGAGGAACAGATTCAGGCTCAGTATCAGGATCAGATTCAGGCTCAGGAACTGATTCAGTCTCGGCAGGACGAGACTCTTGACGGGCGGACGTGACGTGAAGCTCAGTCTCTGGATCGGCTGACGTGACGTGAAGCTCAGTCTCTGGATCGGCAGAAGTGACGTGAAGCTCAGTCTCTGGATCGGCAGAAGTGACGTGAACAGTCTCTGGCTCGGCAGAAGTGACGTGAACAGTCTCTGGATCAGGATCAGCGTGCTCTGAGCTTGACGGGACCAGCAGCGGCGAGGGCTTTGAGCTGGGTAGGACCAGCGGCGAAGAGGACTCTGAGCTGGTTAGGACCAGCGATGAAGAGGGCTCTGAACTGGACGGAACCAGCGTCGAAGAGGGCTCTGAGCTGGGCAGGACCAGCGTCGAAGAGGGCTCTGAGCTGGGCAGGACCAGCGGCGAAGAGGGCTCTGAGCTGGGCAGGACCAGCGGCGAAGAGGGCTCTGAGCTGGGCAGGACCAGCGGCGAAGAGGGCTCTGAGCTGGGCAGGACCAGCGGCGAAGAGGGCTCTGTGCTGGGCAGGACCAGCGGCGAAGAGGGCTCTGTGCTGGATGGAACCAGCGATGAAGAGGGCTCTGTGCTGGATGGGACCAGCAGTGAAGGCTCTGTGCTGGACGGGACCAGCGGTGAAGAAGGCTCTGTGCTGGACGGGACCAGCGGTGAAGACTCTAGCTTGGCGGGCATGTCGCTTGATGTCTCAGGCGCAGCGGGCATGATGCTCTCAGTCTCAGGGGCGGCGGGCATGACGCATACTGCCTTGGCTTCGGCAGATCTGGCGTGAAGTGCGGGCTCGGCTGGACTGGCGTGAAGTGCAGGCTCGGCTGGACTGGCGTGAAGTGCAGGCTCGGCTGGACTGGCGTGAAGCGCAGGCTCGGCAGGGCTGACGTGAAGCGCAGGCTCGGCAGGGCTGACGAGGAGAAGCTCAGGCTGAGGGGATACTGCGGGCTCACGGAGCTCCTCCTCTACCCCGCCCACAGTAAACGATGATCCGCTTAACAAAAGGGCCAGATCAATATAGTGCTCCAAAGTCTCGTGAGGATCATGCAAGGGCATGAATGAACTGAGCGGTTCAGATAGCCCTCCCCGAAAAAAGATCTTAAGGCATTCTGTGTTCATTGAGGTGAGATTTGCCAGTTCAATAAACTCCTCGACATACCTCTCAATCGGCCGATTCCCCTGACGGAGACGCATGATTTGTACTGCTATATCTGATGGCATCGCTGCTGGATCTAGGTATGGCGAAGTTTTCTGTTACGGACTGCTCCGAAACTTGAAGGTTGGGATCCAAATGCAGCTTTTAATAAACAGAGTAATCCAAAGAACAGGCAAGGGTCATACACAGGCAGGCAGTCAAAACAAAGAAACAAACAAACAAACAAAACAGGCAGGGACCAGAGGCAAGAGAGTAATCCAGGGACCAGAGGCAAGAGAGTAATCCAGGGAACAGGGCAAGATATCCAAAACCGAAATACAAGAAACCAGGGAAAACGCTCAGAGATGCAGTGAAACACTTAACAAAACTTCGCAGTGAGTGATGGGGTGAACCAGGCTTATATGGGGTGAACTAAACAAGAAGATGAGATACAGGTGAATGTGATAATGAGTGCTGATGAGTCCAGGCAGAGAATGATGGGAGATGTAGTCTGAGTGAACATGAGAGTCAAGTGTGGAGTGCCCTCTGGTGGCTCTCGAGGGCACTCCAGCTGGTTATCGTTACAGGTTAATTGATGTTTTATATATTGAATGATCATCATACAGCAAAGTACCGTCTGCTTTAGATGATAGTTTGTCCCTTCTGATGCTGGTTTAAGTGGCACACATGCATTCATTTACTGAATTAAAAAAGAGAATTTAGAAAAAGGTTAAAAAAAAAGTTTTTACCATTAGTGAAGCTGTGGGTTTAAGTTACTTCAAAACAGAAATACGTACATGCTATAACTTTCAGTTCCTAAGCGATTTTGTTGATAAATCGCAGGACAGTGATGACAATAAGATGACAATAACTGAATGATTCTGAGTGCGACTTTGCGGGGAGCTGTACTTGGTGTGCAAGCTAATGTGTGTTTAAACTACAAATAAGCAGCGCATTAGTTTAGAAAGGCAAATTACTTGTACAGAAAACCGTTTAAAATATGTATTTCCCAGATCAATATTGATCCCGATAGCATAAACTAAAATTCAACCTGGGACAGAAAAAGAGAAGGATTTGAGCTGTGCTCTCACGGGGTTGTGCCAACGGGGGTAGAGAGTGTGAGCTAGCCAGGACTGAATCTGCAGCGTGGCCCTAGCTTACTGAAGGCCTACTGCAGCAGCCTGACACTGGAGGAAGGCCCATTCCTTCACGGGAAGAGGGCTGCATTGCCCGAGACGCAAGCTTAGTGCTCGACGGGCCTTATTGACCATTTCTCTATGGCAGGGAGGATTGAATGGGCCGGATTAGAGAAAGATGCAAAAGGAGATCGCGGATGTTTCGCCGGAGGTGTTGAGGGTAGGCCTCGGAGTGCAGGGACTCGTTGTTTGGGCTGACGCTTGCGCGATAACTCCAAGGGATTGCGACGGTGATAGGCGGAAGAGAATTGCTCCTTAGGCTGGAGGATTTGTAGAAATTGATTCCTCTAAATTTCTGAAATAATTCTAAGGGTTGAGGTATTCAGGAACTTAGGATGGGACCAAATGCTGGAAAACTGTCAACGAACAGAGGTAAGTCTGCTGTATATACATGTCTTGTCTTGTAAATTGAGTTGATTAACTGAATGTGCTCCTCCTGTGTTGATTAGGATAATTATCTGAACGTACTCCTCTCGAACTTTGTTAATAAAAAATCATTTATTGCCAAAATTTACTTTCAGCTGTTTGCAATGAACAAATCAAACAAAAGTAATTGAAATAGATCAACATAACAAATGTTTCCAGTGGTTTTTGTCATCGCCCTTCACAAACAAGGAACAGGATACAAAAGGATAGTGAAGGCGCTAAATGTTCCTAGAGACACTGCTGGAAGTATGTTTGCAAGTTCAATGTTACAGGAAATGAAAGCTTTAGCATAAGTTCTGCCGGGAAGACTCAATTGTTACGTCACTTATTACCTTCTCATCTATCCAATCATATTCTAATACTTGTGATATAAAAGATTGGTACTTGCACACGTCTGAGTTTGCAGATGCTGACGCTTCCATTCACCTCCATCCTCCCCACGACCTCCAAGACGGATCCTTCCCTCCATCCTCCCTACCACCACCAGGATAGTCCCTTCCCATACCTCACAGGGGGTTGGCTGCACCCCTGCCTTCGTCTTCAGGCAGGATATGTAGAGTCCGGACCCTCGGATTGCGAGCTACGGATGGGGCCTACGCCAAAGAACTTTACTGCTTGCTGGGCTGTTAATAAATGTATAATTGTCACAGTATTTATCTCCCGAGTCTTTCTGATAGAACTGTGGTTACACTTCCTGGATTAGGCAGAAAAAGGAAGCTATCAATGGCTGCAACCAGATTTCTGAGAAGACAAGTTGAGAAAAACCCTTGAGTGACTGCAAAAGACCTGCAGCCAGACTTGGTGGCAACAGGCACTGAGGTTTCAGCTTGCACAGTAAGGCGCATACTATACGCATGCCAGAACTCCAAGACGTACAGCACTACTGACCCAAAAGCACAAGAAAAGTCAGCTCCAATTTGCTCAAAATCATATAAATAAGCCACAGAATTTTGGGGATTCTGTTCTGTAGAGCGATGAAACAAAACTGGAACTTTTCGGCCCTATGGATCAGCAGTATGTCAGGAGGAAGAAGAATGAAGCAAATGCTGAAAAGAACACTCTGTCTACAGTTAAGCATGGTGGTGGCTCAGTGATGCTCTGGGGCTACTTTATATCCTCTGGCACTGGAAACCTGCAGCGTTTGGAAGGCAAAATGGATTAATTTAAGTATCAGAAAATCCTAGGAGAAAAATCATGCCGTCAGTGAGAAAGCTGAAGCTTGGGCATCATTGGATCTTCCAACAGGACAATGATCCCAAGCATACCTCAAATTCCACCAAGGCTTGGTTGCAGAAGAAGTCCTGGAAGATTCTACAATGGTCATCACAGTAACCTGACTTGAACCCCATAGAGAATCTCTGGTGGGATTTGAAGAAGGCGGTTGCAGCACGCAAACCCAAGAATATTACCGAACTGGAGGCCATTGTTCATGAGGAATGAACTAAGACTCCTAAAAAATGCTGCCAGAAGCTGGTGTCTGGTTATACATCTCGTTTGCAGCAAGTCATAACAGCAAAAGGGTGTTCTATTAAGTACTAAAGAAGTAATTAAAAGTTGCATTTTCAATTGAATTTGGGAAAACCACTTGAAACATTTGTTGTGTTGAGCTATTGCAATTACTTTTGTTTGATTTGTTAATTGCAAACAGCTGGAAGTCTGTACATTTTTCCAATAAACCTGTTAATAATTTTGATTACAACTGTTTATAGTACTGGGGTGGCTCATTGTTGAGTTTCCCTTCCGTTGAATCTACATCAAATAACTCCCTCACTGAAAAACATCATGGACATCCAGTTTGGCCCTTCTTATGCTATGCTCACTATAAGTAGAACAGAAAAAGCAATACATGTTGCATAACACCACCTCCATCATAGGGTGTAGCATAGACAAGACCTCCATAAATGAGAATGGTGTGTCCACAATGAGGTGGGCAACTTGGTGAGAGAAACAGGTGCACCATTATCTGTGATTTACTATACATAAAAAGGATTAAAAACAAGTTTTTGTCCTGAATAGATGCCATTCACATAAAAAAATTATGTCTGAGTGGGACTAGTAAAGGACTAGTACAACAAACTCTAAGATATTATGCTAGCTTCATAATAAATACATTCACAGGTTACCTCGAAAAAGCTCAATTTGTGCTACTTCTGGACCACTAAGTTGTAACTTCATGAGCTAGTCACCACACCTCAACTTCGGACATGTGGAATTCCCACTTCACTACATCATACAAAACTCTAATGCATTTTTATAATTAACTTAAACGATGCGCTCATTACATACATATAATAATGCATGTGAAAAAAATGATTTCGTATTTTCCCATACGCCATTCTAATGATCACGCGAGATTCATTGCCTGGTCGTGTTCTCTCGTTTTTTTTTTTTTTTTTCATGTTTTTTTTCTCTTCTCTGAAATCTATTGTATGAGCGTTAGGTGCATTTCAAAAGGTTATTCTGGTTTTAGCCTATATCTCAGTTATTTCTCGATTTTTTTTTTTCTTACAGTGTGTCCTAAACTTTGTTTTTAAAACTTCACATTTTCTCTGTGGGTTTCTAGAACAACTCTGCTAGCACAATTAAATCTCAGAGATGTATTGATATGCGTGTTTATATTTGGAAGACATCATTTTTAGAGTGTTTTGCTCATCTGCAATACGTCTCTAGGATAAGAAAAGGATCTACCGCCTGCAGTTGATTTTGATATTCTAGGTATTATCAACTGGCCAGAATTTTTAGATCACAGTAGACTTGAAGGACTATAATGCGTTAAGAGCTCGCTAATGTCTAATTGGACTTTTGCTATGAGAACTACATTGAGTTGTTTGAGATTGTGGTCCACGAAAAGCATCTGTCTAGGAGACGTTCTGAGGCACAGCCAATCGGACCTGGTTGACTAGACAGGTTTGTGTTATACTATATAGGCACTACTGCTTAAAAGTTTGGGGTAAGCGCAAATTTTTGTTTATTTATTTGTTTGTTTTCAGTAAATCAAAATTGCATTAAATTGATCAAAAGTGACAGACATTTATAATGTTTCGGATTCCTCGGATTAGCTCAGCATACTTGCGTTCATAGGCCTCCTCCACAGTCCACAGCATCCTCCCAGGGCACAGTAAGCTCTATGATATACACAGTTTGGAATGTGGAGGAACAAAGCACAAGGTCTGGTCCAACTACAATTTCGGGTGGGAAACAAAGCCTCTGATTCAAGTTAGCTAAAAGCTTCCAGTCACAAGCTCCACCCAGCTGGCCAGTATCTGAGGTCTTCACTTTGACCTCACTTGCCCCTCCCCTCCACAAACACCTTTATTGGAGCACAAAGACATAATGGAGGAGGAAGGGCATTGATGGAGGTCTGTCTCGAGTCCAATGACGCTGCACGATACTTTGGTACCTTGTTATGCCTCCACGTATAATGACCTTGCGTCAAGCTTACCTTGCAGCCAACCAAGATGTGCTTTCCATTAGCTGGAAATTACAGAGGGGGCACGTAGGATCTTCCGCATACCATTTGCTGAGGTACACTGGAGATGGAAGGACATCATAGGTGGCTCGTAACATGAAACTAATTTGAGAAGCTTCCATGCCCCATAGTCCCTTCCAAGAGAATTTTCTCCTTTCGACTGCCTCCCATCAAATCCACTGCCCTGGCTTTGCTTGGGAAACAGCCTTTGCACATCTTGTTGCATGCTCTTGCCAGCACACTTCCTCAAACACAGGTTTCTGACACTGAGCTGGAGTTGCCTTGTAGCTATATCATCTAAGTCAATACAGTTATACACTAAAAACAATCAACATTACATAAGACACACATCATCAAGCCACTGATCACAATTGCACACTGACCGGACACTGACAGACTCCAGCCAGTCTGAGCTAATTAACACACCCCCAAGCTAAGTACTTGCATGGCCATGCACGTTTCAAAGAGATGAGCCTAGCTAAAGGAAGAACGTTGCCAACGTTAGGTAGTTTGCAAAAGACGGATTGGTTCGGAGATGGCACAGATCGAGGCCCACAAAGATAACGCCAGAGGTTGTTTAACCCCCAAGACAGACACACAAAGCAGACCTTCTTCTTCCTAAGGACATCCGAGCGACCCCAGGGTTGAAATCGCTTTAAACCCACAGAGATTCAGACTTTACATATTCAAATTAATCAAATCATTCCAAAGAACGATGCTAGACGGACTTATAATCAAACAGTTCAACAGCATAATCCTGTGTCATGTCTACAATATATATGCTACTATTGTACTTAGATCACACAATTATTATAACTAGCCTATTGGATGGTTCACTGAATGTGTTTCTTGTTTCCTATCATTATGATTGTATGCTCATAATTCAGAAAATGGCTTGATTGAAACCTGTGTAAATATATTATATGCTTATAAGAAATCATGACTAAACTTGACTCCCTGTACTCTCTGCTAAGAGCGGGAAGGTAAGAGACCACAGATAAGGTAATTTATGTGAGGAGGAGAAACAGCCTCCTCGGAACTAAAGACAGTGTCTAATTGGTCAGAACTCCCCTGAGAGGCTGGACAGCCATTTGAGTTTAAATCTTAGGACACGAACAAAGCATTAGAAGACAATTCAGACGTTTTAGAGTAGCCATGTAGAAGACGATGATTAGACGATTCAGACCAGACATGTAGACGAGCAGACGAAGGACCACAGATTAAGATCAGAAAAGCATGGGTTAAAGTTTGCAAGTCTTTCAAGCCATCTAACTTTTCTTTCTCTTACTTAGTCTCAGTTCTAAATTAAGTTTTGCTGCAAAGTTTCAGTCAACGATTCAACAGCAAAGCCTGCTTCCAATTTCAAACATCCACGAGACTTTCCATCCATCAACACACCATGTGGTTGGCCGCCCAAGACATCAAGGGACCACCTGCCAATCAACAAATGGGTGTGCGTGTGTTTGAGTTAGTTTTATGTGCTAGAGTAATCAAAGTCTTGTTTGTATTTTAAAGAGAAATGTTCTTGTGTTGTGCTTACGAATTGAAGGTCTTAAACTGCTGATCTACATTCCCATGCTAACAAATCATGTTTTCACTATAGTTTGGATATTAATATCTGCTGCAGAGCTGATAGTTATGGCCCATTCAAGTGAACTCGGGACAAGCCATTTGCTCAGCCGTACAATAAGGGATTCTTTCAAAATTCCCTATAAATTAATTCCCTTTGTGCTAAATTGACCCTTACAATTATTAGCAATCTATAAAGCAGGCCTACCGTGCATTTTGAAAAATGGTAACCGCTGAAATTGTTTTTATTTTGGTAGATGTTGCCACTGAACTAGCAAATAATGCTAAGCAAAGCAGACAACCACACACACAAAAATAAGACTTTGTGGGATGGGTTGAATTGGTCCCAATTCAAGCAGTGCATTCTGTTTAGTTTATATATCGTTGATCTAAATATACAAGCGTTTTAATAACCATCACTCAGAACACTTTCAGTTTCTGATACCAAGAAATTAACAAAGGCAGTGAACTAGATATGTTTAGGCATCAATTTCACATCACATTTTTTTTTTTATCAATTGAAGAAAAACACTTTGGATTAAGAAAGGAAACTGCAAATTACACTTCACAATTTTAATGAATGGTTTAAGGTAATTATAACAGAATGAAGCAGACACCTGCATGTTGATGTTAGGAGTTGGAACGACTTTGCAGTCACCACACAACCCACATTAGCATTAATGCAGGAAGCAATCTTTCAAAACCAAGTGCAGCCCATTACTAAACGAATTCTGAATATTCACGGGAAAGGGTCAGCTGCAATCTCTGAAAAGTCCACAAAACGAAGTGTGATAGGGTATTTTTCAGAAAACATTGAACTGAGTGGAATATAGTACTGGGGTGGGTCATTGGGAGGCTGGTTGGCTGACGGTATGCATTCAGCAGCTGCAGTTGTAGTACAGGGTTGAGGGGTGGTTGTAATAGGTGGCATGGTAGGGGTTTTGGGAGGTTGAACTGGGTATTGCGAATAAAGCTGTTGCAAATAAAGAGGATAATTGTGGTAATAGTTATACTGAGGAAATACATCTCCAGGGTACATTGGGGGTTGCAGCTTCTGGGTTGTTGCTGCTGAACTTGATGGGGAGGCAATGGGGATGGCTGGAGCTGGTTTCTCTGGGGGCTTTGGTTTGCCATGATAATGATTATGATGGTGATGGGGGTAGTAATACGGCCAAAAGTCCTGGGGGTTTCCTGGCTTCTGGGCTGGTTCTTGAGCAACTGATATGGTGGGCATAGAGGTTGGAACTGGTATCACTGGGGGCTTTGGTTTGCCATGATGATGAGGGTAGTAATACGGCCAAAAGTCCTGGGGGTATCCTGAAATTTGAGGCTTCTGGGCTGGTTCTTGAGCAACTGATATGGTGGGCATAGAGGTTGGAACTGGTATCACTGGGGGCTTTGGTTTGCCATGATGATAAGGGTAGTAATACGGCCAAAAGTCCTGGGGGTATCCTGGAATTTGAGGCTTCTGGGCTGGTTCTTGAGCAACTGATGTGGTGGGCATAGAGGTTGGAACTGGTATCACTGGGGGCTTTGGTTTGCCATGATGATGAGGGTAGTAATGCGGCCAAAAGCCCAGGGGGTATCCAGGAATTTGAGGCTTCTGGGCTGGTTCTTGAGCAACTGATGTTGTGGGCATAGAGGTTGGAACTGGTATCTCTGGGGGCTTTGGTTTGCCATGAGGGTAGTAATACGGCCAAAAGTCCTGGGGGTATCTTGGAATTTGAGGCTTCTGGGCTGGTTCTTTAGCAACTGATGTGGTGGGCATAGAGGTTGGAACTGGTAACTCTGGGGGCTTTGGTTTTCCATGATGATGAGGGTAGTAATACGGCCAAAAGTCCTGGGGGTATCTTGGAATTTGAGGCTTCTGGGCTGGTTCTTGAGCAACTGATGTGGTGGGCATAGAGGTTGGAACTGGTATCACTGGGGGCTTTGGTTTGCCATGATGATGAGGGTAGTAATACGGCCAAAAGTCCTGGGGGTATCCTGGAATTTGAGGCTTCAGGGCTGGATCTTGAGCAACTGATGTGGTGGGCATAGAGTTTGGAACTGGTATCTCTGGGGGCTTTGTTTTGCCATGATGATGATGATGATGATGATGATAAGAATAATAATAAGGGTAGTAATACGACCAAAAGTCCTGGGGGTATCCTTGAAGTTGAGGCTTCTGGGCTGGTGCTTGAGCAACTGATGTATCGCTGGGGATTGAGATTGGAACTGGCATCTCTGGGGGCTTTGGTTTGCCATGATGATGATAGTAATACGGCCAAAAGTCCTGGGGGTATCCTGGAAGTTGAGGCTTTTGGGCTGTTGCTTGGTCAACTGATCCATCGCTGGGGATAGAGGTTGGAACTGGTTTCTCTGGAGGCTCTGATTTGCCATGTTGGTGATGGTAGTAGTAAGGCCAAAACCTTTGCAGAAATGCTTGAGAGTACCCAGGAGGTTGAGGTTTGAGTATTTCTTGGGATATGGGGGTAGATGGTTCACCAGTTTCAGTAGTTGATGGTTCTAGCATTGTGTCTGCTGCTGAACTCAGTGCATCAAGAGGAGAATGAGGCAGTAGAATCTGCAGATATGCAGGAGAAAGAGGTCCAAGGAAGGTTTCATTTGCAGTTGTAGAGATCATAGGACAAGAAATGACTGCAGAGTTCCCCTGCCATTGAATCCGCATCACATAACTCCCTCCCTGAAAAACATGAACATCCAGGTTGGTCCTCCTTATGCAATGCTTACAATAAGTATAATGGAAAAAGCAATACCTGTTGCATGATACCACATCCATCATAGGGTGTAGCATAGACAAGACCTCTGTAATTGGGAATGGTGTGTCCACAGTGAGGTGGCAACTTGGCAAGGGGAACAGGTGCACCATTACCTGTGATTTGCATAAAAAGGGGATTAAGACTTAAACCATATGGATTTTTCCTGTATTTATGCAGTTCACATTAAAAATAAAGTCTGAGTGGGACAGTAAATGACTAATGCAAGAAACTAAGATAGTGTTGGCATCAAATTTAGAAGACAGATAAATTCAAAGGTTACCTCGACAAAGCTCAATTTGTGCTACTTCTGGACCACTAAGTTGCAACTTCATGAGATCATCACCACACCTCAATTTTGGAGACATTGCATCCCAGGCTGCTTCAGAAGAACTGACTAGTTTCCCTGTAAGCAAGCAAGCAGAGATGGGAAGTAAAAGTACAAATACTTACAGAACTTAAATAGATTTTTCTGGTATCAGTAATTAACTATTTTTCTGACAACTTTTTACACTCCTTATATTTTTAAACAAATATCTGTACTTTCTACTTACATTTTCAAACCAGGTTCGTTACTTTAGTTTTAATCTTTATTTGGTGGCATCTCTAATAAATCATGAATCGGTTAGTCTTGACTGGCAAGCGCTACGATTCGGCTCATGCGCGCTCTGCGCCTCCATCAAAAGGTTTCTTTCGATCAGAGTAATTAACGCGAGAGACTCGAGAATGGAGTGGAAGTGCTCAGGTGGAGCAGAGGCAAAACTAATGATCTGGGCTGGGTTTCCCGATAACATTGTCTCTTAGCACGCTACGAAGACTCTTAAGGTATAACTTAACTGAAGGTATACCATTTCTAGGCGTGTTCCCCGAACCATACCTTAAAGGGATACTTTAGGATTTAGCATTAAGCTTTGTATTAGTAGAAAACCTGTAGTATCTCCGAATTACCGTGCTTTCTACCCTCATATCCCCCTGAGATGAGAGATTTATGTATTTTTTGTCTGGAAAAAATCCTCCGATGACGCAAAAATCGTAATTTTGCGTCATCGGAGGATTTTTTGGCCAGAGGCTAAAGAATACAGCCAGTAGGAGGGGCTGTCCTGCATGTGTTCAACCCGCCCATAGGAGGTGGGATCTCACTCACAGAATGTACACAGTTGCTGCGTTCCAAACCGCATACTTCCCTACTATTTAGTATGGGAAAAAGAGTAGGCGAGCAAAAAAGTATGTACGAATCCAAAAGAGTAGGCGAGAATTACCTGGGTGACGTACGAATTATCGCGAGATTCGGACTTAAGTGCGTTCGAATATGCCTACTTTCCTACTATATAGTAGGCGAAAACAGTACGTGAAGGAAGCAGTACGTTCGAAACATAAGTATTCATAAAAGAGTAGGCGAGAAGTTCCCGGATGGCTTACTGCTTCCGGACAGATTTTTGAGTGCTCATCTGATGGATACTCTTCTATCCCAGGAGGCCACGCGAGAGGATACGTCATTATCAAACATCGTAGAGATCAGCGACGCGGGCGCTTTCAAATGTGAGTAAACACGTTCCTTCTGTTAAAATCGCATATGTTGAACTACTGTAGAGTAAACTGTTGAAGGTGTAAAGACGTTACACAGTATAGTAGGCTATAGTTGTGATTTTGCTGTACGTTTTATTATAACGTTAGAAGGGAGCTCCAGTAAAGACACGTAAGTTACGTCTCTAAAGTGGATTTACATAAACAAGCCATACATCAAAGACGCTTATTTTAAATGTCTATTTACATCTGACAGGAAAATCTTGAAATATCACAACATGAAATAGACATCTGAGTGATAAATGTGTGCTATTATGTAGAACAAATCTATAAAGTAACTAACGTTAAACATAAGTTATCTATTTTATTTGTCCATTAGTAGTTGATAAATTGAGGAACATTTATGTTGGATAAAAAGTAAAAACAACCTCAACATGTAAATGTAGTGTTGAGCTCATAAATCACAGTAATGTGAATCTTGTCTGGATGTTACAGGGAATGTGTGTTTATCCGGTGAAGAGTGGCTCATGAAGGCTTTGAGTGAGTATACTACAGAAATGAATAACAACTATTTAAATCTTAAGTTATAGTTTATTTTAATTATTGTAGTTTCAAACAGAGCTATTGCAGCACTTTTCTGATTCTTGATTTCTGTGCATTTGCTGCACAGCTTTTGTGGTGGAGCAGGACCTGCAAGGGAAGATGATGGCAGCATTTGTGGAAAAAAAGCGTTTTTGTCTTCTAAATAATACTGAAATCAAATGACATTGTGCGGTTAAAATGACTGCTTTTGTGTTATGTTTGTGCATTTTGTAGGATCTGAAATGTCAACAGGCTGGTGTGAACACTGAGGATGAGGAGCCCAGAGCTGAATCCTGGAGATGGTGCCATGGACGAGTCCCTCCATCACTCCACCTGCCCTTATGAGACCCTCCATCACTCCACCGGCCCTTATGAGACCCTCCATCACTCCACCTGCCCTTATGAGTCCCTCCATCACTCCACCTGCCCTTATGAGACCCTCCATCACTCCACCTGCCCTTATTGCCTCAGATTGTGAAGCACAACACATCACGCAACAACCTCCGGCATGAAGGCACAGCTCACCTCTGGCGGTCAGCTGATTCATCAGAATAAAGCCGCAGAATGGGAACCGCTGTGTTGAGATGGCAGAAGGATGTGGGGTTCAGCGCCTGTAGCCTACTGTACATACATGATTGTAGTTTGAATAAAGCTTTGTTTCATGTGTTGACTTATGCATTTGTTTATTGTGTGATGGTGACTTTCATTCATTCTTTTACTAATTTATTAATATTTCTCAATGTTGTCAGTAAATAAAATATAATTATTTAATTAATGTTTTATTTAATTGTTTGAAAGAAAATGTAGATATGTTCATTATATACACATCTAGTGTGTATTCAATCATGCATAGCTATGTCATGACATACATTACAATTTGTTTGTTTTATTGAATTATATCATTTTCAGTAAAAAGTCATATAATTAAGTATTGGTCAGCATTTATCGTTTTTATTATTGTATGTTTTGGGGTGGGATAGCAATGCAATTCATTCTGAGGTAATATAAATTTTTAGTATATGATACTTAAATTTTTAGAGTACAAAATCAACAGTTTTCCTCCAAAGGCGAATCTTCGCACAGCTGACCTTTGTGCAGATATTACAAACGCTGAGGAAACCCGTTCTATGTAGGGCTGTCAAGTTACTGATGTTATGAGATCTGTAAAAAATCTCATTATGTATGCAAACCCATAATATATATATATATATATATATATATAATGGGTTTGCATACATAATATGAGATTTGTTACACAGGAAAAAAGAACCTACAAGGTTTAATATTTTAATATATATTTTCTTAAATAATTCATCATAATACATTTTAAAAAAGCATTTTTTGTTATTTATAGGCTAGGCCTGAGGGATGAAACAACAGTTAAATTCAACAAGAAAAAGAGGAAAAAATAAAGCAGTTAGCCACTTTTGCTTGTGGATGAAAATGTTTGGATATAAAAAATTAACAACATATTTAGAGATGACTATTTTGGGATTTCGTAATAGAAATAGGATAAAACGGTGGTTCACATTAGTAGGGTTAAATAAAAGAAATCAACCCTAAATGTATGCACAAAATAAATGGGCAGCAGTTTTTTTTAAAAGACCACAAAATGAGCAAGTTTAATCAATATCAAGATATTTACAGATAGATGAATTAAACGTGTCCGTTCGAATCTTTTAAGTTGTTGCGCGTGTGATAACGCGTCGTAGGTCACATGATAACGTCAACATGGCAGATGTCCGGCTCGCATTCATACTCAACGAGATTTGGCTATAAAGTACCTACTCTTTTAGCGCTCATTAAGTAAGTACTTATTGAAATTAAGTACCTACTCATTGAGTATGCGGTTTGGAACGCAGCCAGTGTCAGCCGTCTTTCTTTGGAAGCTAAGCTAACAGGCTCTTGTTCTATGGAGAAAGCCGAGTAGTAGGAGAAAGCTGAGCATTAGGGGTTACCATCCTCTTTTTCCCGGACATGTCCGGCCGTCGAGATCGTCGAAATGTCCGGGATTCGGCTTTTGCTTTCTGCAGTCGCCATTCATTGTTTACATGCACACCTTTTGTTTCAATCTAACTGAATTCATTCCGATTGGTGAATCTGAATGTAGGGTTTACATGAACGCTAAACAAGTGATCGATTGATGTGCGTTTTAACATTGGTAAGAAAATTCCCACTTCTCCGTGAGAGATAGGAGACCGGTGCATCTCAGTAATCAAGCCACCGGCCTCGCGCCGTTCTCCCGCGCCCCTCAGCCTTGTCCTGCTCGTCACAGTAAACATGATGAATGGTGACTGTAGAACGCAAAAGCCAAATCCCGGACATTTTGGGCGATCTCGAAATCCAGGGCAAACTCGTCAGAGTCTCACTAGTAGCCTAGCCTTGTTGTTTTCAACTGCGCTCTCTAACCGGTAGGCGTGGCTTGGGAGTGGCCTCCTAGGGCAGTGAAGCAAGTGCATTCTGGGAGTGGTTGTCTTTCATTCACATAAGCCAAAAATACATTGTCTGGCTTTTCTCAGTCTAGAAAGCTCCAAATTCAAAAATAATTTCACATTTCTTCAACATACATGACCTATTTTAAATACACATTCATCTTTCCAGAGGTGAAGTATCCCTTTAAGAAGCTGCTTAAGATATACCTTCTCACGTGCGACGTTACCCGGTGCTGTCTGTGGCGATGGTGCTGAATTGGTTGATATCAATGGCTCGAGAATCAATTATTCTCTCTTGCAGGGGCTGTTTATGTGAGAAAGCAGTGTTCTTTTTAAAAGAAGCACTTCAGAAATAGTTGAAATTGCATTTATTAGGACTCATGGGATATAAAAAAAAAAAAAAATCCAAATTATAATAGCCTATAATAGCCTGGCCTACATATTTTTAAATTGTATCATATATTGCTGCCATAATAACCATTTAAAATTTTTACGTGCTTTTTTCTCTTTCCCATTTTTTTTCGCTGAGGTGGAGCTGCGATGAAATATTGTTCTTGTAAATACTTTCCAGCATTTCAGTAAAAAGTGTACATCTAACGTACGGCGCTCGGCAGTGATCAAAAAGGATTTAAACAGTGAATTTTGAATCTCTTCTTGTAAACTCAGAGATGTGGATTCAGACGGCAATTAAATTATCACACGACCTGTTTGTCATAAAACAGTACTAATTTGGTCAGGGATTTTTACGCGCGTTGGGTGAGAAAAAAACACTGATATTATGGATTCGGACGGCACTAAAATCACCGACTTACCCCTGTAAATGTTTAAAATACTGTACAAGCCCATGAGAAACAATATTAGCGTCCGAATAGGACTTAACTGACAGTAGCCTATGCTTTCACTGGCCTTTAAAAGCGCTCTTTAATTAAATTAATAATATTGTAGCCTATAATATAATTAAATCTAACAACAATCAGTGTAATGACAATTGTATTCTTTGCATGAAAACACTTGAATTAGCCAAATTGAACACGGTGTATTAAAACTTCAGAATTATATTAATATAGACCTGCAACAGTGATAAGGTAAAACTAAGAGTGGTCCAGACCAACCTTCCGAACGCATGACTTACAGAAGGTATACTTAACTAAGAACGTTTCGGGAA
The DNA here is from genome assembly GCF_965113295.1 of Leuciscus leuciscus. NCBI lineage: Eukaryota > Metazoa > Chordata > Actinopteri > Cypriniformes > Leuciscidae > Leuciscus > Leuciscus leuciscus. Next base: position 16,468,102 of record NC_138730.1, on the reverse strand, counting down.
ATATGTATAACGATAAGGTACAGTTTAAGGTGTAACTTAAGAACGACGTAGCGTTAAGGAGGTTTCGGGAAACCCAGCCCTGTTTAGGACAAGTCAGTGCAAGTCAGTTTCATCTGGCTTTTGTAGTTTTGTCTTTAATTACTTAGCTAAGCATCAAACGTCTAATAACTGTTTGCAGCATCACCCCCATTACCTTCACTCAAAATACTGTATGCTAAAGGACATCATTTGCAGTGGATCTCAACCTTTTTTAATCCAAGGCCCCCCTCCTCTGGTTTGGGCTGCTCCAAAACAGTCAAAGAATACGTACGAGAGGTGGTGCTTGTTTTAATTGTTTACTTATTTTCTTATTTAACGTAGTAATAAATTTAATGAAATATATTTAAATTAATTTTAAGTCATCTTAAAATGCCCCCTGGAGGATCACTGAGGCCCTCTAGTGGGCCGCATCCCACAGGTTGAAAACCACTGTATTGTAAAGTTATAGTAATTAAGCAAACAAACATTCACGTGTCTTATAATAGGTTTAGAAGGAGCAATGGGGCAGACAACCCTTACAAAAATTAACGATGGTTTTACTATTTACATTTACATTTAGTCATTTAGCAGACGCCTTTATCCAAAGCGACTTACAAATTAGATTACTATATACAAAACCAAAAAACATGGTTACTATAGTTAAACCATAGTAACCACTAGGGGTGGGAATCGATATGCTGGCGCAAAATATCGATATTTTAATGACTAAAATAAGGTGCTCTAAATCGATTTCCCTGCTTTCAGCATCACTACTTCATGGCTCCTAGAGGTGGCGCTCAACACATGAATGAGGGAAAAGTGAACAAGTTAACTAGCCTAAGAAAGTGGGGTTTTTTTGTGTTTTTTTACGGGATGGTGGACAGCTGTGAGTCAAATAATAGATGCCCAAGCCAAGTTTAAGTCCAGAGTCTGGACCCACTTTGGCTTTTATACCATTGATGGAACAAACATGTTGTAAACGTTTAAGAATCCACTCTACAGCGCTCGGGGGGGGGGACTGGTATCGTCACATACCAAAGATGGTACCTTTGACAACACCATTACATCCCACGGTTATTTTAAGGAAGCTGGTAAACACTGATGTTCCAGGATTAAATTTTAAAATGTACCAAGTTTAGCCTATATAAAACAAGTTGATAAGCAGTTAAATGTATCAGTTTACACAAAGAAAAGTTTAAGATTTTAAAAAGTATAAGCATAAAAGGTTTAATTTAGCCTACTTCAAGTTCAATTTAATTTACAGACTGAAAAACTTTGTGCCAGTTTGGACTTGAATAAAGAGAAAAACTGCACTATCATGATGTATCATAGGATTGTCTAGCAATATATTTATCACTGAATTGCTGTATCATGATATTATCGGTATCGTGAGCCATGTAGCCTATCGTATCCCGAAGTACCCTGTGATTCCCACCATAACCACAAATTAACCATGGTTCTGCTACACTAACTATAGTTGAACCATGGAATTTGTAGTGAAACTATGGTTATACTAATGGTAATCAACCCACCAAAAAACATACTATACTTTTACTATAATAAAACCATAGTTAATTTTAATATGGGGAAAAAATGTGACTCATGATATGCAATGACATGTTCAGTGTTAGGATTTTTCTATAAAGATATTGTCATGCAATTATTATTATACTAATTTTGACAAGCAATTTAGAAAATATAGTTGTTAATCTAGAGTATTCACCGGTAAGTAATTTTAAGAAAAAAATAACACATGGTCATAACTAAGGCTGCACGATTATGACAAAAATCATAATTGTCGATTATTCCCTTGAAATTGTAATTATGATTATCACAATTTACATTGAATGAGGTTTTGAATAGTTTGGCCATGGGACCCACATTACCTCGGTCATCAGCTGCTACCCAACTTTTTAGGAATTATATAGGCCTATAATACATTTGTTTACACAAAAATTGACACAAGTACTGTCCCCCTTTACTTAATATACAAATAAATTGTAAGAATATGACTAATACTGATAAATAAACAGTAGGCCTACGAGGTTAAGCAATTAAATAGCAGTCCCAAACTAGTTTGTTAATACAATCTTGGTATGAGCCACCACAGTTATTTAAAAATATACAAAATAACCAATAAGTGGCATTTTGGGGTTATGGAAACAACAGTTACCATGGTGATACACAATACTTACAAGAACTGTTAAAGTGAGTGGCGGCTACGAGCGCAGTATAACGACTGACAGGTGAGGTGAGAGACTTTATTTCGTATCAAGTTATGAAAATAACGATAGAATAATAACACTGACATATAGCCTGACAACATCTCATCTTTCCGCAAATACTGATTATGGACAAAGCGTTTTTTTTCTCATTTAAAACGTAACAACGTTGCATGCTTGTAGTTTATTTTGCGCTTCATATTAGTGAAGCGATATACAGCGCGCTCCGTCGCATTTGCGCGTGCAATTGAAGAGTCCGCGCTACCGCATGTATCGCGACTGACAGGACAGGAAAGTCAGTTTTTCCTGAGGTGAGAGCGCGACTTTATTTCAGTCAGTGTACACTTACGTCTCTGGTAGTTCCTATTGTGCTGGGTTATCTGAAGTAGTCGTGGTTCGACTCTCAAAACGTAACATGCTCTAGTCTAAACCTTTTTACAGTCTATGGTCTAAACACACCACGCAGAATAATGTAAGCGGATTTTTTTGTAATCGCGGTTTTGAACGAATACGTAATCGCGATTAGAAATTCGATTAATTGTGCAGCCCTAGTCATAATAACTAACACTTTAAATGTAACTGAAATAAATTTACATTATGTGCAAACAAATTACAATGAGGTGGTTGTTTTGCAACAAGTTGGAGAGTCCCGGAGACATGCTGATGGAAATATTGATAGGTTAACAAAATTTGAAATGCAACTTGCAAATTCTTTTGTATTAAATAAATGTATTAATATGAGGTGAGGTCCAGTTACCAGTGTGATACTAAAACAGGTAGTAGTAAGTACGTTTTACTTGAGTAGTCTATGAGCCTCAGCCCATAGGCCTAGGCTACTTAAAAAAAAAAAAAAAAAAAAGGGAAAAAAACAAACACATTTTTACCAGTCTCTTTAAACAGAAGTAGCCGCTATCTGTTCTTCTACTTGAGTGAAGGAAGGGTGTACTTTTGCCATAAGTAGGCTAGCCTAAGTAAATAAATAAAACAAACTGGAAAGGCTTTGCAAACACATGTGGATAACCTATTACATTGGACTTAAGCATAGCCTAAATGAAATTAAACCAAGCGATCATTACATAGGCCTACCTGCGACACTGGGGTCGTCACCAAGGTGCTTAAAATCAGCCAAGGACTCATCAAATCCCTCGTGGTCTGACATAGAATGTTCTGATTTATTCCCGCCCACTCCATCGTTTGTTTCTTGCTTTCCAGATAATTCTAGCACACTGCGGCACTCTATTAAAATAATGCATGTGAAAAACACGAAGAGTTCCTGCCGTATTTTCCCACACGCCATTCTGCTACGTGCGTGTTCCTGTGACGTGTTTTTTAAAGCATTTGCACATTACGTAAATTATCGCGCATAAGTAAAATCACCTGTTCCCACGCGAGATTCAATGCCTGCTGTGTTTCTTTCTTTTTTCTCTCTCCTCCAAAATCTAATCTACGAGCGTTATTTGCAAATTAAAAGTTTATTCTGGTTATATTACTTCATTTCTCGATGAATTATATTACTTTTTATCTTACAGTTTTAGCACGTGTGTAGCCTATATTTAAATAACAAAAAATAATTGTAATATTGCAAACTTTTCTGTTGACATAATAAAACCTGTCCTGAAAGTTTAAACAGTCGTTAAAAGTTTGAATTTGTAATGTTATAGATGTTCCATGCACATAGGCGTTGCTAAGGTGTTGTATGGTTGCAGGGATGGTGATTTCCATGCTGCAGTTGCTAGGAGTTGCTACTGTGTCCTGACTAGATTGACATTTTGTGATGGATATTCACAAATAAAATACAAACATATAGGCTAGTAAGAGAAAACAAATTAATGACATTTTGTGATGGATATTCACAAATAAAATACAAACATATAGTAAGAGAAAACAAATTAAATAGACTATAGATGACTTATTGGTGAAAATATTGGTGCAAAGATCATAAGAAACAAATGCAGCAGAAATGTGCTTCTGCGTGGTGTTTCAACACTCAGGTCTGTCTGAACACTACGGTCTCCCACAGAGTTTGATATTACAGGCTGGACAACTCCTCTCAAATATCCATGGATACCATCAACACTGAACTGGGTGCATGCCTTCAATGCACTGTTGTGGAACAATCCAAATGGTCTATTCTTTCCATCAGGTTTGATCAGTGTGACTCAAAACTTCAGCGGAATAAAACTTTATTAGACAGTCTTTCAGTAACAGTAATTTTCCCATACAGTGTACGAGAAACTACAGTCTAAAATTGGTCCAGACCATTGGACTAGCGAATATTGGCTCCCAGTCATAGGCCTACATCACGATCCCATGTGATATGGAAAATCAAGAGAAAACTTTTCAGCCAGGTGAGCACGTGAATTCATCATCTTTTGCAGACTTTGTTTAGAATTTAGAGTGTTGTTCGTCAGAAACCTGCTAAGTTTTGTAGTTGTTTGTACAGTTATAAAGTTACTTTTTTTAAAAGTTTTTTTTTAAACCCTTTTCTACAACTCAAAGTATATCAATGAGCTAAAGAAAATATGTGGACAAAAGACAAAAAAGACAAAAAGTGTAATATTTTAAACTCGCATGCAAGAATAAACAACAGATAAAATTATACATTTTTCTTATATTTTGATGTTAAGACATCTAACTAAAACACGAAAATAATACTACATGATGTGTATTACAGACCCATAAAAGATTATTATAATTGTGTGCTCATTCAAGTTACTTTTCACATTATCAGATGCTGATTCTGCAGTGATGGATTCAGAGATTGGAACACTTATCAAATATATTGATTGTGTAAGAAACATTTCATCTGATCATTTTTGAAAGTTTTTAAATTATTATTTTTGTACTTTTTCCACATCACTTATAAGTCTCTTTATTATGTTTAAACATTTCAGTACAACAAGAAAGTGGGTTAGCTTCCCCTCCACCGCCCCACTTCTAGTATTGTTTAAAAAATGCATGCCTTTTCTCATATCCAGTTCACCCTTACGTTCTCTCCACACCATTTTCTGTGGTGTCCAGCAGATGGAGCAGGAGTATTTCCAAACACTGGAATCCTCACCAGATCTCTGTCATGGGCTTCCAGGAGTCCTAAGATACAAAAGAGAGTCCCAAGAGAGGATGTACAGTCAACAGGTTGCCTATTCATTTGATTTATGTCATTTTAAAAGTGTAACATCTTAGAAAATTACTTATATTGAATAAATAATTTGTTTTACCCAGCCCCAACCTCAGCGGGACTCTCCAATATGCTGTCAGTTCTGTGGTTTGAAAGCTTGGCCTCCTCTGGATCCAGGATTTGCGGGGACTCGAGAGGTTTGACTATTGAGAAAGGACATAGCCGACACAAACACTTATTGAGTTTTGGGAAAAGTTACTTTTAATTGTAATGCGTTTAAATATTATGTTGCTCCCTAAAAAAAGTAACAAATTGGGGCAGTTACTTTTTATGGAAAGTAAAGTGTTACCTTTCTTTTGCATTACTTTTTCTCACCTGTGCTAGGCTTGCTTGTTTTTTTTTTTTAATAAGTAAAGTCAAGCCAAGTCACCTTTATTTATTTCGTGCATTTTACAATACAGATTTCTTCAGAGCAGCTTTACAGTGAAAACAGGAAAATAATGCAACAAAGTTTGTTTTGGCTGTACAGCAGATCTAGAACAAAATAGTGTCATTGTCAAGCATAAGTAAGTTCAGTGTTGATTAGCTGTAAAAATAATTTATTTGCCGCTCTGGAGAAAACAGTGATGTCATCGTCCAGCTCAGTTCAGTTCTCATATAATGGTGTCAATGCAGGCAGATCAATAATATTGTTGAATATTAAGTGTCCCCAACTAAGAAAGCCAAAAGCCAAAGTTTACAAAGGCGACAGTGGAAAGGAACCAAAACTCCATCAGGTGACAGAATGCTGAAAAAAACCTTGGGAGAGACCAGGCTCAGTCGGGGGGCCAGTTCTTTTCTGGCCAATGAACGAACAGTGTATTATTATGATTCAGGCAGCATTACAGGTCAGAAGTCAGATTGGATTGGAACAATCAGAATATTTATCCAGTTCCATCTGTTTGAAGATCGAAGTCACACCGACATGGAGACGGGTTTATTGAGGATCAGTGCCGATGGCTGATGTCGTGTCGATGAGGAGAAAGTCTACACTCTAAACAAAAATGGTGCTAAATAGCACTAAAAGTGGTTCATTGGCTTGTAATCATAGGGGAACCACTTTAAGTGCCATATAGCACCTACCTTTGTCAAATGGTGCTATGTAGAACCATAAGAGGTGCCATATAGCACCTTAACCACCCCAAAGAACCGCTAAAGAACCGCTGAAGAACCAAACTGGGCTTAACAGGTTCTTTAAATGGTAGTGGTGCTATATAGCACCTTAACCACCGCAAAGAACCCCTGAAGAACCGCTGAAGAACCATTTTTTTTTAGTGTGAGTTGACACAATCTCTGCTGACACTTCAGGGATGCGTTGTGGTCGTGCCTAGGTGCAGGTCCACCATCTGATCCGGACACTGCCCGGATCCGTTTGACTACATCAAGCGTTGTGGTCGACAAGGTGCAGGTCTTCCATCTGCAGTTGATTTTGATATTCGAGGTATTATCAACGGGACAGAATTTTGAGATCGCAATAGACGTTGAAGGACTATAATGCTTTAAGAGCTCGCTCAAGTACTGGGGAGCTAAACCATTTAGTGCTTTGTAAGTAATCAGCTAGATTTTAAAATGTATGCGATTTAATAGGGAGCCAATGCAGTGTTGACAGAACCGGGCTAATATGGTCATACTTCCTGGTTCTGGTAAGAACTTTAGCTTCTGCGTTTTGGACCAGCTGGAGTTTGTTTATTAAGTGTGCAGGGCAACCACACAGTAAGAGCATTACAATAATCAAGCCTTGAGGTCATGAATGCATGAACTAACTGTTCTGCATTTGTCATTGAGATTATATGTCGTAGTTTAGATAAACGATGGAAGATTCCTTAAAATGGAAGAATGCGGATTTACAGATGCTATGGCGTTGAAATGAAAGATTGGTATCAAAGAGCACACCCAGGTTCCTAACCGACGATGAAGACTGGACAGAGCAGCCATCAAGTGTTAGACAGTATTCTAGGTTATTACATACAGAGAGGTTTTTGGTCCAATAATTAAACCCTTTTTTTTTTCAGAATTAAGTAGTAGGAAATTACAAGTCATACAATTTTTTATATCAGGTGCATTCCGTTAATTTTGTGAAATGGTAAGTTTTGTCGGGGCGCAAAGAAATATATATATATATATATATATATATATATATATATATACATACATGCATAAATAGAGAGAGAGAGAGATCGAGAGAGAGAGAGAGAGAAAGAGAGATCAGCATAACAGTGAAAACTAATGCCATGCTTCCTAATGCAGGGGTAACATGTACAGGGCAAAAAGTTATTATTGTTGGCAAATGTAAAGGACCTTTCACACCAAAAGTGAAATGAATAATAGTCAAGGATAGTCAAGGTCCTGTCCAAATACTTGCGGTCTTTACACTTGACCACTTGTCTACTTACATGACGTATTTCCTGTTTTTGGCCCTGTATTTGTAAGTGTTCAAGTAGGCATGAAGACCGCAAGTGTGTGTAGAACATTTGATTACCCGATAGGACACACTTATAGGGTTGCAAAAATGCATGTGTTTACAGAGCTTTATTCTGATTTTCAATACTTTGCATTTTAAAATAAACTTCTAAATGTCTGTTCAGTAGTTGTAACAGAAGACTTGTTGTGGTGCTTCTAATTAAGTTATAAAAAGCAGTTGCAAATGTTATGTTACAAAATACACCCATAAAATGTGCAACACTTTCCCCCGGTTTCACAGACAAGGCTTAACCTAGTCACAGACTAAAATGCATGTTTGAGCTGTTTTAACTGAAAACAACTTGCACTGACATATCTTAAAATATGTCAGTGCCATTGTTTTGTCTTAAGATGCACACCAGTAATGTTTGTTTCAAAGGCATGTTTATAAAAGCTACTTAATTGTCCTAATTAATGTCTATGAAACCAGGCCTTTTATATTTTACTACCAAATTATATCTCGTGATTTCAGGGCATGTGAGTTCCCGAACATGATGCATGATGGGATCTTGGGTTTAGTGTGTGTTCAGAGCACTGCACATTGGCATTTTGGCATGAGACATGGGACAGTCTTGTGAACTTACTTCCTGTTGCACACTTCAGAATCTCATTTTCTGAGTTTGCATTTCACTGTTTTTATTCATTTTGAGGAATACTGAATCTGTTCAGAATACTGTTTTTGTGGAAGTGAGATGAGTCAATGCCTGCTCACATTTAGTCTCGTTATACTTTATACTGATTACTCTCAACATGGGGACAGGAGAGGTGTCAGTCAATACATGGGAAAACTTGCATTACTTAAAAAAATAAAAATAAAAAAAATAAAAAAAGACATTTTGTTGTTGAAAAAAGTAATCTGATTACATAACTTGCGTTACTTGTAATGTGTTAAACCCCAACACTGCCCTTATTGCTTCAACACTAAATCTATGAATGTCTAATTGGACTTCAGGACTTCTGCTGTGAGAACTACAGAGAGTTGTTCGATATTGTGGTCCATGAAAAGCTTCTGTCTATGAGACGTTCTGAGGCACAGCCAATCGGACCTGGTCAACTAGATGACCCCTTCATCAATGAGGACGAAGAGCTTCAAGAAAAAGCACGAGAAAGAGGAAAACACAGGTTTGATTTGTACAGTACTACATACTACTGCTTAAAAGTTGAATATTTATTTATTCATTTTTATTTCAGCAAGGATGTATTAAATTGAACAAAAAAGTGAAAGTAGAAATCTAAAAATATTTCTATTTTTAGATTTCTGTTTTCTTCCTATTCATCAAAGAGACTTGAAAAAAGCATTATGGTTTTCACCAAAATATTAAGCAGCACAACTGATAATAATACAAAATGTTTCTTGAGCAGCAAATCAGCAGGATCATTTGACACTGAAGACTGGAGAAATTATGCTGAAAATCCAGCTTTTACATCGCAGAAATATATATATGATAATATAATTTCACAGTATTGCTGTTTTTACTGTACTTTGATAAATAAATGCAGCCTTGGTGAACATAAGTGATTTCTTTCAAAACGATTAAAAAATATATATATTACTGACCCCAAATGTTAGAATGTCAGTGTACATGGCATATGCACTTTGCTGTGTTGTTACTTGAGCATGTTGTTATGAAAACTGAAATGTGTGATTTTGTTTATACTTATCATTCCTTTGGTTTAGTTTCAGACAGCAGCAGAGAGAGAAACAGATATATGACAGAGCTGCTCATTCCAGTTTATTGGTATCCAAAAACAGTGAGTATCCACATATGTGAGTGAGAGCATGTGTTTGACAATTTACCCATGGATGGATAAGTAGCCTAACAACAATGAATATTCACACCCAGAAATGAAAATTCTGTCATTATTTACTCCCATGACTAGAATTTACCTTTCCGTGGACAGTCACCATTTCACAAAAGTGGTCCATTGGACAATATTCCAAGTCTACTACAATACATTTGTATGGGGAATATATAAAATTATTCAACCCCCATTGCAAATCAGATTTATTGGCAACATTTACAGACTTTCAGCTGTTTGCAATGAACAAATCAAACAAAAGTAATTGAAATAGCTCAACACAACAAATGTTTCAAATGTTTTCCCCAAATTCAACTGAAAATGCAACTTGACTTCTCCAGTCTCAAAATTATTCAACCCCCTGTCAATTTTATAGTTTTAAAGTGTGTGTGTGTGTGTGTGTGTGTGTGTGTGTGACATATTACTAAGATATCATTCAGTGACTGCATGTTGAGGGGGTAAATTAATAATTTCTCTCCTCAGATGTGCCTCATGATAATTCAGTTATTAGTTTCCGTCTCTCTAACTGTGCACCCAAAGAGGATCTTTGGAAAGTTAAAGAGTACATGCATGAGGACGAGATCTTCGGACAATGGACACGTGATAAGTCTTCTGCACTGGGGTCAGTTGAGTTTGGCTTAACTCATCACCAGGTAACTGACCATAATAATTTACTCTGTTAGAAAGTTGTATTATCATGGTATGGAAGAAGCTTTGTTTCCGCCACGGAATAGAAAATAAAAAAGGTAAGTGCGACTTTTTTTTCTCAGAATTGCGAGTTTATATCTAACAGTTCTGACTTTATAACACGCAATTGTGGGATTATCTTTACATTTTTTTTATTCCGTGGTGGATCAAGCTTCCATAATGAGGTCCTTAAACTAAACATCTGGTCTCTTTTTTTCAGAACAATTCAAGTTTCTTGGAGAAGTACTATTCTAATGGAGATAAATTTCTTACTGTGTTTCCAGATGGTTCTGCACAAGTTTTGTATCCTTTTAGCTATAATCTAGAATACTATGTGGGTACTTTTAAGTAGCAATATGTCACCAGTGTCAAAGACAAATATCCGCTCTGTGACAAACAGAATGGACAATAAAGTTGACAGCTCGACAACTAAAAATGATGTTTTTGTTGATGATGTTGGCGTGCCGTTCCCACGCCAAGCCGCGTTCATCAAAGACGGACGCTCTCACTGCGAGAACGCAAGTCTCGCCTCGCTGCATTCCTGGTGCGCGGCTCAGCAGCGACCCAGGCTCAGCGGAGCCAGAAGTCAAGCCACGCCTCTGCCCGGCCAACGCTACCCATTTCCTCTCAATGCTGTAACAGGTGCTGTTCTCCCGCCTTAGCATGAGATGCAGCCTGTAATACTTCAACCATTTGCCTCTCGACTCAGGGCATGGTAGGCCATCCCCCAAGTGTTGAGCTGAATAATGGGGGCAATCAAACAAGGTTACTCGCTTCAATCCGCTCGCAGACCATGCTTCAAGGGCATGGTCTGCAGTTCGGTACGAAGCACCTCCGTTCCTAAGTGATGAATTTTGTTAGCGAAAGCAGCTGTAGAGACAGTTCCTCCAGCTCACAGTGAGTCAGACTTTTCTAGCCGCTACTTCCTCGTTCCCAAAAAGGATGGTGGCCTCAGACCCATCCCCAATTTCAGTCATCTGAACCGCGCTTGATGAAGCGGCCATTCAAGATGCTAACATTAAAAACAAATCCTCTCACAGGTATGCCCAGGGGATTGGTTTTTCTAAGTGGATCTGAAAGATGCCTACTTTCATATCCAGATAGCCCCCCACACCAGACCGTTTTTGAGATTTGTGCTTGAGGGGGTGGCTTACCACTATACTGTCCTTTCATTCAGACGGTCTCTGGCACTGCACACTTTCACAAAGTGCAAGGATGTGGCCCTCTCCCCTCTGAGACAGAAGGGAGTGTGCATCCTGAATTACCTTGATGACTGGCTCGTATTGGCCCAGTCAGAGGCTGAGTTAGACACTTAAAGATTCTTGCTCCTCAGCCTTTTGGAATGCCTGGGACACAGGATCAACTTAACCAAGAGCTCACTTTCTTCCAGCCAGTGCATCACCTTCCTGGGAGCAGTTCTTGATTTGGCCCAAATGCTGACCTGGCAGCTTGCGGCATCTTTCAGAGTCTGGGTTTCACTCCCCCTCAGAGCCTTTCAGAGGATGCTGGGCCTAATGGCATCCACATCATCAGTAATTCCACAGGGTCTGCTACACATGCAGCCCCTGCAGTACTGGCTGAAACCCTGTGTCTCAGACGCCTTCGTATTAAGGTGAACCATGGCTGTATCATGGACCTGGCCTCTTGGAAGGACCCTCGTCAGCTCCAGACCGCCATAGACTTGGGGTTGATCTCCAGAAGGAAGGTAGTCTCTACAGATGCCTCCAACATGGGTTGGGAAGCTCTGTGCGAGGGCAGGCTGACATCCAGGCTCCTGGTCGAGCATGGAGAAATGGCTACATATCAACTGCCTAGAAATGAAATACTGGTGGTTTTTCTAGCCCTCAAAACCTTCCTACCAGACCTGAAAAGGGCACCATGTCTTCGTCTGCTCGGACAACATTGCAGTGGTGTCCTACATAAACCACCAAGGTGGGCTCAGATCAAGGCCTCTGTGAGACGCCTTCTCTCATGGGCATGACGCAACCTGCGCTCACTAAGAACAGCACACGTGCCGGGCAGACTTGACCAAGGGGCAGACGTGCTGTCCCGGAGCAAAATGTCCTCAGGTGAATGGACGTTCTATCTCCAGACTGTTCACAAGATCTGGAGTATCGTCGGGAAGGCAGAGGTCGACCTCTTCGCCTCAGAAGACAACTCTCACTGCCCAATTTTTATCTCAAAGGACAGGGACGCGCTGGCCCAGAAATGGTCCAGCCTTCCCCTTTACACCTTTCCTCTGGTTGCGCTGCTCCCTCAGGTCATCAGACGGAATAGGGAGGACAGATGTGTAGCCCTTCTGGTAGCCCCTCTCTGGCGGAACCAGTCATGGCTTCCTGAGTTGATGCAGCTGCTCGCAAAAGCCTGTGGCCAATTCCCCTCAGGATGGACCTCCTTTCCCAGGCAAAGGGAACGATTTCACACCCTCAACCCAAGTTGCGGGCCCTCCATGTCCTGTCCACGACAGGAGCCTATGGACCTCTCCGCGAGAGTCCTTAACACTATTTCTGAGGCTAGAGCCCCATTCACTAGACACCGCTATGGCCTTAAGTGGCCTGTCTTCTCTGACTGGTGCACAGTCCGGAGTGAAGACCCGACGTCCTGTGTGATTTCACTGGTACTGTCTTTCCTGAAGGAGCTGCTGGACAAGGGGCGCACCCATCTCCACGCTCAAAGTCTATGTGGCGGGCATAGCAGCATATACTGCTCCTGTGGCCGGCCAGTCTATAGGCAGGAACAAGTTATTCGTTTTCTGAAGGGGGCCAGAAGGCTGAACCCGCCTCGTCCCCCTCACTATTCCAACATGGGATCTGTCTACAGTCCTTAGGGCCCTCTATTCGAGCCGCTCCAATCAGCTGAGCTGCGGCCCCTTTCGCTAAAGACCGCCTTCGGTCAAGTGAGTGGGTGACTTGCAAGCTCTCTCTGTGAGTGCGTCTTGCCTTGAGTTTGGGCCTAATTGCTGTAAAGTCGTCCTCAAACCAAGACACGGCTATGTACCTAAGGTGCTCTCTACTCCGTTCAGAGCACATTTCATTACTCTCTCTGCTCTTCCAGCTTCAGAGGGCAAGCAGGAGTTGCATTTACTCTGCCCTTTTCGGGCCTTAAGAGTATATATCTAGATCTTTGCCCAGTTCAGGCAGTCAGAGCAGCTCTTCTTGTGTGAAGAGTAATTCTAATTATCTGAGTTATTTTGCTTTTTTTTCCAGATTCAATCATCGTCTTTTTCTTGCGTACTAGAGAATGTACGCACATGCGCTCTCTTCAAAATGGTGCTTTAAATCACTCGACAAACTAAAAGATGTGATTTGTATATATTCTAATTTGAAATGTAAGATATAGATTTTACTGAATATAGATTTTACTGAATGTCAGCTTGCTTATTTTGCTCAAGATAATGATTTATTAAGTCCACATGTCATGCAAACAAGAAACTATGCTTCTAACCACAGGTCGAGAGCTGCTGTTCCAACCACTCAACTTTGCGATGCTGTTTGCGAATGTTCGTTGGAACTATAGTTTCGGGAAATATAGACTCGCTAAACTATACTGATGGAACTTGCGATCTGGCTAACAATGCTTTCGGGAAACGTACCACACAACCAAAACACAATGAATCCAAAAAAGAACATGTTACAATATTATTGGGAGATACAGAGTGAAATCTGATATTTAAATGCATTTTATGTAAGTAATTTGCAAAACTGTTATAAAATCTGATTGATTTACATTACAAGCTATTAGAATTTCATCTCATTTTGGGGTCACATCAATTTCAGCAACTGCATCTAATTGCATAGTTTTCCTCCTAAAGTTTGAGCTCCATATTCTCCATTGTCCATATTCAGACTATTATTTCATTTGTCAGGCTTTACAGGTATAAATGAGTAATTAGTAATATCTGGGATTATAGTGTGACTTTAGATTTCAGTAAAAGACACTAACTATAAGTATTTTACTGTAAAAAAAAAAAGAAAAAGAAAAAAGGCTGGATTATGGTACAACATATATCATTATAAAAATAGGGTATTTCTTCAATGACATTGGTAATGGAAAACTTTTGCATGGAGCTATCTTGATGCATCCACACAGGGTTTGACACCTTGGGATAAGATGATTTTACAGTGATTTGAAAATTAGTTAATTTATTATCTATTGCTGTTGATTGTCCTTATTGTCATGGCAATAGCTATCCTTCAGGAAACTTGGCTATCATCATTCTCAGCTGTAAGAAGGAAAGGATCTGTATCGTACGGGATGACATGACGACGACTCTTTGTCCAGTCAGAGCCCTCTTTCAGTCTAATGGCAGAGCCACTTGTTACCATTGCAACGGCAGCATTTGGTATGGTCGAATTGTTATTACACTGACACGAATCTGAATGTCTCAAATGGACTGATTCTTGATCTAGGGGAGGAGGGGAAAGTTTACCTTACCTTAAAGGGATAGTTCACCCAAAAATGAAAATCCTGTCATCATTTATTCACCCTCATGTTGTTGTATGCCTTTCCTTCTTCTGTGGAACACAAAAGAAGATATTTTGAGAAATGTGTTTTTTTAATGTGCATTTTTATGTTAACCACTGGCTTTATTTTAGACGTCTAACCAAAAACCCTTTCAAAAAACGCCATTAGGATGATAGAACCGGAAGTGCTATAATGCTAACTTGTATCTGGGTTTTGGCCTACAAAAATACATCATCCCTGCAGTGCTCTATTTGGAAGACAACATTTATTTGACAATAAATACTGTCAGACAGATGGGTCCAATCTAACCACGGGAACATTAATATTTATTAAGATATATTAGATATCATGAACATTAGATATTAGATATCATGAACATTAGATATCATATAACATTAGATATCATGAACCAAAAATTTATTTATAATAAATAATAAATGCATTTTTTAACCTACATTTTTATATACACTAATACATTGTAACTTTAAAGGGATAATTCTCCCAGAAGAATTTTTTTTTAAATCTGTCATCATTTACTCACCCTTGTGTCTTTCCAAATCCTTAGACTTTTGTTCATTTTTGAAACACAAATGAAGATATTTGAAACCTGAAAGATTTTGGTCCTTCCACTGCAAGTCCACAAAACCAAAACAGTGACACTTCAAAATATTGCGTTGCACTTTATTTTACAGTCCTGTTTCACATGAACATACTAGTATTTATTGTATTTATTGTAGGAATGACACTAACTACTAACCCTGAACCTACCTCTAAACATGTGGGTAAGTACACTATAAGTACATTAAAAGTGCACGTACTGTAAAATAAAGTGCAATCAAATATTTGTAAAACCAATATGAATCAAGCGGTTTAATACAAGTCTTCCAAAGAGACATGATTGATTTATAAGATGAACATATTTAATTTAGGCTTTTATTCACTTCTTATTACTTTCAAATTGTAGTCTGTTACTAATTCCAAATTCCAAAAACCATAGTTAGTAACATAATCCATTACTACTGTTTGGTTACTTTTGATCTAACTTGTTTGTTACATTGAATTGAATAGAATAATATTGTACCATATTGATGTAAGAAAATATATTCCATTCTTTGTTATCAACAACATGTAGTGCATTAAACATTACATTACTTCAGGGGTTCGTGATGGAACTCCAGGGGGTTTGTGAGTTTAATGAAAAGCTAATAATTAAAAAAATAAAAAAATATATAGGCTATAATAAAATGTTTAATAACTGACTAGTGGCAGGTCTCTGTGTGCAATTTCACAGGACTTCCTGAATGTATATAAAAGATGTGCTTTTTTTTAAGAAAAGAAAGTGTAAAATATAAAAAGAAGAATTATGGAGAAGCAATAAATTATCAATTATTTACTGCCTTTATTATGTAATTCAGATGACATGTAATCAGTTACTACCCAGCATTATATATATAATAGTGCTGTCAAATCGGTTAATCGCGATTAGTCGCATCTATCATAAAAGTTTGTTTTTATGTGTGTATTGTGAGCGTCATCTTCTCAGTTCATAAACTCACGTCAGAGGCCCACACAGAAGAAAATGAATAGTTGAATAAAAGTTGTTATTTCTGCGCACAAAAAGTATTCTCGTCTCTTGATAAACTTAAGGTTGAGCCTTAACTTTTCTGGACCGGCAGAATGAAATTGCCTAGAAGCCTATGAAGGAGTGAGCCAGCTCAAAAATAATCAAAAATATCTTAATTTGTGTTCCGAAGATGAACGAAAGTCTTACGGGGTTGGAACAACATGAGGATGAGTAATTACTGACAGAATTTTCATTTTTGGGTGAACTAACCCTTTAATAGATGGACATAAAGGAAAAATATCTTCATTTGTGTTCTGAAGATGAACAAAATGCGTGTGGGTTTGGAACGACATGAGGGTGAGAGTAAATGATGACTAACCCGTTATAAATTGAACTCTATATAACTAAACTGTAGTATAAGTTGAACTGTGACGTGGCTCTTGTTTCCTGTGGAGCAGGTTGAGTACGGATGCTTGGGGTGGGCGGAGTCTAGATGAGAGCGGGAGAAGGATCAGAACGTGGAGCTGGACAGACCAGGCTCAAACACCAACACCCCTGAGACCACTCTTTCTGTCACTCAACAGAAGTATAGGGGTCCGGGTTCTTGGCCAACAGTTGGTGTTTGTGTCATTCCTTGCTTCAGGACAGCAAGCCAGGTTCAGAGTAGGCAGCTGTGAGTCGGTAAGAAAGTGCACAAGTCCTGTCTTTTAATCTGATCACCAATTTTAGCTATTCATATGAGAGTTTTGAGACATTTTCTTGATCCGTCACACTTATTACTCAACTCAGATTGGTCCAGCTAAGTGTTTTGTCTGCCGTGTCTTTGCTTACAGTCCAAAGAACACAACACTCCTCCTCAACCCCTCATGTGTAAAGAGGAACTAGTACTCCTGGCATGCAAGGTTGGCCTTCACATGGCTCTGATACGGTTACAGCAGTGCCAAGCCTTCCCATCCAGCCTCACACATCGGAGGATCAGACCTCCACCTTTCCTTCACTCGCTGGTCCGAAGGCTGCGGAGTTTGAGCCACAGAGTACAAATGGAAGAGCCAGACAAGGCCTTCATCCAGCGCTGCCTGCAGGCCTGTCCATGAACTGACACTCATGCAAGATATGCTAGTCTCGCTTGGCTAAAGGTGCAGTCACATTAGCGAAATCTCATGGGCAAAAAGAGTTCCATTGTCAATAGTGTAGCGATTATGAAGCACAGAGCTCACACAGAAGTCACTTTCAAACCAAGTAGCTTGCTGTGGCCAACGTGACAAATTTGCGTGAGCAACTTAAACCCACTGAGAAATAAATATATGTGGGGAAATCTTTCGCCCTCACTTGAAATTCCGATTGCTTGGATTCTTATCGGAACGACTGCTAAATTGCCTGCTAAAATATGTCAAATATGTTAAAAACAAAAAGTTAACAATAAATAGAGGTTCACCATCAAAAGTGACCACAGAAAGAAAATCTTAAAGGGACAGTAAACCCGAAAATGAAAATTATCTCATCATTTACTCACCCTCATGCCATCACACATTTATTTGACTTGTTAACACTGAATGTAATCAAATCCGAATCTTTCTCGCGTTTCGATTTCAGTTAATACAGGTGGAGCTGGGGAAGGTGGAGGGTTTCTGAAAGCACGTTTCAACTACAGCAAATGCTAACAAAGTATTTGAAGGTTGAGCACACAAGCTCATTGGCTACTGTAGCAGGAACCAATCAGCTGTGCCCTAAAGACAATGATGTGATCCAAGCAGATTGAGTTAAGGACCATCAGCCTGTGCTGTCTAGAGTTTCATCACAGAACTTTATATTCGCTTTTGGGTAACTATTCATATACGCTTCAAGATCGCCCTAAATCTTTCTAATAATACAAGAATAGCTTCTTTAACCTAAATAACCAACGGGGGTGTCATGCACAACATTATTATTTTTTTAAAGTTAAGTCAACTGATCACTTTTTACAGTGGACTGAGCTGGATGACGACATCACTGTTTTTCTGCTTAACTGCTTGATAGATAAACTGAACTAATTTAATACTCGATGATCTTTACAACAGAACTGAATCAACACTGAACTGACTTCAGCTGAACAATGACACTCGTTTATTTTAGAGCTGCTGTTCAGCCGAAATGAACTGTTTGCATCATTGAATCATTATTTTCCTGTTTTCACTGTAAAGCTGCTTTGAAACTATCTGTGTTGTATAAAGCACTAAATAAATAAAGGTGACTTGACATGAACAAAACATGTAAAGCTTCTAAACTTAAAGCATTAGTCTTAATGTAATATATTAAGTTAATGTTATTCAAAACTTATATCTTTTAATTGCACCTGAACTAACGTGAACTAAAAATGAACACCTGTATTTTTATTAATGTTTAAAAAAAGATTATTGAACACTATAACAAATGTATTGCTCTCTGTTAGTTAATATTACTTGCATTAATTACCCGTAAAAGATCTGCTATAGAAAAGCCTTCACTAAACAAACTACATTAACTGTAAATCTGCAAAATTGGAAGAATCCAAAACTAAGACCAAGTTCACAATAAGATTCTTAGACAGCGATAAGCACACCAGACTTTTCACCTGAAGTGATCTGGGTAAAACCAGACTAACCCAGTTCTGGACTAGATTAATGGCATTACAAGACAAATGAGTGAACAATGAGATTTTTTTTTTTAATGAAGAGAAGTGGGTCGGTTTGCTGATGGTAATTATTTTTCAGCCTTTATATGT
Organism: Leuciscus leuciscus; assembly: GCF_965113295.1. NCBI lineage: Eukaryota > Metazoa > Chordata > Actinopteri > Cypriniformes > Leuciscidae > Leuciscus > Leuciscus leuciscus. Next base: position 16,448,990 of record NC_138730.1, on the reverse strand, counting down.
AATATAGTGTGCAACTCAGCTAATACTCTTCTGGCCTTTAACTTTCTTATTGTTTTAAATGTTTTAAAAACAATTTGCTAGGCCATTCTTCCAATAAAGACACAGTATTTTGTTAATTCCATTTTATTTTCAATTTTCTAAACATTTTAAGCTATACAAAGCAATATAAAAAAACAGGGCTCAGAAATATAATTAATGTCACTTAAAAGTTAAATTATCATGAAGAGGGATGGGTTTATAAGTTAGCTTATCAGATCTACTTATTACATAAAACAAAGACCATGGTTTAGCCATACAGTAGAATCAAATGAAGGGAAAATATGCCATAGTTAATTTAGTTGACTGAGCTAAATGAACTCAAATAGAAAATATTTATTACATATTCCTTGTGAACATATATCCTGAACCAAAGAGTTATTGCACAAGAGATGGGCTAGTCATATCTATATAGCCACTGTTGTTGCCATGAATCCCGCACCAGCGTCTGTAGGAGGTGCATCTCCGAGAGGCTCGATGAGGACGACGCGGAGCATCGGGTGTGCGCTAGCAGAGGATCTGCTTTCAGCGCAAACCGTCATAAACGTCACCTCACAACCGTAGGAGAGCTTCACCACAAAACTAAAAGAGAATGTGTGAGTGAAGAGAATTAATAAGGCTGAGAGAGGAAAAAAAAGAGTCATCTGCTTTAATCTAGGCAAACCTTAGTGTTGTTTAAATAAATGCATTTTACTGACCTCACACTTTAAAATTAAAGATCGTTTTTTTTTTAACAAAAGATGATATTTTTAATAATAGACATTCATTGAACATTTAGTAAGGTTATGATGGTTCCACATACGAGGAGGGGTCCTAGGCTCCATTCAGCGAATCAGAGGCAAGGTTACAAACGAGGGTGTGGAAGTGTGTCCATGTGGACGTTCATCTTCATCTCATTCTCCAGGATTTGAACTAGTTGCTGCATGGAAGGCAGGTGCCCGGACTCCAGCTTGGACCAAACTGGAACATCTAACCAGAAAAGAAAAAAAGAAATCCCCCAAAATAGTGTTACCATAGTGATAGTGCAACCACAGCATGTTTCACTTCCGCCAGACTAAACCGCTGAATTAGGCAAACGCCACACAGCCACTCTCTTATAGATGTCAACATCCTGTACGATAAACTGTGAACACCTCGAATTCGATTTGATAAACAATAGTTTTAGCACAATTTTATTTGCTATAAAAAAGGCTTAAATGGTTAGTTCACCTTAAAATTGAAAATTAAATCATCATTTACTCACCCTGGTGTTGTTCTAATGGCGTATCTTTCTTTTTTGGACCACAAAAGTCGGCCATATAATGGCAGTGAATAACGTACAGAATTAAGCTTTTTTTTTTAAAAGACGTGTCATATATCCCAAGTGTTCTGGAACTAGACGATAGGGTTTGGTGGAAAAACAAACCAAAATTTAATGTATTATTTAACGAAAATCCTGACCTTGGCAATTGGTCTTCTGTGCACGGATGCACGTTTATCAGACTCTAATAGGAGACATGAAATTCAACGCCTGGAAATCCAAAAAAAGTATCCGTGTACTATCTCCCAATCCCACAGCCCTAGAACACCTGGAATACACGGCGTGGGATTATTCGGTGATTCTTTTGTGTCTTTTTTAAAAAGCTTGATCCTGGTCGCTATTCACTGCCATATTAACGAGCGGGATTTAGTTCGAAAAAGAAAGAAGGGCATACGGCATTAAAACAACACCAGGGTGAGTAAACGATGACTTAATTTAAATTTTAGGGTGAACTATCCCTTATAAGGGTTTGAATATCTTTGGTCGAGTTATGTTGTTCTGAAAGGGGTCATAACAGGGACTTTCTAAACTATAATCATTCAATTATCCCATTTTACAAACAAAAACTTTATTTTTATATACATATATCTATATAAAATAACTATTCTAATAATTTCAACAATAATTATTAAAAACAATAATATAAATGATATTTTATACATTGAAATATTAAAAATAAATACTTACCATTGAGCGTGATTTCAAAAGCACCCGTAGACATACACTGATTTTCAATCATATTGCTGAAGAAGAACACCATCATACAGGCATATATCTGACAAAAAGAAACAAATCCCATAAGCATAATAATAATAACAATAATAATAATAAGCATTGCTGCAGCTAGTTTTCTTGTACTGCACATATTTCATGTTTAAATACTTTATTTTGGGAGTAATTTATCCATTACTTTTTCTAATTTTTCTAAAAATCAAAGAATGCTAAAATCTTCCTTGTTTACATTTCAGGAATGGCACATTGAGAGTCAGGTGAACATTAACATGAGACTTGTCCTTTGGTCTCTTGGGTGTTGCATTCTCTCCTAGCACTGCAGACAACACCGAGGTGGCAAAGTTAAAGACTAATGAGGTCCATGGGGGAAAAAAGTTTGTATTTGAACCCATGCTGGATCTTCCATCTAACCTGGTCCTAAAATAGCTTGGAACAAGTCGTAGTTCTCAAATTACAGTTGAGTTTACACGTTGTAACTATAGGTTCCACAAGCAAGACTTTTTACAGTTCAGAATTGTTACGTAATCATAAACGCACCTTTAAACCACCAAATGCAAATGTTTTAACTAATGCCTGCTACAGACTGTGCGATGAAATCCTATAAAATCATTACAAATTACACTGTACGACATGGATGTAATTAACTCGGGTACGACATGTACGATGATGACACCTATTGAATCGTAGGCTACAATGAAAGTTTGTATAGAAGAATAAAACGTCATCAGCATGCGCTAGTGGTAAACAAATAGAGCGATGAATCGCACTTTGGCAATTGTGGTTTATAATCTGCGCTGAAAAAAGAGAAGGAAGTAAAAGAGGAGAATATATATGTGGTCATGGCTAAAGGGAAAAGAGGCCAACTTGGCATGACAATCTTGCAAATGGAGCTTGAGGTAAGATAGTTTTAGCGACATGTCACATCGATCAATACGCCATTTCATGTTGCGTTTTTATTGGCTAGTCAGGAGACGTGGGTCGTAGCAGCAAACACACTGTGAGATGATCATGCTAAATTTCTCACACCATCTTTGGACACAAGACCGTGACAACGCCCCTCTTTGAACCTCTCTCACTGGGACCACCGTTTAGGAGCCACAACCACAGAAATCAGTCATCTTTCGCCTGGGACAGCCCAAAATCGTGCAATGTGTACCGGTCATAATGGTCTTGCCTTATTCTCCTGACTCCAAACCCAGAGGCCAGGAGCCTGCATGCCAAATAGAGCAAATGGATCCTTGCCCAAAATGACCACTCCGATTAACACCAGCTTAAACATAGACAGAAAGGAAGCAAAGTGCCTGGAGGGAAGAAAAAAAGGACACTTTAAAAATGATGAATTATACACAAACAAACACATATATTATTAATATTATATATTAATGAATAATACAATTTAAATAAAATTTAAAAAATCAATTATTTTGTTATTATTTACCAGTCCACGAGGCTAGAAGGACCGCAAACGTGACTATGTGACAATGAGCAGTGTTGTGTAGGCCATTACCTGTAGAGAGGCATCGGAAGGTAGTTCTCTCCTTCTATGCGGATGTCTGGGTACCGCTGGTACAAAACCTGCGTGTACTCCTCAAACACCCGCTTGTACCCTCAGGAGATACTGAAACAGAAAACAAACAAGATGAAGACACACCTCAGAGCCATTGCTTCACTTACACAGAGTGATATTAACATGAACTGCACTGTTGTGCTGGAACTATATAACAAATCAGAAAACCATTCGATTTTATTTATTTTTATCGTCACTGTAAAACATATTTTGATTTGATAATCATCAAGTGTTCTAAAATGGAAGCAAATAGCGTGTGGGAGTATGGGCTACATACAATATACATGTGTCTATTTTCAACTCTATGGCCTTTGTGTAGATATTTTAAGATGGCCATCTTTAGGTATGACTCTTTGGATTTATATGAAATGCTAAAACTTTACAATAAAATCTCCATAGGTGACATTCACTAAGGTTAATAAAAATATTGTTCATTTGTTAATATCACCATTTACAAATGCATTTTTGCACTTTAAAGTTGTATTTTTTAACATTAGTTAATGCACTACAAACTAACATAAATGATCAAGGTATAATTAATATATTAATATTTATATTAGTGCTGTCAAATCGATTAATCGCATCTAACAAAAGTTTTTGTTTTGATAATAAATGTGTGTATGTGTGTCTGTGTATACATAAACGCATATATACAGTATACACATGTATAAATGTGTTGTATACACACACAGACATATAATTATAATAATATATACAACCACATTTATTATGTAAACAAAAACTTTTATGTTAGATGCGATTAATCGATTTAACATCACTAATTTATATTTAAAAAGTACGGTACATTTTCATGGTTCAGTACGTTTATATAGCTACATGTTCAGCACTATTTTATGTGTTATGTTTATTTTCATTCAGTATCCATTTTTAAAACTATCGGTTGATTACTCGGTTATCGACCAGTGCGGTTCAGCCTAGTTATCGTTACCAGTAAAATTACCTCGAATATAAACAATAATTTCCATTTCAGATTGTGATAAACGCCCTTCCCATGGATACTAGATATTATAGCAGTATCGAATGTGCTTTATAAATCATTAAAAGCTGCATTTATTTAATATCTAACGTTAACGGTTAAAAAGCAAGCACACAGACAGACAGATCCACTAATGGGCTAATGCTCAAATGAGAGCTCTCCACTTAACACCGGATTACTGGCCGATTATAACATCCCGCTGAGGTTACTTGCGAGACTGCTTGCGCCATATGAGACAAATTAAGGATTGTTTGTGCATACTGTCACAGTAGAGTTTCTCTGCGAGGTTAATCTGTGCTACTATCAACACACTCAATGTCATTAACGTATACAGTCATCGGCCTGTTCCGGGCCCGGGGACCGACGCCGATCGACATAAAAGTGTCCAAACTCATACTCACCAAATCTGGAATTTAAGGAGTGGACCGGCGGCAAACTGCATCTTCATCTTCTTTACGCCATTAATATCCGCAGAGGCGCTGTAAAGAGTACAGGCCCATAATATTATCACCGAGAGAGGCAACCAACGCATCTTACCTCACGACGATCAGTTACAGAACTGAAGGCAGGAAGTGGACTTCTGAATATCATACGGGTAATCCTGAAAGCGACGCTGTGATTGGTTCGTTCCATGACGGGAAGGCCGGCTCATTACCACGAATCGGTTCTTTTGAACAGTTCATTTCAGAGAACCTGTTAAAAAAAAGTTATTTGCGTCCTCGCGCTATTGCGTCATGACGTGGTTCTTTTTTCTTCTTTTTTTTATTGACCTTTTTTTGTTTGTTTGTTTTCTACCTTCAAATTTCTAGCTTTTAAAACTAATTCAAATTTAGCCTTCAACATTAGAGTTCGTCGTCTTGACAAACATTTTTTATCTAGTTGTAAATTCAAATGTCTCAGTTTAGTTAATTGCAAATAACACTGCCGGTCAAATGTTTGGAATAATTAAGATGTTTTTGAAATAAGTATCTTATGCTCACCAAAGGCTGCACTTATTTGATAAAATACAGTAAAAGATTAAAATTGTGATTATGCAATTATTGTGCAATTTAACCTGAACTATTCCAGACTCTTGACTGGTAGTTAACATAAAGTCATTAAAAATTGTTTCATCAACCATACAGTGAATCAACTCGCTTCTCGGCTCATTGCGAGATGTCCGAAAGAGACGGTTCTTTAAGTCGGTGAATTGTTCTCTGAAAATCTCAGATTCCGTCCGAATCGTGAAAGAGGCCTGTCCCAATACCTATGCCCAATACCAGAGACATTCTCTGCCAATACCCACTGGGACAGTACCAATTCAGGCTTCTTCTTTTTTTGCAACCCGGTTCAATCGAATCATTAAAAAGATTCGACTCATCGTTTACAAACCGGATATCAGCATTTGTTTTTTGTTTTGTTTTTCTAGAAATGTTACACTTTTGACTGTTTTACGCCTCATATCCATTAATTGACATGTAATGTAAAAAAAATAAAAAAGAAGTCAAAGATTTTTTATGCAAGATTCCAAGGCTGCCAACCCAAGATCTTGATTAATATGAACTATTTATGTGTATAAAGTGTATGACCACACTATGCAAGGTCGGTACCGAATTTTAAAAACTGAACGTAATAAACTTAGTAAATAATTAATAATTTACTAAGTAATTTAGCGTTGACATTTATTATCAGCGTTTTACAAAAAGCGGGCTGGTCCACAGCATCATCAGTCCATTTGCGATCTTCCGGTGTGGGCGGAGCTTACGTTCTGAGGACGTAGACAAAGATCGACGTAGTTTTCTCTTCATCCTCACTAGTAGTTTGTGTTGTGTTCGTCATATTTGTGACTGTGACCAGCTCACTTTTTACAGCACACCAGCATTTTGCAACGATGGTCGCCAAACAGAGGATTCGTATGGCCAACGAGAAACACAGCAAGAACATCACCCAGAGAGGCAACGTCAAATCGACGGTATGACGTCTCTTCACGATCTTCAACAGTGTAACCGCAGAAGAGAAATGAACTTAATGTAATGTGCTAACATGGCTGGCTCATTTTAATACATTGATATTAGGAGTTATGGTTTATCGTTCTTTGTATCGAAATACTGTCCTTATACTGCAGTATGCTGAAGCTCACTGCTCTAACGTTACTACTATTCAATAATGCGCGATTGCAACTGATCTGAATGTGAATTCACACAGAGAACCGTGAGTGATGAGAAAGTGTCGGTGGGACCGTGGCTCTTGGCACTCTTCATCTTTGTTGTTTGCGGCTCAGGTGAGTGAACTTACCAATTCAAAAGATTAACAAGTGATGTACGTTATCATGTCGTAGACCGAATAATAAACACGCTAATTTGAATACCATTTGTTTTTATACGAGCTGGTGTTGCACTTTTTACTGAGTCCAATATATGTAGACAAAGCTGACCTCCACTCAACTCTTTTTTTTTTTGGCACACTCATACTGTGAAACCTTGTGAAGGCCGAGATAATAATGCACACTATTTACATGGACAAGGCTGGACTGATAGCATGACTTTATCTGCTCATTTTCATGGGGTACAGCACGTGGATTTGCAGGTGTTGCTACTCTCAAAACAGCATTGAAGAACATTGCCAACAACACTGCTTAAAGTCACCATGAAATCAAAATGTACAATGTACAAATAAAACAAGGATTTATCGTAAAGGATTTATCCGTGCAGTGCGTGCACATAAACAAAAATAAAGTGTAAGGGTCGGGAAAATGTACATCAAGCCGGTTTGTATCGCAGAATAAACCCTGACAGGGTGATCTTGCATCAGCCTGAAGGGGTTTATTCTGCAATAACAACCGGCTGGATGTACATTATCCCATTTATTACACGGCTACTTGCCACATAAGTAAATGATCAGACACAAAATATTTACTTGAGTTGAAACATTTTATTAGGTCTTTAAACACAAAGCTTCCGCTGAGAGAGCAGTTGCTAGCGTGACAAGTTCAAACTAGACAGATATTTAAGGGATACGGTATATAATCATCCCACTTATTACACAGCATTTCGCCACATAACTAATAATGGGGATAAGAAATATTGATATGAAATGAAACCGTTTTAAAATCTTACCTGTTTGTTATCTTATAGGCCTAATAACCCATTATAGTGTTATAGTTGCAAAATGGCAGTAGCTGCGTTTCTATAAAACCGAGAGAGTGAGTCAGCGATATCGGATGACAGAATTAAATAACTTCACAAAATATTGATTTGAGTTTTGATATTTTATTAGCTCACCAAACGCAAAACAAAAACAACATTCCTAGCAAGCGTAAAGCACCAACTTCAGTGACAGTTACCCGGATGAGCCTGTGTTATCAGTTTTTACAGGTTGTTATCGGGGAATAAAATACCGCTGGATGGTGCGATTGACCAATCAGAATCAAGTGTTCCACAGACTTAACTTCCCCTCCCTCTTGAAACTGGCATGAGGGCGGGACAACCTGTCACTCACATGAGATCCACCAATAGCAAACCACAACCATCCAATCAATTCCCCATGGACAAAATCAAGTCCCGGCCTAAATTTGTTTCTTGTTCGAGAAGCTTTCACTCAGATATACGTCACAATATCCAAGAAAAGACTATCGCAATGTCCGTATCTATCTTGTAATGGATCTTATTACCAGCTGGCTCAGATTTACAAATTCTTTAGCTTAAGCTGAGCTCAGACTATAGGTGTTTCAGGCTGATTTATGCCTGATTTACCCCTCCCGACTAGCCTGGCAAGCCAGACCTACATCAAGATGTTAGGTCTGGCAACTCTCCATAGACACTGCTCAATCCGAGGGGCGGGATAAACGGCTGTCTTTCAAATTCACTCTGCACGCAATAGGATAGCGCTTCAACCAACCAGAGCGTTTTCCCAACAGCGGAGCTAATGTTAGTCGATAGATTAAACTTTTGAATCTGGCCGGTAAAACTACGAACACATCTTCCTTTTTTAAGAGTGACTTAAAGGGATAGTTCACTTTAAAATGAAAATTCTGTCATCATATACTCACCCTCATGTTGTTTCAAACCTGTATGAATTTTTTTCTTCTGCTGAACAGAGAGGAAGATATTTAGAAGAATGTCAGTAACCAGACAGTTTCTGGGTCCCATTGATTTCCATAGTATATTTTTTTCCTACTATGGAAGTCAATGGGACCCAGAAACTGTCTTTGCTCTTTTCTCAAAGAAAAACTTAACTCCAAGTCCTCCAGAGTCGTGGCCAAAGCCGATTCGAAAGACTGTTCTCCAGCAGCAGCAGCCATTCTTTGTTTTCAAGTAGCAGGGAACCGTCGCAACTCTGTCGTCATTATGTTAAGCCCGCCCCGCCTACTCTATACACGATGTGATTGGCCTGACCCAATTTAGGTTTTATAGCTCCGAAAGTCAACGGAGATTTGCTAGACTATCCTGGCTGCAAAATACATTTTGCTGCTGCTAGGGTGCGTCTAGATTTCTAGGCTACCTCCCGACATCCAGAGAAAAAATTACATCCAGGGCATCGGTTGGTTCCGATGTTCGGCTCAGATTATCTGGTAATGTTCGGCATTTCCAGATCAAACCTTAAACCTCCCGATCTGCTCGCGGACACACCGGGGCCGTCCCAATTTTAGTCCAACATGTTTGATGTTTAGATTTTTAATCAGGTTGATTACGTCAGTACTCACACAATTAGCCAATGAGAGACGCATCTACAAGGAGACAGAAGAAATGTGCGTGATGCGACCAGCTTTCACAATCGGTTAAGATTTTAAAACTCCTGTAGTTTGAGCCCGGCTTTAGTCATAAATGGCTCCATCTGGACTATACGTGGCACTTGCTCTGACACGGGTTTCTTCCAGCTCGAGCAGGGTCTTCTTTACCCCGTGTCCTTTGGGAATCTGTTTGCATTGAACGAATGACATTTTCGTCCCGTGTTTTCGGGGTCATCTAGCTCTCTGTTTGCCTGCCCTAACTTTTGTGACATGGATGATTTTGCAATCTTTTTTGATCTGATTAGATCCAGAAAGCATCCGTTAAAGATGACACTGTTTACTTTTGTGAGAGATAAAAATGGCCCATTATAAACCGATAAAGCTTGCACTTGTGTTGTTATAAACCTTGACTTCACAAAGTTCAGGTTATTTTATTTTTTATTTTACTGTTTATTTGACAGGGACAGCGCACAATTTAAACAATTGCACCAGAGTTAGCTAACAGCTAATTTTGCATCTGTTGTCCCTGGACAGGTAGACAAAACAAAAACAAAAGACTCAAAAACAACCACTAAACAACAAATACACTACATAAATTTACAAAAAATACATATTATCCATCAATTCAAAATTAATAAAAATGGTTTGATGTATACACCAAATACAAAATATAGAAAATACAAAGCAATCATTAGTGGTGACACTCTTGTGCTGATTTTAGCCAAATTTTGAGGCTGGCTTTAAATACTGCAAAACTTCCTGAGTTTCTAATGTCTGTGGGTATTGAGTTCCACTTCCCCACTACTTTAACAGAGAAGGCGGATTGTCCAAAGGTTGTCTTTCTAAAATGCGGTACCAAATCACCCCTAGTTGATGCTCTAGTTCTACTGGCACTGCCACTGCCAGATAATACTATGCATCCTCTAAGAGGAGGGGGTGCAAGATCATGAATAACTTTAAACATTAGACATGCGTCCGAATAAAATAAGAAATGATCAAAATTGAGAAGATTATATTTTTTCAGGATATTACAATGATGATAATCCTTAGGTTTTTTGTCTAATACTTTTAAAATTTGTTTGTAAAGTGAATACATAGGCTTGAGCGTAGTCACTCCTGCCTGTGACCAGGTTGTTATACAGTAAGACAAATGGGGAAAAATCATCGTGTGTACAAAAAGTTTTGCAGCAGACAGTGACAAATTATGTCTGATACTCTTAAAATTGTTTAGATTAAACTTAACAGTCTTGATGACCTTACTAACTTGTTTTTTGAAGGTCAAATTTGTGTCAATTATGATGCCTAAATATTTAACATGTGTCACAGATGTAATGACTTCACCGTTAATTAAAATATCAGGATTAACTGAATTATTAATCCTCGCTGTAAAATACATGGAAACTGTTTTACTTAGATTAAGGGTCAAACATGAATTTGCCAGCCAATCCGACACCTTACTCCTCGAAGCTGTCAGTTTGGCTGCAGCGTGTTCTTTAGATCTTGCATGGGTAAAAATCACAGTGTCATCAGCATACATTTGGATTTTAACATCTGGACATGTTTGAGGGACGTCATTTATATATATACAAAATAAAAGAGGTCCTAAAATAGACCCTTGAGGGACCCCTGAAATACAGTTTGCAAATGAGGAACACTTATCACCCACTCTTGTACATTGTTTTCTGTTATTCAAATAGGATTCCATCCAGGTCATGGTATTAACAGATAAATTAAATTTAGAAAGTTTCGATAGTAAAATGTGATTAACGGTATCAAATGCCTTCTTAAAATCTAAAAACACAGCTCCGACGACACCGCCTTTATCAAGTAGACTTTTGATTTGTTCCACAAAAAAACTATTTGCTGTTTCTGTCGAGTGATGCTTTCAGAGGCCAAACTGTGTCGGGTGCAAAGTAAATTCACCTTCATTTAGATGAGAGACTTGCTGATCACAAACAACCTTTTCTGTAATTTTAGAAACTATTGGAAGTATACTAATGGGTCTATAATTTGATGTGAATGTTCTATCACCTGTTTTTAAAATTGGAGTCACTACTGCAGCCTTCCAGGATGAGGGAAAATAGGAATTTGTTATTGACAAGTTTATCAAATGAGTTAAAGGTACAATATGTAAGAATTTTGCATTAAAATGTCCCAAAATCTCAAGGCCAGTGTTATATATTTTGTTAAGTTGATTACTTACAATATCCCAAATGTTTCCAACTATTTTTAAATCGTGAGAAAATTGCGATTTTAACCAAGGAAACGGGGCGTTAGAGCAGGGGTGAGCTGGGAGTCGCCAGTCAATTGCGTCATATCCGCGTCACCCTCGGTTTCCGCTCGTACTGCGTGGAGTCCTGGACAAATGCGGAAGTTGTAGTTGTAGCGTCTATCAAGCTACAAACTTTAGCTTGTTTCTTGCAGTCGTTATGGGACACAATTATTCTTTACCGATTGCAGCTGGTTCTGTCGACAAAGCATGCTTAATTTTATATTTTCCAAATGTAGCATTCGGTAATAGTTATGTTTATGTAAGGAAAGTATTATTGCTTTAGATTTGTGTTTAGTTTATTGACATTGTTTATCACGTCTGGTGTTTATGGCCATGTAAATAAACATAGCATGTGTTATACATAAAGATTAATCAGTATTTTGGCAAATGATGTGGGCATGTTCGAATGTACTTTTACAACAATTGTTTAGAACATGTAAAACTGCGCAGCGTTATCACAACAATGAATTCAACAAATACAGTAACATCTATGAAGTATTAAACCTTACTTTTCTTGCGGTTAATTCATTTTAATGAAATAAAAGTGTGATGAGGTTTAAGAGTCAGGAAGGAAGAAGACGCGTCGTCGTGACTGGGACTCGTACTTTATTAAAATAAAGCAAAACAAACAAAAGCCGCGCACAACGTGCATTCACCGTGGCAACCGCGACGGCACAAAACAGTTCAAAAATGAGAGCTTGGATCCACCGGTTTTCTTCCTCTGCGTCCAATTTTCTCTCCAGTCTCTCTCTCGTTCCAGCGCGGCTTATAAGCGGTCTCTCCACGCCGATCACTGCAATAAGACACAGGTGCATTTGCACTTGACCTACTTGCTCGTCTCTTTTCTCTCCCATCACAGACCGCGCTGAACCACGCCAGCCTCGCCACTAAAAGCATGTCATTAAACGCAACATTTATAAAAACAGAACTTAGCCTCATCCATGAACATGATTTTTCGATTCCCGTCTGACTGATTTACATCCACGGTGGAGTTTAAAACGACAGTTCCCATCATTCCACGCTCCTTCACATCGTCATCAAGCTACGCCGTTGTTGTTGTTTGGAATGTAGCGCCCTCTAGTGGCAAAAATTCTTGCATATTGTACCTTTAAAGGCTTACATAGTATTAATTTATAATTTTTCAAGAATTTTGCATCAAAATCAAAAACATCCTTAGACTTTGGACCCTTTCAAACAATCAAGTGTTTTCATTACTGTATATTCTGAGACATTTTTGATTGTGAAAACAGGAAAATCATTATTTGGTGGTTGCAGTACTCTTGGTCTTAGACCAAAATTCTTGGCTAGACACTGTACTGAATCTACAAAGAATGAATTAAAGATCGTAGCTATTTCTCCTTTATCTTCTATCACTTTTGATTGTTCGTTTATTACCCAATTTTGAACAGATTTACGCTCCTTTGTAATGCTATTAATATTTTCCCAAATTAATTCACTATTTCCCTTGGAGTTATTGATTAATTTAATAAAGTAATGAGCTTTACCCTGCCTTAGATCTTTTACTACTTTATTTCGTAATTCTTGGAATTTTCTCCTGTCATGTGGTAGTCCGGAATTAAGAGTTGCCTTCAGTGCTAAGTCTCTTTGCTTCATTAACTTCCAAAGATTCTCATTTAACCATGGCAGATTATATTTTTTACGTGAACGTAAGAGTTTTTTGCAAAACTCATTTTTAGTATCACTAACTCTGGTCATCATAATATTAGATGCCTTTTCTATATCATCAGACTGCAGAACATCATTCCAGTCCAACAGCTTTAATTTATCCTCAAATGGACCGACTAAGGTTTTTGGTATAACATTAAAATAACTTCTACCCTCTTGTCTATAAAATAATCTTTGTTTTGTCAATTTTCTTACGATTAAAGTCAGATTATGATCTGACATGCCAGTTATCAAATTAAAATATTTTGTATTCCTCTCAGGCTTATTACTAAAAATAAGATCTATTTGTGTTTGTGATGATTGAGTAATCTTGGTTGGGCCTTGAATCATTTGGGCGAGATTAAACTGATCTGATATACTTTTGAGTTTTTTCCTGCTTTCTTTCTCAGCCCAATGTATGTTAAAATCACCTAATACAATTAGTTCAGTCTTAGTACCAATTTCCTTTAATAAGGATTTTACTTTGTCAAAAAAAATATTATTAGAATTTGGGGGTCGGTATATACCTGTAACAATAAAAGACATGAGGGGACAATACAATAGAGACAGTAATGCTTTCAAGTTCTTGTGAGGAATTAGGATGCACTTCTACACATTTAAAGTGATTTCGAACATACAAAAGAACTCCTCCTCTTCTACCTAATTTTCTGTCTTTCCTAAAAACCCAGGTATAGCAAAAACAGTCCTTGGTGATGATTCAGTTAACCACAACTCTTATCAGCAAACCTTCAAGTTGCTCAGTTTTTGACACAATGCTTCTATATTATCAATATTCTTTCTCCTCAATTTTTCCAAAGCTACAATATCACTCTGAGCTTCACTGACTTTTGTTTTTTGTCTCTCCTCAGCAATATTCCAGATCATCCAGAGCATTCGAATGGGCATGTAAAGAGGACCAATGTTGTCTCAACTCTCCACTCCTTGCCACTTCCACATACTGCACCCGACTTTGCCAAGGAACTTTTCTGAAAGGCTTTTTGTTGATTTCATTGATTTTTCTTCTTCTGTGAGGTGCAACGATTCTGTCATTCCTCTCTGGTGCCTTTTTAATGAAGAAAAAAATCAAAAAGCCATAAAATTGCATTCCGATCAATTGTAATGTTATCTTCTGTCAATCTTTTCTTTGCTGTAATGTGAAAATCTTGATGTCGCAAGGAGTGATGTGATTTGTAAAGCCTGACTTCTCGATCATTCCTGAAATAATTGTGCAAAACTGATTTAATGTTATTGTTTTTTTTTTTTGGTTTTTTGGAACCCCCAAAACAGTCAACCATTTTGTGGTTTCCACAGGATATTACGAATGAAAAGCCAGTCAGCTCATCTAAATCACACCTCATATTACTTTTCTTTAACTTGTTTTCTTTAGTAATTTAATAGCTGCCTCCTTTCTTCCAGAATATGAAATTTCAGCCTGAATAATGTAATTCTCTGGCACATTGTGGTTCTCTTTACCGTAATAAAATGAGGTTTTTCTCAGATGATGTTATAGTCATGTGTCATGATAGCATAATGGAGGAAGAGAAACGAAATAAAATGTAAATGTTGGGTACCAGACAGTTAACGGCACCCATTGACTTCCATAGTAGAAAAAAAAAAAAAATACCATGGAAGTCAATGCGTGCCGTCGACTATTCTTCAAAAATATTTTCTTTTGTGTTCAACTCAGTATGAGTTTCTTTCTTAAGAAACTCATACAGGTTTAGAGCAACTTGAGGGTGAGTCATTTTTAGGTGAATTATCCCTTTAAGTAATACTTGAATTTCAGTGTGGAACAAATTCTGCTCCAACACAAGTAACATTTTATAAGTGTTTGTAAAAATTAAAATGTTCAGTACTGAAAGACCGTTGTATTTAATTTTAGAAGAAATATTATTTTTAAAGCATCCAGACAGTATAAATAAGGCAATCTTCAGTGTGGATTGTGATTGCTAGTTCTTCTTAATTTAAAGAAATCCTTCAGTTGTGACTTAATGATACAAGAACTAAGAATTGATGAAAATGAGAGATATGTTGTTAAAGTCCATCCGCAGTCAATAATAGTATCCTTTAAAACTCATCTTTGATCACCAAAATTACATCTTTCAAAGTTTTTTCCTTGAATTTTTATTTTTTTATTCATGCCTTAAAATAGCTTGAATGTATCTCTACACCCTTGCCTCATTTAGTATATGCGGTTGTTTGAATATGCAAATTAGCCCCGCCTCCACTCACTCACACCAGCTCAGAGATCCACTCGTTGACGATCACACGTTGACCTGATTGGTTGCAAGGTTTGTGACGTCAGAAACACCAGCGATTTCAAACCGCTTTTTAGAGACTGTCTTTGGTTTACTGCAGTTTTAAGGAGAAAATACACAGCAATGGTGTTGACTTGAATTAGCACATGGTTTGATATATTAAAAACACCACATAGACATATTTACATTAAAAACGTGTTTTGCACCAATGGTTAAATAGTTTAATATTAAAGTTCTATTTTAATGATCAAGACTGTCGAAACTGCTCAGGATTGTTAAAGTATAATAAAACATAAAATATTAAGGATACATTAAACAGATAAACATTTACTCGTAGTTCAGTTTTGAGTAATTCTAAACCGAAGCAAGAGATGATCTGGCTTTATAGACGCTACTCGAGTCTCCGCAAGGAGGCGCTACGGACCCATCAGTCCATTACTTTCATTGGCCACGAAGAAGAGCGGAGCCGCTGTTGTCAGAGATGTTGCTGTGGAGACCTGAAGTTTACGACTCAGGTAAGATAAACAATTAATTTATGTTCTTTAACAGTTAACAGTTACCAACTCAAGTCATTAGCTCCGTATATCCGTGTTTTAAAACCTTTGGTCAAACCTAAGCGAACTAACGCTGGTTACTGCAGTCTGTGAACGTGTCCGCTCACATTAGCAGGTTCAGTGTTTGAATAGTTAGTTACACTGACACAAAACAAATGTAATTTTGTCTCAGATATGTAACGTTTGCGTGTCTGTTTTGCATGAGGACCAGATTTTCCAGTTAGCCGAGTAAGCTGGGGAAAGATTATCATATTTCCCTCTCTTCATTATCATATATGGCATAATATCTCACCTCAGCACATTTAATGAACAGCTGTTCTCTTGCCATTTCATCTGGATATCAACATTTGTGTGATTTAGTGATTTAAAAGGCGCCTTAAATAAAATGCATTATTATTATTAGTCGTAGTAGGCCTAGTGGTAGTCTGTTTAAAAAAAAAAACAGGTCTCAAGTTAATTTTGAAAATTTATAGTTCATAGAAATTTATAGAAAAACATAGTATTATCAAATAGTTGAATAGCACATGTTTTACTGTCTACTTGTTAATGAAGTAGACACATTAATGAATTATGGACACATTAATGAAGATTTTAGAGTATTTTTAATATTATTATTATTATTATTTTCAAGTGAAAAGATTACCAGTAGGCCATTTGGGTAAAATGATATTTAATAATTCCACAAATTAGATGTACATCTCAGACAACTTTGCTTTTCATTAAAACCTATTGAGTGAAATCATTAAATCTGAATTCATTGTGTTTCAGCTACACTGAAAATATATACAGAATCGGTCAAAATTTTTAAAACATTAAGTCTTAGTCTCTATTGAAAGAAGTCTCTTCAGCTTACCGAGGCTGTATTTATTCATATGTATATTATGACAATTTAAAATAGATGTTTTCTGTTTTAATATAATTTAAAATGTAATTTATTCCTCTGATGTCAAAACTGAATTTTCAGCATTATTACTCCAGTGTCACATGAACTTTTAGAAATCATTGTAAAATGCTGATTTTATGCTCAATTATTATTGGTGCTAAATTATTATTTTATCAATGTTGAAAATCATTTTTGCATGTTTAAATTGTTCTGTGGAAACTGTGATTCATTTTTTTTCCGGATTCTTTGATGAATAGAAAGGCAAAAATAACAGAATTTAGGCTATTTGAAATAGAAATAAATTGTAACATTATAAATGTGTTTACTGTCTCTTTTGATCAAGTTAATGCATCCTTACTGAATAAAAGTATATATTTTTTTCACATATTACTTACTCCAAACCTTTGAAGGGTAGTGTATCATGGTTTCCACGTAATAAAAAATAAATAAATAATAATAATAATTCAGTAGCACAACTGTCAACATTGATAATAATAATAACCAATTTATTGGCCAATGAATCTAAATCCAATTTTTTATATAATTTTTGAGAACCTGATTACAAAAACAAGTCTCACCACTAGAAGCTATGTCCCAAGCACACAATTATGATATATTATAATTTTATGTAACCTATATGAAAGACTTGTGCTGCACATGTTGCACTTAACTGTATTTTCCTTTTTTGAAGTGATTTCAATCATATTTCAAGCAATTCAAAACCGTCATGACGAACAGTGCGCATCTGAAGGGTCTCAGCGGAAGGAAAGAATCCATTAATTATCGGCTTTAATATATCGGCCACATTTTCTTATCGGGCCGATAACGATAACATTAAAAATGAACATATATCGGCTGATACCAATATGGTGGCCGTATGTAATTTGAACGTAACAATCCTTTAATAACACATTGACTGATGTGTAATGACCCTCTACATGCTAAAGTTATATCCAAATATGTCACAATCTTAAAGTAAACGCACATTGTTCTTGCATATTCCCCCATCTTACCCTACACAGGTGTTCAATACAGGTGTTTGAATGTTCATCACTGAAGTTCTCATGTGTTTATTTCTTGTCTTTGCACCTAAAGGCTTCATACGATGTCTTCATCTCTGACTGGTGTTTAGAGACACTCTCCAGCCCAGTCTACACTCACGATGCTGCAAGCCGAGACCCTCCAACTGCTGTGCCTCACAGCCTCCAGCGGGGTCCCTCTCTTCTCACGCGGCTCCACCAAGCAGCTTCCCTTTTCCATCGTCGGCTCCCTGAACGGCGTCCATATGTTCGGCGCGGGCCACGGGGCTCAGCTATCGAGCTGCGAGACGGATCGGGGCAGCCGTGTGGTTTGGGAGGTCTTCCAGGAGAGCCTGATGCTGATCGCCGTGAGTGGCGGCGGGGGCTCCGGCATCAGCGAGCTGCAGTTGCGCCGCCTGCTGGAGAACGTGTGGAACTGCATGGTCTTGGTCCTGGGACAGGACGAGCTGGCGAACATACGCAACGTGGAGCGGTTAAAGCGAGAGCTGCGCTCTTGCTACCGCCTGTTCGACTTGCTCTTGGAGCGCGTCAATGACGAGCAGGGCTTTATGGGAGACCTGACGCAATGCTCCGACTGCTTGCTTCCCTCCACCTCTGCCTTGCTTCAGGACGCCCTGGACTCCTTCGCCCAAGCGGCGGAGAGCGAGTTCGGCTGCCTGCTAGTGCGCGGGCGTGTTGCACAGGCCACGGAGAAGTGGTGGTCTCGACTGACTTCCCAGGAAGTTGTTGTGCTGTCAATCCTGGTGCACTCACTTTCTAATGCATCGTCATGTGACTACCCAGTCTTCCTACCCCAGGGGAGTCCCACCGTCGCCATTCGCTTGCTCGGTTTCCAACTCCTCCCCGGGGTTCACGTGTGCGTCCTCTGTGGCCCCAAACCCTCTTTGTACAAGGCGGAGAATGAGCTTGTTAGTCGTTTTTGGTCCACTTTGGTGGAGAATCTACGCAGCTGTTTGGAGCAGGCCGACCGTTCCACTCTTCCTCCGTCTGTGAGCCTTCGCTGGGACGTCCAGGCTCTTCTGCTCATCAACCGCGAGTCTCGACGCGCGGTCACCGTCTGCCCTCGGGTCCGTGGCGGAGCTCCAGCGGAGGCTACGCCTCTCCTTTCATCAGGAAGGCGCTTGGAGCTCCTTCGGCTTTTTTACACTTTTGCCGTGACTCGATATTTTACCTCACAGGAGACATCAGTCTCATCAGCCTCGCAGGATTTTTCTCAGGGATTTACCCACGTCCCGGTGCAGTGCTACCTTGTGACTGAGGAGTGTAAGTGTTACGGCCTGCAGAGTCCCCAACACCAGCTCTTCCTCCTCATGGATCTCTCTGTGCCGACGTTTGCCTTGCGTACTGTCGCTACACAGACTCTCTCAGCGATTACTTCAGCAACTGCTTTTTAAGGCTTCGCTTTGCTTCTGTATGGGTTACTTAACCGGGCACCAACGGATCTGGCATTAAAGGGAAAACTCTTCAAAAAATGAAAATTCTGTCATTGTTTTCTCAACTTTGTCGTTGCATAACCTGTTTGACTTTGTTTCTTCTGTGAAATGCTAAAGAAGATATATTTTTTTATCTTCTTTTTTATTTATTTTTTTATCCGAAACAACATTGAATCCCATTGACTTTAATTGTACCCCACCAAGACATTTTGCTAGATATCTTATTTTGTTTTTCACAGAGGTAAGAAAGACATGCAGGTTTGGGACAAAATGAGTAAATGATGACAGAATTTAAATTTTTGGATGAACTATCCCTTTAACTTCATGGTCAAGCTTGTGCCTGGTTGCATATTTATCCAAAGGAGAATTCAGTTGGTAACACTTTACAACAGGGGTCAATTTGTTAGCATTAGATATCATATACTAACCATGAATAATCCTATTTTATTAATATTGGTTAATCTAATTATCATTATTATGCTAAAATGTTCATATCTGCATCTACTAATACTTTGAACAATAATTAACAGTGAACAATATCAGATTTGTAAATTAATATTAACCTAGATTAATACATACTGTAAAAGTTGTCATTGTTAATGAATGTTTGTTCACAATAAAATAACTTTAAGATGTTAAATGAACAATAGCAGATTTATAAATTAACCTTGATTAATACAGTGTATAATGTAGTTAGCATAATGCGTTCATCTTAACAAATTGAACCTTATTTTAAGTGTTGCCAATATCATTTTGTATTGTTACAGCGCAAAAGTTTTTCCTTAAGAGCCAGAGAAACAGGATTTAACCGAACGAGATTCTGTGAATCAAAATACAGAGCACTTATTAACTCTACTGTATGACTGTTTACGTGTAGCATTCACACTGTGAGACCAAATTCTACCTTTGATTTGTTATTGTTACTGAACATGAATGCATTTTTGAAAGCTGTGTATGTTAATATTCAATTAATGACACTGGTGAATAAATGAGTGTATGTTAATTAGTGGTGTGAATAAATACATATTGTTTGAAATGCATCTTTAGATTTTTGCTTTTTGGAAAAAAAATCATTCTGTGTTCTAGCATTAAATCTGCTTTTACAATTTTTTCTGATCCACAGTCAGATTTATGAATTCTTTTTTTAAGTGGAATTCTCTGTAACCACTCCCTCTGCTGGCTAGTCTTATTATGTTCCCAAAAACAGTTCTGGATATTTGTGTTTTAAGAAGTGTAAGGACCACCTGTCGGCCCAACGGCAGAATCCAGAGTGTTCAACGTACAAGACAAACAAATTCAGCATATAGTCTCACATGTAACTAGAAACTGCTGAACAATTCCAGTGTTACAGTTATTCAAATTTTACACAAGTCACACGGTCTAGAATGCATAACATCTCCAACCTTTAACCTAAGTACTATTGCACACAACACTTACAGTAAAGCAGTCGTGTGTTTTAAAAATAACCTAAACTAGTGTACATGTTGCACATACAGCTATAGTGTGTGTTCTATGAGATGAGCACAATGTGTTTAATATTACAAATTTGAAAATACAAAGAAATGCATATCCTGACAGCAGAGACACACACGGTGGTTTGTGAGTTCTGACTCTAGTCAAGTCACCTTTATTTATACAGCGCTTTTTACACTACAGATTGTTGCAAAGCAGCTTTACAGTGATAACAGGAAAAATAACGCAACAAAGTTTGTTTCGGCTGTACAGCAGATCTAGAAGAAAATAGTGCCATAGTCCTAGTCAAAGTAAGTTCAGTGATAAAATAAAAAGTTATTAATTTAGTTGATTTATATACAGCCGCTCTGGAGAAAACAGTGATGTCATCGTCCTGCTCAGTTCAGTTATCCTATAATGGTGTCAATGCAGGCAGATCAATAATATTGTTGAATATTAAGTGTCACCAACTGCAAGCCAGTGGCAAGCAACCCGAACTCCATTAAGTGAGAGAATGGAGAAACACACCTTGGGAGAAATGTGCCCCAAAGGCCTGCACCTGGTTTTGGGGAGAGGAGACATGATTATCAGATATCTTTAAGGGACACCAACACCTTCAACAGCAGAATCCAATTCTCCTTTCAATCTTTCTCATAATATAAACCCTCTATGGCATGGTGTTGCCCTCAGGCAACAAACTACCTTTTTGGACCTCACACTGCCCCTTTAATTTTTTTTTTATATATATATTTTTTTATATAATATGGCCTGAAATGTCTGTCCAATCAAATGAGGGGCTAAAGTGGTTGTGGCCTTTTGTTTGGGGGTGGGGCAGTCGTTTCTGGAAGCAAAGTCGCATGGGACACAGTGCCACCAATTGGTAAGATCAATTTCACTTTTTAACATGTTTAAATTTAAATATGACTGCGGTGAAATTGAGACTATTTTACCAGTCGCACTGAGACATTTAAAATGATACCAAACATGAAAGGGAAAAAACTAAAGATTCACAATCTTGTGATTCACAAGATACATCATGTGTCATCAAAATTCTTTGTGAGCTTTCAGTGACTTGAGTCAGGGGGAAAGAAAAGGGGAAATGCAGAGATAATGCAAAGTGGTGTCCAACACTCTTTCTTTGAGATCTTTTCTCCAGATTGTTTTTTTGCAGGGTGTATTATCTTGTGTTCCGTCTTGGCAGGAAAACCAGTCTTACGCAAGAGTCAGCGGACAAAGAAGACGTTCTTAAACACGCTGTATAAGCAGGTTAAATAAAGACAACAGTGTGAGTGTCATTGCATGAACATTTTAGGCAATCAATAGTATATTTATATCTCGTTTTAAATATAAATAGCATTGTACAACCTGCACAAAAGTTAACCAGCATTACACCCAACAATTGAGAAACTAAAAAAAGAGATAATGACAAAGTAAAGTTGAATATGCGTGAAGTGTAAAAAGCACATTTGTTTTCATTGGATGTACTAGTTAAGAATAGAAATCCATGGGTTTCTGCAACTAAGCTTTTCTAATTTTAGTCTTACAGTCCTTGTTCTTTTGTTCACATATAATTAACCACTAACAAATTAAACTTTTGTCTGCAGTTGGTGGAGAACTATTCCTGAGTCACTCCCGCAGTCAAAGGTCAATCTTCACTAAGCTGAAATATCGTTGCAGTGCAGTCAACAAGCTCTAAAAATGGCACACAAAAAAATGAAGCCATGTTTTATATCACTATTCAGCCACACCCAGTCTCATTATCTTTGCTTAAAAGAAATAATCCGGGTTCAAAACCAGATGAGATATGTGACATGCCTCAGTTTGCAAAGACAATGTGTTGACAGAAATGTACTTACAATGGAAGTCTATGGGACTCTACTGTCAACTGCCTAGCCCTCGTCTCACTAAAACAAGTTTGAGGATTAGTCTGGCGGAATAAAAGCAGCAGGCATTGCCTTGTGTCCTTAACTTACACTATATATATATAGCTTCAACTTCCATTAATCTTTATTAGCCTCCTGAGTGCTTGTAATAAAGATAATTACAGATATTGCATTTAAAGAAATAGTTCACCCAAAAATCTTATCTCTAAGCTAGTGCATTGGATAAGATAATGTCTCTGCAAGTACATATGTATACATGCAATTAAGACACACTTATAATGAAGGGCTGTGCTATTATATACCTATTCACCCTGTTTGAAATGAGTCAAGCCACCTTGATTAATACTATCACAACACACTGTTGTGACTTAACCCAAATTGGCATCAAAGAGGAATAAAAAAAATAGCTGATACATTTATCACAGCGTCCACATTGATCTTTGGCAGTTGAGAATAAATAATGCACCTCATATGCACAATTTCTATAAATGACCTCATTAAGAGCAGTTCACACTGGAGTAATGAGGAAATGACAAAGAGCAGGACTGATTTGTTCTGTGCTTTATGCTGAATATGTTTGGTCACATGTTTCTGCCCTTAAGCTAAGATGCAACCTAATGACATTATTTGCTTGTCACTGTCATGCTTTTATGACTGCAATATGACTTGTGTGTGTTCTTTTGACTAATCATTGAACTCTGGAAATGACAGGATGACATGTCTGAATGTAGCTGGGTTACATTGTTTAGCCAAATCTATCTATCTATCTATCTATCTATCTATCTATCTATCTATCTATCTATCTATCTATCTATCTATCTATCTATCTATCTATCTATCTATCTATCTATCTATCTATCTATCTATCTATCTATCTGTCTGTCTGTCTGTCTGCCTGTCTGTCTGACTGTCTGTCTATCTATCAGCTACTGTAGAAAACTTGCTGCCTTAAATTTACAATCAACTTGGCTGTGTAAGTCATTTAAATTTAAATAACATTAAACTGACTTTAAAAACTAGTTGAATCTTGTATATGACGATCACACGTTGACCTGATTGGTTACAAGGTGACGTCAGAAACACCAGCGATTTCAAACTGCATTTTTGAGACTGTCTTTGGTTCACTGCAGTTTTAATGAGAAAATACTCAGGCCATGCTAGCTGGCAACAAAGAATTCCATTCATTAAGCTAAGCTAAGCTAGCGCCGACCCTGTCAAACTAAAACAATGCATGCACTGAGACAAAAATGCATTTGCCCACCTATCTAAATGTAGGAAAGAAGGCGAATAAGCCCTATTTAAAAAAACGGTGGAGTGTTCCTTTAAATCATATTACTGTAAAAACACCACATAGACATATAAACAACATTAAAAGCTGGATTTTCACAACAGGGGGACTTTAACATAGTAAGAAAGATTTGAACTGCATGCATTGTAAAAAGGAGGTCAGTAAGTCATGGCAACATATGATTTTACGTTAACCCATCAAAATAATTTAACCAATTTCAACTTAATAGTTTTTATCGAGATTCTAGACAATATATATATATATATATATATATATATATATATATATATATATATATATATATATATATATATATATATATATATATATTAATATTTAAATGACTCACAGCAAATTTGATTATAGGCTACTTATAAATTTAATAACATTGGACTTTTAAACCTAGCTACCAGCCCATAATATTCCCCTCTTTAACAACCAGCCCCCTCTCCTATATTATAATAAGTGATTTAACAACATGCTGCCTGGAACAGCATGGTCTCTGAATCACATGACAACTGATTAGACTTAGCATCCTTCCTTTTCAAGTCTCCCAAAGCTTTCTCCATTTGCTCTACTATTTCCTCAAATTTGCCAGTTCCTTTTGCGGAACTAGATTCCTTTTAACTATCACTATGTAATGTGATCGCACTGCTTGTTAATCTCTCATGCAAGACACAAACTGTGCCTAGTCAACATGGGAGGAGCTGGCGTGCTTTATTCTCAGTTATTGTATCAATGGGAGGAGGTTCACTCACTCTGCATGGAAGTTTTAAACTGGTCGGGTCAAAGTTTGGAGCTGCTTCAGACACTTCACACTGGTTTATCGTTGCAGTCTGTCGTCTCGGCAACCCAAGAGGCTTCCCTTTCTACACTTCTGGTGCGTAATACAGTCTGGAGGAGGTACTGGCTATAAAACACCCCATTTAAAAAGGGGTGGCAGTCATGGAAAAGATAATGGGAACACTGAATATAGGACTGTTTATGAGCCCCGTAGATAAAAAAAAGAAAAAAAAAAAAAAAAAAGAGGCGTGGGGATTTAGTGGGGGCCAGCAATGCGTGTACTTATGAAATCTTGAACTATCTGATGCAGTCCAAAGGTCGTCGCGAGTAGATCTTTAAAGGTTTTACTACGCGCATTACAGCGAAACCTGCGCGGAAAACCAAAGTTTAAAGTTCTACCTCTTAATCTTGTTGTGCTTTACCTGTTTGTAAAATGTTTTCTAATAGAAGCGTGAGGGTTTTGAAATTGGGAAGATGTGAGGCTTACGCGACGGTGTACCCCAAGGTTCCAAACTGGGTCCTGAACCTTTCCCCACTGCCTTCACTTTCTTCTCCCCATAGGGATATTTCTGCTTCCCCGGCGGCTCAAAGCGAACATCTACAGCAGACAATGTCCGAAAATGGAGCGTTACCCCATCGGGGCAGAGTGCTCACCGTTGATACCATGAACCCCAACGTGAAGAAGGTTGACTACGCGGTCCGCGGGCCAATAGTTCAGCGAGCGCTGCAGATCGAGAAGGAGCTGAAGGAGGTATGAGCAGTATTTGTTTCATCTTCGTCAAAAATGTTATGCATTGAACTAAAGTTTATGTTACGTCTGGCTTTCAATTCTGCTAACATCCCGTCATTTTCTTGCGCATAGTTTGGAAGCAAGACCGTATAATTGGATGTTTGCGACCTTCGCTCTGAAGGAAAAACAAGTCGGTGAACTGATGCTGTCCTGAGCTATGCTGTTAAATTTGTTTAAAAAGTGTGTTTTTCCCATTATCTGAATTTGCTGAATTTATTTGTTTTTGTTGTCAGGCATATAGCCTACATAATGTTTTTTACACATAAAAAAAAAAAAAAAAACTTGGCTATTTCTGGCCCATTTACGGGAATGTTTACTTATGTGCAACGCCCCTGATAACTAGGCGTCACGAATAAAAAAGAAAAGAAAAAAGAAACATTTTACCTCATAAGGTGTATTTTAGGTTATTTGACAAAACAGTGCATTCTGAACTGCTCAGATTAGTCCTTCATATATATTTCTATACGGAAAAGGGGTCAGTTTTACTTTTGTAGTGATCTTTCCTGTTGCAGACACTTAAAAGTAGGTTGAAATTCAAGTTGAAAGCTTTGATTAGTTCATCCAATGACAAAATTATGAAGGAAAAAAAAAGTCCATCTCTAAGTCACATTAAGACACCTTTATTGAAAGGCTGTGCTACTATTTACCTATTCATCCTGTTTGTCAATTCATCCCTGTTTCTCAGTCAATTTTCTAGGTCAGTGTTTGTAAAGCAGACTGTCATAACTCATTAGTGGATAAAGTCCACTCTTTGTTACTCATTTAGTTATTTTGGCTAGACATCTCATAGCAATCCTCATTTCTTTTGCACAAATGAGTGATGCTCGGAGCAGTAGTAGTTAACTCTTGAGGTCATGCCCTTGATGTCAGCACTGATTGTCATGGGAACAGAGAGCATCTCTGTTTGTCAAGTCTTTACCTCTCTCTTTAAATTGGTGGCTGTTAGGCAAGAGACCTTCCAAGAACTAACGCAAATGGAAATTATATTAGATGTCAAACATCTGTTGCCATACAGTTGCAAAACAACATTTGACGTTGGATTTCGACATATTTACTTCCAGATACATTTATGACGGAATGCATGTGCACTTTTTACTCTTTTGTTTTACCATTGTCTCAGAGCCTGTGACTTTCAGTCGTAAACAATGAAAAAGCATTATAAAAGCAATAATTACGTTAATACTTACTATAGGTTTAGTGTAGGATTAGGTTTAGGTTTCGGTTAAGGTGAGTTGCATGTAATTATGCATACTAATATACTAATATGCATACTTACTACACTAAAAAAAGTTCCTGCCTTCAATTTTTAAGTACAATCAACTTTGATGTTTAAGTCATTTCAATTTAAATTGCATTAAACTTACTTAGAAAATTGAGTTAAAGCTATGTAAAAACATAATGTTGTCATAACTTATTGATCATATAATATTTTACAGTGTATAGTAACTATGTAACATGTAACAAGGACACTGTAAACACTTATAATAATTTAAACAAACTGTGAAATAAGTACAAAACTGTCATTTCCATATTTACTATAAATTCGCCACTAAGCCACAAGGCATTTGCTAAGATGCAAGGCTTCCAGAGATCACAGTGACAACATTCACACACACTGCTAGAGACCGCAGGAACAATGAGTATTAAAGGTGCCCATGGCAGTTAAATTGTGAAATAATTTAATAATAACATCCTCTCATTGCTTCCATGAATATGTTGTAATAATGCACCCATCAGCACTATCTTCTGGGGGATTTCTTGATCTAGGAAAGAATATGCACTCTGTTTTAGACTTGGCACCTGTTTTTAGGTCCTGTGGTTTTAGGTTTCTGGGAAAGACATGCATAACAAAGGTGGCCTTCACCTAATACTGTACAAATCTCTCTTTCTCTTCCTGCTTACTTTCTTTCATTTACTTATCCTGCAGCTCTATTATACTCAATTCTCTTTTGTCTCTTTTCGTCTTTCTCTCAGCAAAGTTCTATTGGTATGTAAAATATAACAGTATTGCAAAAGCAAGTCTTACATAGTATCCATGCAGTTACAAAGTACAAATGAACTTATGTCAGAGGTGGCATTCGAAGTGCACTGTCCTGCATTGTTCAGCTCCAACTCTAATAAATCACACATGAACAAATCTAACCAACGTCCGCAGGATTATTGAAAATCACAGACAGGTCTGTTTGAATCGGTTAGAGATAAACTCTGCGGGACAGTGGACCCCGAGCGCATACATAGTCCACCTGACATGCATAGTACACAATATTACGTTTATAAATGATTATTTGGTGAAGTAAAGTCCAAAGATGAGGTAACATTAATGTGTCTGGAGCAAGAGAGCGAGTGTATAATTATATAGAATTGACATTCATTCATTGCAAAACTCATTAACGACCTTACTGTAAATTATTTGCATTTGTTCTTAAAATGACTAATTTAGGTTAAACTAAGGGTTAAATTAAATGAAAATGAAAATGTTGAGCCTTTTTAAAACAGAATGTGTTAGTTTTGTGTCCATCTGTATTCTACTCCTAAAAGTTTATGTAACATTTCGAATCTGCATTTTCTGGGAATACTTAGATGACTCATCCTGTGCTAAACAAAAAATGTGTCCAATCAGATGCTTGCTAGAATAGATATTCACTGATGTTAGTGTGTGTTATGAACATTTGTGGGGTGGACGATGGCCATCCATTCATCCGTCTGTCCATCCATCCATGTTTATCCATCCATACATCCGTCCGTCCATCTGTCCATCCATCCATCCATATCTATCTATCTATCTGTCTGCCTGCCTGTCTGGCCATCCATTCATGTCTATTTATATGTCCGTCTATCCATCCATTGTGGAATTATAAATTTAAGAACCTGTTTAAGATCTGCTGATCATCTTACATAACATCACATGAAAAACTAAAGGGAAGTACATTGTATTTAGCATTTAAGGTAAAAATGATGACATCAGATGAATCATTCGGTTAAGCACAGATTTTAGCGAGAGGTTCCTGCCAGTCCTGTTCTCTTTATTCTAAGAAATGAGTCAGATAAGAGACTCTCACCTTTTGTCTTTAATAGCTCTTGGAGTCTCTGTCCCATTCTTTGAATAGTTATGCTGATTGGATTAGGAGTGGTATCTCTCTAGCACAATCTTTAATGTAGATGCTGCTATAAATCTGTAATGCAGATCATCAGACACATGTTGACTAAATGAAAGGCAGTTATTTGATAATGCAGGGAAAGGCCAGATGTAATAACTGCAGGAATGCTTATTGAAACCTGACCCAGTGTCCCTCACGCTTCATACTGTGAAAGTCAGCGTGACTCGGTTTTACAGTTCTGAAAGCCTCTTTTTAAGACAAACCATCCACCCTCTGCTCAAACAGGATTAAAGGTTGTCATTCCTTTAGGGGCGGTAGTCACACCGCTCTCTCTGATTGGCTGCCATTTAGAATCGTCTCCCCTTCCCGACCAATAGGTGAAGGGTTGGGAAATAAAACTGGGTATTTTTGGGGGGAGAGGGAGTTTATGGTAGATGCATTTGGTTCTATTGGACAGAGACTCAGTCTCACTCTAGTGAGAAACAGATGTGCAGCTTGCAATCCAGTCCCGTCCGTACCAACTACCGGGAGCCCTGCTGTTGTTTGTTGAATTCCAGACAGCTGGAGCCTGAGGGACAAGATGACATGTGAGACAATGAAAGAGCCGTAATCAAGTGCATACACTGAGCCTATATTCTTCCCACACATATAACGTGCAGGAATTTTGGCAAGAAAGGCTTTTCTGTCATGACAGCTCTCGGAGTGTTTGGTGTGGTAATGGATGTGACAATGTTGATATGTTTGGTCTTGGTGGAATAGATCTTCTGCTGCAGAGCAAGTAAGGGACTTGCTACTGCCAATACATACACAACACGCTGCTGTGAGCATGCAAGACCTGCAGCTGCTGCACAATATAGCGTACATTAATTACCCATAGCAGATCTATACAGGTGGAGCTGGGGAAGGTGGAGGGTTTCTGAAGCGCGCTGCACTGCTAAGGCAAATGCTACCCAAGTATTTGAAGGTTGAGAAGCGAGCTCATTGGCTACTGAAACGGCAAGAACCAATCAGCTATAGATAACGATGTGATTATGAACTATTAATGGAGCTATTAGCCTGTGCCATCTAGAGTTGCATGCCACAACTTTGTATTTATGAAACAACAAAATATAGGTGTGTACTACTCACCTATTGTTAAGATGACTGTGAGGCTTTATTGAAGTTAAACATGCAGTGACATGCACACTCGTTTTATTCAGTGAATCTGACTGAATAATTTCCATTTAAATGAATTATCATATGGATGTAGATTTAAACCCCTCCTCATGTAAGTTAGATTTCACAACAATCAAGTCTGTAGTAATTTCAGTGGTCTGACAACCGCTATATAAATAAATATATTTCAAATAAGTAACACAAGTTACTTTGTTTTGACTAACCATGTTGAGAGAAATTGTGAGTAAGTGGCAGTGCAGAGGTGTTGTGTGTGTGAACATGATGGTTATTGTAGTTCTAGACTAATGTGAGCATACATTTACTCATCTGACTTTCCACAAAACAGATTCAGTATTCTTGAAAATGAATAAAAACAGTGAAATGCAAACTCAGAATATTCTGCAAACCTGCAAGATTATGCAAATATACTTTATGTATTTAATCTCACTTTATTAACCAATGTCTGCTGACCTTCAATGATCCAATTCAATCATTTCAATTCAATCAACCATAAGCATATAAATAAGCAAAAATGACCTTAGATGAACATCACATTTCTATTTAATTTTATTTAAATTATTTATTTAAATTAATTATTTATTTAATTTTAATTTTAATTTATATTTAAATGTTTATTGCTGAAGTAAGAGTTTTGAACTAACGCAAAAGTAACATCCCATTACTTTCCATAAAAAGTAATGCAATTAGTTACGTTTTTAGGGAGTAACGCAATATTGTAACTTATTAAGTTTGAAGGTGACTTTCCCCAATACTGCTTATTTTATTTTAAGCAAAATTAGACAAATTTTAAAAGTAGCAATAACTCAAATTCAAAGGACAAGTAAGAAATAAAAGTAAACACTTATTTAAAAAACATGTATTTTTTTAGCTAGCAGAGAAAAAATAGTTTGAGGAGTTTTAAAGGGATAGTTCACTTCATTCTGAACATCATTCTGTCATTATTTACGGTCACCGTTATTTGACCAAGTAAGACGTTCCTGGATCAACATATTTTTGTTGGTTCTGGAATAACATTCCTGTCAGACAATTTAGTCCTGACACAATCCCTACCCCTAAACCTAACCCTACCATAACTTATTCCTAAACTCAGAGGGAAATTATAGGTGAATAGCACTGATGTAGAAGCACCTAACCCTGGTTGTAAACCTAAACTTGATATAAATCCTCAAATTTGATTGGAATGTTGTTCCAGGATCGACAAAGATGTTGATCCAGATGTTGTATTTGGTGAAATCAGGTCACCCATCGGGTCCACACCCTCATGCCATTCCAAACCTGCATGATATTTCCTCTTTTGTGATGTTCTTCTCCAACTTGTTTTCATTTCATGAGATCACGTTGTTTTCCCCTCATTACTCTGATTGTGTTCAAAAGTGTCTTATTATCCCTCTTAGCTCTTGTGTATATATACATTGTCCTTGTGTTTCCATGGTTTATGGTCAGGTCTTTCTGGTTTCCTAGTTTCTTGTAATTTTGTTATTATATTTTAAAGTACACCATTTGCATCCAACTCTCACTCATTTAGGAGTTCCTGGCTCTCAGTTTATAACATCTTATGAGATTGGATTCATTCCACATTCCACATTCCACATTCCCGCTGATCATGTATGTACCTGCTCTGGCTGCATTAGTACCACACACTTTCATACCACATTTTTTATGAGCAGGGATTTAAACACTTAAATGTTGCAACACTGCCATAATAATAATATATAATCATTTTTATAACGCATACATGATTTATCTTGTTTGTAGAACAGCACATTATCATCATCTCTAAGGTGTGTGTTATTCTATCACTTACTGACTCAAAATTCATGTTTTCACACATTTGTTACATACAGACTTGACAACTGCAGTATCGTTTTAGCTGATTTACCAAAGAACTCTATCAAACACTTATAGAGTTGAGAATGCAGCTGCAGAAATGCTGACTCATATACTGTCAGCTCTTTACTCCTTACACAACCGACTGCAAGATCATGTTATTCATTTTTCGGTCCACTTTAGACATTCTAATTACTATACTTTGCAACTACATGTCAACTAACTCTCATTAGAGTATTAGTAGACTGTCTGTTTAATATCTACTAACACTTTATTTTGATCCTCCCCTACAGACATTCTACTAACTATAGGAAGATTTGCAACTACATTTCCACTTATTCTACTAACCCTAACCTAACAGTCTACTGACAGTCTACTAATACTCTAATGAGAGTTAGTTGACATGTACGTGCAAAGTTACTTATAGTAAAATGTCTAAAGTGGACCATCGAAATAAAGTGTTACCATTATATTATATTATATTATATTATATTATATTATATTATATTATATTATATTATATTATATTATATTATTATATTATATTATATTATATTATATTATATTATATTATATTATATTATATTATTATATGTGTGCTATATTCATTTTACTTACAACAAATAATTAGTTAAATTCTGATCGCATGGTTATATAAAAGTTAATGGATTATCCATAAATTGTCAGTTTGCTCAGGAAATGTAGTTTCATGCAAGCATCAACCGTCCCTCAGATGTTTCTTCTAAAAAAATGAAAAATAGATACACAATCTATCCGTCCACAAATGAGACAATTATAAAAAGTCCATAGCAAAGCTCAGATAATTTGGTTTTGGAAGAATTTGATCAGTAATCTTCATACTGAAAACTCTGACTTTTATCACAGACATTGATATCTTTGCATGTATGAGCGCAGTTTGAAATATAACAGGGATTTCGGCTTAAACTCTGCAGGAGGCACATATGGGGTTAAGTCTTCATTTGCTCTCCATTTAATCTCTTTGCTGTTTAGGAGCAACAGTTGAGCTATTGAAGAGATCTCATTTCTGTCTGTTTCCCACACATTCACATTCAATGTTTGTGTAGACTCTCACTCCATCTTTGATTAATGATTTCTTGAATTATTGATTTCTTGAATAATTTCCTGAAGCAGGCAGTAATTTTTTGTTGACAATCAGATGACAGTATTATAACATGTTTTATTATCTAACCCTGTCAGAACAACGTGTTCCACACCGGAGAGGAATGGGCAACATATTTTGGAAAAACAAGGTGGTTGTGTGTTGCAATCAGCATGCAGTGAGAGCGATAGGGAGGTTGTTTGTGAGGCTTCAGCTGCACACTCTGTTAAAGTGCTTTTGAAATGAGTAAACAGAAATAATGGGACACAGAAGGGGACTGGGTGAACCCCTGCCATCAGCAGGAATACTGACCCTTGCTGCTTGTTTGTTCTCCATAAGGCATGGAAAGCACTGCAGCATTTTAACCCTCTGCTGATCAGACAAAGTTAGGTTTAAATAAAGGTTTTGTCACAAAACTCACCGACCAATCAGGTAGAGCTTTCATCATGAATATTAATGCCCCTCCCCCCAACCATTCAACTCACTCCTAGGCTATATCATAGAGTGTGGGGGCACTTTTGACTTGGCCACCCATATCACCCTACCAACCACTTAGCAACAACCCTGAATTCCAAAGCAAAGCCTTGGCAATTCTCCAAACCTCATACCCAGCTAACAAAAATATGTTCTAAGAACGTTTTGCTATTGTTCCCATTAAGCTATGAAAATGTTAGTTCTGGATTTTCTCCGAACAGTCGAAACATCCAGTTTTATAAATGTTTTAAAAACTTTTTTTTTTTACTTAGTTATGTAAACAAGTGAACATTCCATTTTGCAAACATTATGGGATTGTTACTTTTGAATGTTCTCTGAACGTTCTGAAACAAGTACAGTTGTAATCGAAATTATTCAACCCCCATTGCAAATCAGGTTTATTGGCAAAATTTACAGACTTTCAGCTGTTTGCAATGAACAAATCAAACAAAAGTAATTGAAATAGCTCAACACAACTAATGTTTCAAGTGGTTGCCGCAAATTCAACTGAAAATGCAACTTTTATTGACTTCTGTCTAAAAATTATCCAACCCCCTGAATAGAATCCCTCACAACAGCACAAATCTGCAAAACAAGCTTCTTTAGTGGCACCAGGTGTACTTAGCTAGAACACATACATATATGAAAGATCTGAACTGGCTAGGTTTGTTGAGTGTCACATTTGAATGCATTGTTCATTGAAAAGTCAGCTCCAATTTGCTCAAAATCATATAAATAAGCCACAGAAGTTTTGGGATTCTGTTCTGTGGAGCGATGAAACAAATCGGCCCTATGGATCAGCAGTATGTCTGGAGGAAGAAGAATGAAGCATATGCTGAAAAGAAAACTCTGTCTACAGTTAAGCATGGTGGTGCTCAGTGATGCTCTGGGGCTACTTTATATCCTCTGGCACTGGAAACCTGCAGCGTTTGGAAGGCAAGATGGATTCATTTAAGTATCAGCAAATCCTAGGAGAAAACATCATGCCGTCAGTGAGGAAGCTGAAGCTTGGGCCTCCTTAGACCTTCCAACAGAACAATGATCCCAAGCATACCTCAAATTCCACCAAGAATTTTTGAGCCGATTTTAGAACTCATAGTGTTTTCATTGGTAATGCAAATATACTCATGTTTCTGTGTGAGTTTATTGTGTTGGGAACGACTTGAAAGTATGGTATTGTGTGATCCTCAGTCGTTAATGCCCAGTTTTTCTCTTTAATCTT
Organism: Leuciscus leuciscus; assembly: GCF_965113295.1. Classification (NCBI taxonomy): domain Eukaryota; kingdom Metazoa; phylum Chordata; class Actinopteri; order Cypriniformes; family Leuciscidae; genus Leuciscus; species Leuciscus leuciscus. The sequence continues at coordinate 16,414,432 of NC_138730.1, read as the reverse complement.
CTACAAAGTTGATGCCCAGTGTTTTAAAATCTGTTCAGATTTTAAAAGTTGTGTACTGTATTCCAACCTCAACTCTATTCATAACTGATAACATCTATGCTAGATATCATTGTCTGCTTTCTTACATTTTGTGTGATATATATTTTACTCCATTTCAGGGGGTCAAGAAACCTTTTGAAGAGGTCATTAAAGCCAATATCGGCGATGCTCACGCTATGGGGCAACGGCCAATCACCTTCTTTCGACAGGTAGCTGACTCTTCTTCTTTTGCTGACTAGGAGTCTCAATGAATTATCTATTCTAGTCCTTTCCAGTCATTTTCAGGTCCACTGCACTTTCAGCTGTTCCACGCATTAACCAAAGTCAACATTTTAGATGGACCACTTTGCACATAGATTTTATTTGATAAAATTTTGCCTCGTTTGTTCTAGATGTTTTTATGGCCTCATAACTGAATTGTTTTTCAAGGTGATGGCACTGTGTTCTTATCCACTACTACTTGATGACAACAAGTTTCCAGAGGATGCCAAAAACCGAGCGAGGCGTATTTTGCAATCATGTGGAGGGAATAGCATTGGTATGTGATTTGTGTATAATGGGAGTTGACATGAAATATTAGATGATTTTTATTGTGTATGTTTTTACTTTTTTATACAATGAAAGCTCCCGTGTTTTTTTGGACCCCATTGACTTTCATTAAAGGGATAGTTCACTTTGAAATTCATTTTTGGTATGTTTTAGCTTACCTCAAGGGCATCCAAGATGTAGGTGTCTTTTTTTCCGCGGTAGTTTCAATTTTGATATTTTTAGGTCAAACCGTTCTTGTCTGTCAGTCAGATAATGCAGGTCTATGGTCACGGTCTCAAAACACAAGCACAGAGTCCAAATTAAAACAATTCCCCGTCGTCCAAATTAAACAATTCCCCATCGTAAGTACACATTGATGGCCTGAGACACGAAACGAGCGGTTTGTGTGAGAAAACGAACAGTATTTATATAGTTTTTAGCTCTTATACGCAGCCACGTCCAAGTGATCTGAGGGCGCTCGCGCATCCTGGTGTGTGACGTGTACGCAGACTGGTGCATAGATATATATACACTAGATGTCGCTTTGTCTACGGCAGTTCATTGGAACGAATGTCTTTAAGGTGACATCTAGTGTATATATCTATGCACCAGTCTGCGTACACGTCAGATCAGATCACTCGGACATGTCTGCGTATAAGAGGTAAAAACGATATAAATACTGTTCGTTTTCTCACACAGACCGCTCGTTTCGTGTCTCAGGCCATCAATGTGTACTTAAGATGGGGAATTGTTTAATTTGGACGACGGGGAATTGTTTTAATTTGGACTCTGTGCTTGTGTTTTGAGACCGTGACCATAGACCTGCATTATATGACTGACAGACAAGAACGGTTTGACCTAAAAATATCAAAATTGAAACTACCGTGGAAAAAAAGACACCTACATCTTGGATGCCCTTGAGGTAAGCTAAAACATACCAAAAATGAATTTCAAAGTGAACTATCCCTTTAAGTGGTTAAAATCATCTTTTAGCATCTCTTAAATGGTTAAATCATCTTTTGTGTTCTACAAAAGAAAGAAAGAAAGAAAGAAATGGTGACCAGTTACAGGACACAAAATATACACTTTCCCTTATCCATGCAGTATATGTAAATTTTTTACCTAATATCCCACATAAAATGATAAACTAAACTCTACTAATTGTTGCTGAACTAGCTGATGTTACTCTGTGTTATTCAATCTACTCAGGGATGTTACTGATTAAAGTGCTGATGTAAGTCACTGTCCAAAAGGCATCAGAGGTTTTAAGGATCTGTAATATGAAATTCTTCCCATATTCACACCTCCCTTTGCTCTTTCCCTCTTGTTCGTCAGGTGCGTACACAACCAGTCAGGGCATTGACTGTGTAAGGCATGATGTTGCGAAGTACATTCAGCGCCGTGACGGCGGTATTCCGTCTGATCCTGATAACATCTACCTCACTACAGGAGCCAGTGACGGCATTGTGGTACGTCAGGCAAACGCAAACACAGTTCTTTGTACACTTAACTTGTGTACTTAAGAGTCAGCCTGCTCCAGTAGGTGAACGTAATTTAGGGGTAGGGATAGCAGGGTTAGGGCTGTTTTCGGACAGGAATGTTGTTCCAGGATCAACAAAATATGTTGATCCAGGAACATGTCTTACTTGGCAAAATCACAGTGACCTCTCCAGTATGTCAGTTAAAGAGACAGTCCACCAGATTTCTGCTCTACTTTATCCAGTATACTTATTATTTCATATGTCAACTCATCAGTAAAGTGAACAAAAAACAGCACCTGCGATATTTCAAATGAAAAGTTTATTTGTCTTTCAAATTCTGAATCATATTTTATTTGTACATTTTTTTAATAACTACATTTTATATAAATGTAATTTTGATATAAAACAAGTATAAGTGACTTTTTTCCCCTCAGAATTGTAAGATAGAAATTCGGAATTGCAAGAAAAAAAAATAACTGTGAGATATATGCTCGCAGTTCTGACATTTTTCTCGCAATTGCGAGTTTACAACTTCCAATTCAGATTTTTTTTGTTTGTTTTTTGCAATTCCGAGTTAATATCTCGCATATTTGGACTCTTGCAAAAATAGAGTTTATAACTTGCAATTCTGACTTTTTTTCTCACATCTCACATATAAATTCGCCTTTTCGAGAAAAAAGTCAGAATTGTGAAATAAAAAGTTTATTCCGTTGCTGAAACAAGCGTCCATAGCAGTCAGACTAAAGATTTTAATAAAAAAATGTTGAATAAAAAAAGATTTTAATGTTGAGGAAATCTAGTTTTCGCTCTTATGGTCACATTGTCTTTGTCGTGTTGTCTTTTAGACCATACTGAAGCTGTTGACAACTGGGGAGGGTCGTACACGGACGGGGGTCATGATCTCTATTCCTCAGTACCCTCTGTACTCTGCATCTATAGCAGAGCTGGGTGCCGTCCAGGTGAATTACTACTTGAATGAGGAGAAGTGCTGGAGTCTAGACATAAGTGAGCTACAGCGATCTCTACAAGCAGCCAGAGAGCATTGCAACCCCCGTGTGCTGTGCATCATCAACCCCGGCAACCCCACTGGTAAACCATTAAGATCATTCCAAAAGAACAAATTCAAATTGATCATCTGTAATGCAGTGAAGTTAAAGGGTTTGTTCACCCAAAAACTTTTTTCTTTCAGATGAATACAATCAGAGTTATATAAAAAAATGTCCTGGCTCTTCCAAGCTTTATAATGGTAGTGAATGGCGGTCCTGATTTTAAAGTCCCAAAAAGCGCATCCATCCATCATAAAAGTAATCCATATGACTCCAGAGGGTTAATAAAGGCCTTCTGAAGCAAAGTGATGATTTTTTTGTAAGAAAAATATCCATATTTAAAACTTTAAATACTAGAATAACTAGCTTCCGGCAGACGGCCGTACGCAAGTCGACTTGCGCTACAGGAGTAACTTCTGACGCGATATATGACATACAATGTTGGAGTATCGTAAGCTTTGACGTCTCTCGTGGTTTAAACAAATAGGGCTGGGCAACAAACTCAAGCTCCTCTTCTCTTATATCGAAATCATTCTTTATTTCTCAGGGGTTACTCTTTTGCCGTTAATCGATGCGTACGTTTGATATATATATATATATATCAAACGTTTGGGGTCAATAAGCTTTTTTTAAATAATTTAATACTCTATTCATCAAGGATACGTTAAATTGATCAAATGTAACAGTATTACATATAGCTATAATATTCATCAAAGAATCCTGGAAGAAATGTATCATGGTTTCCACAAGAATATCAAGCAGCACAAATATTTTTTTTTTTACATTGATAATAATCAGAAATGTTTCTTGAGCATCAACTCAGCATATTAGAATGATTTCTGAGGAATCATGTGACACTGAAGACTGGAGTAATGATGCTGAAAATTCAGCTTTGATCAAAGGAAAAGATAACATATTAAAATATATTCAATTAGAAAACAGTTATTTTAAAATGTAATATTTAACTATTGATCAAATTCAGCCTTGGTGAGTATAAGAGACTTTACAGACTTTACAGACACCAAACCTTAAAACAGTGTAGTCAACCAAACTGTGGTATAGATTGTATTTTTTGAATTATTTAATTAAACTTGCCTGTTTTTCTTCTCAGCTTGTCCTATAGATGATTTTTTTTCTTTCTTTTTTTAACAGGTCAGGTGCAAAGCAGACAATGTATTGAAGATGTAATTCGATTTGCAGCCAAAGAAAACCTCTTCCTAATGGCTGATGAAGTAAGTTAATAATGGGGGTCATATGGTGTTTGCACCATCTTATATCATACTATAAATCTGTATTCACATCATATCAGCATCTACAGGCATAGAAGTGCACACTTTCATTCAAGGGTTTAAGGCATGCATTTCTCACCCTACTTGATCAGCGCTAAACATTTATTTTACTATGCATCTGTTTCTTAGGTGTATCAGGACAATGTATACGCAGAGGGCTGTGAATTTCACTCCTTCAAGAAAGTGCTGTTCGAGATGGGTCCAGAGTATTCAAGGAAAATAGAGCTGGTATCATTCCACTCCACCTCTAAGTGCTACATGGGAGAGTGAGTACACATCCGTGAGGTTTATCATGTCACAGGGAAACACATTGCATTGGTATGGACCTGGCTCTGTTGTATACATGTCTAGCTCAGTCATGAAACTCTAGAGGGCGCAGGCTGATTGGTTAATGCAATCTGCAAGCAATCACATCATAGCTGCATGTACAAGTCGATTGGCCTCTGCTGATACTGCAGCCAATGAGATTGCTCGCTCAACATTCAAATAAACTGGTTCAGTGTTTGCTGTAGGTTAGTCAGAGTTCCTCTGAAACCCTCCACCTCCCCAGCTCCACCTGTCTAGATCTGCTACAGGATTTATGTATGTCTATTAATGCAGCAGCAGCAGATATTACATACTCACTGCAGCGTGTCTGTGTGTCTATTAGCAGTAGCAAGTTCATACTGTCTGTATGAAACAATATGCTTAAAAGTCCATTTTTGTGCACAGAAAACAATCCGATAACTATGTGAATTTCCACGTGCACCGAGTTCATCCAACGTACTTTCTTTTCTAACGTACATGAACACACTTTCAGATGTGGTTTTCGAGGGGGATACATGGAGGTCATCAACATGGACCAAGAGGTCAAAGCTCAGCTCTCCAAGCTGGTGTCAGTGCGCTTGTGCCCACCTGTGCCCGGTCAAGCCCTCATGGACCTGGTGGTCAACTGCCCTCAGCCCGGAGAACCCTCCTACCAGACGTTCATGAAGGTGCCTTCCTCTTTCCATCTTCTAGCACTTCTAGATGAGTAGACCAACTAACTTGCTGGTGTACAACTCTGGTTATGGGAAAAGTTATTTCCAAGACATTGGGTCTCATTCACTAATAATTGGATTGTTGGATCAAATAAGTGGATTATTCGTATTAATATGCACAGGAGAACTTATTGCGAAAAATGTATGTATGCACATGAATTGTATGGATGGATAGATAGATATTGTGTATATATAGTTTCAGTTGTTTCATAATTTTTTTCCGAAAAAAAAAAAAATTCCGTATCTGTACGTATCTGCACAGTTAGTGAATGAGACTCATTGTTTTTCTTCTGGGGAACAAAAAAAAAGATATTTTAAAGAATGTTCCAGTTGTTTTTGTCAATAAATAAGTCAATTTGGTCAAAACCCCCATTGACGTATTATGTGGACAAAAAACATGTAATTCAAAAGAAAACATTCAACTGCTGTTCAATGTTTCTTTGGTTTCTGCAAAAAAAAAGCTGGGTATTTTGTTCCCAATTAGCTGTGTTTAATCAAGTTAGAGGTACTGGCTAGTGTCCCAGTCTCTTTCTTTATTTATTCCTCCTCCTCTGTCTTGTGTAGGAGCGAACAGCCGTCCTGAGTGCCTTGGCTGAAAAAGCCAAACTGACCGAGGAGATTCTGAATACAGTGCCAGGCATCAGCTGTAACCCTGTGCAGGGAGCCATGTACTCGTTCCCCCGGATCACCCTACCTCAACGCGCCATCAACGAAGCCAAGGTCGCTTTGTGTCACATGTTCTTTATGTCCTCTGCTTAATGGTATCATTGACTTGGTTCATGACCTGTTTGTCTGTGAATACAGGCGAAGGGTCAGGCTCCAGACATGTTCTACTGCATGAAACTTCTGGAGGACACCGGGATCTGTCTCGTTCCTGGCAGCGGTTTTGGTCAAAGAGATGGCACTTACCACTTCAGGTGTGTGTGTTTGTCCTCAAGAGTTTGGAACTTTCTTCTCATGGTTTGTACAGTGAATCGTTGACACACAATATACAAGTATTGGGCTCTTAAAGTCGTGAAACTGAGTGCGAGTGCGAGCTTGCAGTCGACTGTAGAAAAGAGGCGGAGTTTAAGCAGACTACATGATTGGAGGAGTCCGACATACATCAGCGGAGGGAGTCTGACGTTTCACCGGAAGATCACGTTATGACAGGTCAAAAAAAAAAAAGTAAAGTAAAACAAATGCATGGATAAGTTGTTCACAATTATATCAATAACATGCAATTAAAAAATAAATAGGTATTTTTCATTTTATGTCAAATTTATTAGACATGCTGCTGAGCTCATATTAAATAAGAAGCTACATGGAATATTTGGTAAATAAATTTGGTAAAACACTTTGTGTTTGGTTGCAAAATTAATAAAATATATATTATTTTTTTTACAAAAGTTTTGCGAGAGAATGTAAAGTCTCTCAGGGAACACAAAGGTTTTGTGAGAGAACGCAAAAGAATTGAAATATATATATTTTTAATATAATATTTAAAAAATCCCTTTAGGGGCTTCATAGCTTCTCAATTAATATAATTGAAATGATTATAATTGAAAAACTACATGGAATGGAAAATTTGCTAAAAATTGTATGTAATGAAAAATGTAATTTTGTCAAGTCACCTTTATTTATATAGTGCTTTTTACAATACAGATTTTTTCAAAGCAGCTTTACGATGATAACAGGAAAATAACGCAACAAAGTTTGTCTCGGTAGATCTAGAAGAAAATATTGTCATAGTCCTGAAAATGAATTTCAGTGATGGTTCATTTCTGTTGTAAAAAAGTTATTAATTTAGTTTAATAATATATATATATATATATATATATTGTTGTATATTTTATAAATATATAACATTTATATATATAGCCGCTCTGGAGAAAACATTAATGTCATCGTCCAGCTCAGTTCAGTTCTCCTGTAATGGTGTCAATACAGGCAGATCAATAATATTGTTGAATATTAATCAGACTCTTCTTTCCCCTGCTCTCCGTTCCTCTTCTTTACCAGGATGACCATCCTACCTCCAACAGACAAGCTCAAGATTATGCTCCACAAAATGAAGGAGTTCCATCAGACGTTCACCCAGCAGTTTGCTTGACCCAGTTCAGTCCCAGCTCTTACTACCACAACCGACTGACTAAAAGTGCTACAATACATTTCTCAGCTTCTTAATGTTTTCTCTTGAGCCTTGATGGACACTAATCTGCAACCTTTCCAATGGATAATGTTATGCCTAGTAGCTAAAGATGAATGAGTACGCTTTAAAACTCTCACGATGGACTTTTAACATGCAAAGGGTAGAAATAGCAAGACTTGATTTGACATTTTTTGAAAACTTTCCTGAACCATTTCCGAACATCCAGATCTTCTTGATGTGGTATAATAAGTGTTAGGCCCTGTTTACACTTGGTATTAAGATGCATTTTGGTCGATCTGTTTACACCTGTTGTTTTAATCCGTCTCTTTTGTCATCTTTCAACCACTTCTGTCCTGATTTCTTCGAGGAGAGGGACTTAAATGTATGGTCTTTTTCAGATCTTTCGATCTAATGGACAAAATTAAGCCCACGCAATTTTCATATGAACGCACCCAGAGATGACGGAAAAACACACGGAGAGCAGCAGATTTTGTTTCTGCTCTGATGGACGCAAGATCACGGCGAACGCTGTTGAGTGTGTTAGAAATCAGGAATGGTGAGAGAACATTGTGCTTGGTACGTTTTTCGTCTTCAAAACAAACGTGGTTCTCCAGCCGATAAAGTTTAAATCCCGCCTGGCTAGTTTACTTAGTAGACGGAGAGTAGATGGTCTTTTGTGGCTGTTTGAACACATTCGACCACATGAGCGTTTACACTACGAAAGCAATCCGGTCGAATGACTAACTCTGGAAGTGGTCGAAATTGGACAAACTCAAAACATTTTAGACCCCATTTACACCTGTATTTAGCGTCGTCCACGTGTTATCTGAACGACCAAAACGCATTTTAATACAAGGTGTAAACAGGGCCTAATTGTGGTCCGTGAATAGAAAGATGAAAATAATGGGCATTCAAGAGACATGATTCTGCACTGGTTTCTCTTCAGTGCTCTGTAGCAGTTGTAATTATAAATGTATTCATGAATCAATGTGCGCTCCAACATTCCTGTATGTGTAAATAACAGATTGATTTTTATGGCAGATATAATACAGTATAGATTAATATTTTTGTGCAGTGTGCTGTTTGTGTTGTGCAAGCTACTCACCACTAGAGGACACACCACTACAAATCACACTAAATCATGTTTTTGAATTGAAGCCTTGTTTTGTAACACCTCTGCCTCTCTCTCTCTCTCTCACACACACACACACACACACACACACACACACACACACACACACACACACACACACACACACACACACACACACACACACACTACTGAGAAGCCCAACTGCTCCATTCTTTGATGGTGTCATTTTGTTAATGAGTTAGGAGACATAATGGGATGAGATGCACTTTGAGAACTTCACATCTCAGAACTTTTAAAAGCTAATTGTCTCTCGTCAGCGCTCTGTTAGAAGTGCTTTGATTTTTACTAACTGCTGCAGTTTTTTTAAAACCAAAAAAAGTTTGTTTGGTAAATGCAATGCCACAAATATTATATACACACACCACCAGACAAAAAGTTTTTGAAGGAAGTCTCTTAGGCGCAATTCTCAGCATCATTACTCCAGTCTTCAGTGTCACATGATCCTTCAGAAATCATTCTAATATGATGATTTGATGCTCAAGAAACATTTCTGCAAGCATTATTATCAATGTTGAAAATAGTTTTTGACGCTCAAAACTGGAAAGGTTTGGTGTAAGAAAGATAAAAAAATTAAATAAAAACATTTATTAAGCAAGGATGCGTTAAATTGTTAAAAACTGACAGGAAAGACATTTATAATATTAATGCTGTTCTTTTAAACTTTCTATTCATCAAAGAATCCTGAAAGAATATATCACTGTTTCCACAAATATTAAGCAGCAAAAACAATTTTCAACATTGATAATAATAATAAATGTTTCTATATGCATCAAATCATCATATGAGAATGATTTCTGCAGGATCATGAGACACTGAAGACTGGAGTAATGATGCAGAAAATTCTGTTTTGATCACAGGATATTTATTCAAACAGAAAACAGCCATAATTTACAACATTACTGTTTTTACTGCATGAAATAAAAAAGGCCTTGATAAGCATAAGATACAAAAATAAATAAAAAATAATTCATAATTATTCCAAACTTTTGACCTGAACTGTATAGCTACAGATAGAAAGAGAGAGAGATTGTTCCAGAAACAAGAGAGAGAGAGAGAGAGAGAGAGAGAGAGAGAGAGAGAGAGAGAGAGAGATTGTTCCAGAAACAATAGAGACAGATGTGAAATCGCAACGTTCAATAGAGCACAACATTAGGTTCTGAAAGTAAAAATAAATAAATAAAAATTCCATTTTCTTCTCATCTGAGAAATTGTGTAGAACATCAACATCACAAGAACGACTGACATGGCAGATCTGCACAGAAACATTGCCAAGTATATAAGACCAATGATTGGCGTGTGACCAATTTATCTGTTAAGGGAACAGCTAGACTTCTGTGTTTCCACTGAGGAATAAAATCTGATTTAAATAATCGCATAAACTAATCGCACCAATTTTCTTTTTATTTAAAGCAGCGCATCAGTGTCTTTATCTGTCACTTGGCAGAGAGCGCGCGTGCTTTCTCTCTCACACACACGCACGCGCATTAACAGAGAGAAAAGTGAATCCACATAGGCCGATATCATGTCCAAAACAGATAATAGTTGTAAAATAAAGGTTTAGGTGCTGCCGTGTTTATATATTCTATATGTTTTTCCTGTCAAAATTACATTTCGACTTATCCGTCTGTTTTTAAAAGTAAGAATCCTCCCTTCCAAATAAAAAAGGCCATAAAGACAAAATCAAGGTTTTTATACTGTGGACATGACATTTTACAGATAAGCATAGGCTAAGCCATACTGCAGTTTTACAGCCTAGCTATTCATTTTAATTTGTTTAAATTTTTTATTTGTATGCAGCATTTTTTTTTTTCAGCTGTAGGCTATACTCTATTAAGTTTGATTCTAGAATGTTTGCTATGTTATTTGTTAGGGGCCTGGTCTTGGAAATCGCTGGTTGAAAATCCAGGCCCTGTCCTAGTGAGTCTCTGTCTCAATTTGAAAGCGTCTTTCATACCATCCCTGACCTCTGTCAGCCCGTATTAGTGATGGGAAGCAGATTCGGCTTTTTAATTAAGTATCATCTTGTTCGTACCGCCCGCTGCCTTTGTCTTTGCACCTGAAGACCGCCTCTAAACACTGCTGGATGATTGATCTCGATGTGCTTGTCTTAACAGGGAGTGACAGAGACAGCATAGGCACTGAGATCTAATCTCCTAGTGTGGCACAAGACAATCACACATCCAGAATGTTCTAAATGTCACAGTTCCAAATCAAGAATGTTCTAAACGTCACAGTTCTACATCAAGAATGTTCTAAACAATACAGTTCCGCATCCAGAATGTTCTAAACGTCACAGTTCTGCATCCAGAATGTTCTAAACGTCACAGTTCTACATCAAGAATGTTCTAAACAATACAGTTCCGCATCCAGAATGTTCTAAATATCACAGTTCTACATCAAGAATGTTCTAAACATCACAGTTCCACATCAAGAATGTTCTAAACATCACGGTTCTACATCAAGAATGTTCAAAACAATACAGTTCCGCATCCAGAATGTTCTAAACATCACAGTTCAACATCAAGAATGTTCAAAACAATATAGTTCTGCATCCAGAATGTTCTAAACGTCACAGTTCTACATCAAGAATGTTCTAAACATCACAGTTCTACATCAAGAATGTTCTAAACAATACAGTTCCGCATCCAGAATGTTCTAAACATCACAGTTCTACATCAAGAATGTTCTAAACAATACAGTTACGCATCCAGAATGTTCTAAACATAACAGTTTAACATCCATAATGTTCTAAACATTACAGTTCTGCATCCAGAATGTTCTAAACATTACAGTTCCACATCCAGAATGTTCTAAACATTACAGTTCCACATCCAGAATGTTCTAAACATAACAGTTTTACATCCAGAATGTTCTAAACATCACAGTTCTGCATCCAGAATGTTCTAAACATCACAGTTCTGCATCCAGAATGTTCTAAACATCACAGTTCTGCATCCAGAATGTTCTAAACATCACAGTTCTGCATCTAGAATGTTCTAAACATCACAGTTCAATATCCAGAATGTTCTAAACGTCACAGTTCCGCATCCAGAATGTTCTAAACATCACAGTTCTACATCAAGAATGTTCTAAACATCACAGTTCTTTTTAGAGCTGCATGATTCTGGATAAATTGAGTAAATTGTGTAAAATAGAGATCACAATTCTCCCACGATTTTGAATAAACAAATAAAATAAGTCTAATTTATCTAAGAGATTCTGACAAAATGTTAATTGCTGCATTCTTGCAATAAAAAAAATTGAATTAATTTTAAAATGAATGATTAAATGACTCACGCAAAGACTTTTTGAACGAATCTCTTGAATGAACGATTCAGTGACAAATACATTCACAACAAATAAGTGATTTTTTCCTATATGTTAAATAGACATTCATGGCAGGAGGAGATGTTTCTCCAGAGCAAAGGAAGAGTTATTAAAACTGGCTTCTGTCTACACAGATTCTTAGATGTTTTCATTGTTGAGATGGTTATAATCATTTTCACTTGCAATGATTCTCTTGACATGATGTTGCTATTATTCGTTAACTGGCAACCCTTTTAGTACTTAAAGAAAAGCTTAGAAAATCATACAGAGAGCAAATTTACACGACAGATGTACTAAAAACGGAAACATTTTCCGCATAAAAATTTTTTTTTTGTGGTTGTGAAGTAATTACTAGAGAATTTGCAATTTCGGACGCAGCCCTGGTCTAGGGCCTTCTTCATAATAATAGCATTTGCGGAAACCGATTTGGTGTTTGCGCCGTCAAAGGTTTCTATTTACAATGTGTTTGTACAGCGTTGAGCGATGCTGCCAATCACAACACATATCTGTTGATTTCTTGAACGCAATGGCCAATCAGATAGTGTTTAAGTTAGAATCCTCTCACGAGATCTGCATGCTTGCGAATCCTTTTGTTATAAACTAACTTATAGCAAAGTGTAGACTTTATGTAGGCTAAAAAGATTCACTGTTTAGTCAGCTTCATTGATTATAGTAGTTTTGCTGCATTAGGAAAGGCAGTGGTTACTTATTATTCAAATTAGCTGCCATCTCAAATTACGCATACAGTATGCTTTTTATTTTATTATTTATTTTTTATAGGAGACACGTTACTTAAAATTATTTCAGGACATTATATTTAAATGATATTTGAAGAATCACTTACCCTGAGTTCATCCAGCTTGAGTGCTGCTGCCATTAAAGCAAACAAGGCAATTAAAATACTGAGACATTCTGACATTTAGATTTTTTAACTCAAATTGTCGTGCTAATAATTTGCTATATACAAAATGTATTAAATAAGAAAAATTCAAAATCAAGTTCAGTAGTGATCTCACTTTTGACCCCACAGTATATGTATAGATGATATGGATATATTTTTCATGTCAGGGAATGTGACTGATCATTCATTCATAATTCTGCACTCCAAACAGAAACATGTATTTTTGAACTGGTTTGTCAAAACACATCCTTTTAATCCTAAGGCTATTTCACATTACAATAAATTTAGCTAGAAACGTACAAAGGTCTTTACCGGAACACTTATTAACTAGTAAATCAATCATATGCCTTATTTCCATCTGTTTAAAATTCAGCAGAAATGCATAGCACAATAGCATGCACAAGTGTGTCTAATCACTATCATTTAAACAATTGCAACAATGTAAAAACACCACAAAGATTTGGTTTTATATTCCAGACGCTGTCTCAACCTCCATCGTTCATGCTTTCTCACCTTTGAGTCACTCTCTTTGCTTTCATTCCCATTCTCAGCGTGGTTCCTTTAAACATTACAATTAAGACATGCATTTAGTCAGGCTCTTGCCATTACGAGAACAAACCCTCCGAAACGCAGTCACAAAAAGCTAAATGGCAATCAGTAGCTCTATTGTTCGGTGGGTTTCCAAACTGGCACCTCAGCCTCACACTCAAGGTTTTTTCTTTCTTTCAAACTCACATTTCAAGTTCAAGTTTCCCATTGATCTTCAGTACCTAAATATGATGCACCATGTGAATCTTGGAATCTCATGAATATCATGGATTGGTTTCCAGAATTTATTTTAGGTCCTGGACTCAAACAAATTTGCACCGCAGTGTGATTCAGCTTATAGGCTTAGGCTTTTTCATGGAAATGTTGCTCGGTAACACAGAGAAGACTCATTGTCAGAGCAGAACAAAAGTGGCTTTACATGCTTGTTTAGATGCTAGTTTCTCTCTTCCATATACATGTTTTTCTATATCTCCTCTGGCTCTTCATCTCTGAGAGTCTCTGTTGCTCTGTTTGAGGCAGATTAGTAATGCTTCCCCTCTGTCACGGACAGCAGAAGGAGAGAGACATGGTGTGAACGTGTGCCAGTCCTGAACCGCTAACACCCAGTAGGGTCTCCGAGCATGTTCACCCATTACATAAGCACAAACAACTCCAGTGCCTATAGATACAAAGCCGACTGCATCGTGGAACAAGTTGTTGATATTGTACCGTTTTTATTTTATTTTGTTATCTTTAAATATTTGCTTCATAATATGAAAGTTATCTTAGAAAGAGAAGCTCCTATGTCAAGATTAGTTTTATTGTTTTAAAAATAAGTGGTTTATTTCATAACTAAAATCCTGACTTCAAAAATCTGAATTGTAAACCACATTTAAAAAGATATAAAAAAAATATATATAAAAAAGGAATGATCGTAATTTTAATGGTATTAAAAAAATGCTTGTGAAGTTCCCTTAGTGTAAATTTTTTATAAATCTGATGGTAAGTTTTGTATATTTTTATAGTAAAATACTATTAAATGTACAGTCATCTTATAATTCACAGTGAAAACGTGTAAATAGACACTCCAAGATTTCCTTCACATTTGATGTTACTTATTAGGGTTTTTTTTTCTTATCAGTTATGTGGGTTTTATGCTACATCTTATGTTGTTAAATACATGTTCATTGCATTATTTTAGTGTCATGTGTGTTACCATGATGGTGTTTTGTGTTTGTGTGTATGACACTGTGCATCTTCCATATACAGTATATTCATAACAATTACCTTGGCATGTGGAAAAGATACTTTTAATGCGTTTTGATTCTACAGTAAGTGTTGTTTTTCTCATTACCATCTGCTGTCGGTGTATTATAAATGTACAAAACAGAGTGCTTTGGTAAGTTGGTGTTTTAACATAATACATATCAGTTAATTAAATATGTTTTTTTTAATGTAAATTTAAGTTAAATCCATAAAACCTAAAATGTTGCTACCATTTTAGTGCTGTCAGATCGATTAATCATGATTAATCGATCTGACAGCACTAATAAATACTGTATATTCACAGTGTATGAGTGTCATTTCATTATGTAAGAATTATACCACAATCACACATTTCAAAATATTGCAAAAAAGTTGTTTGTGGAACTTCAAGTGTGATTAAAGTACCCAAAAATGTTCAAACACAATTAAATCCACAGTATTTCAAAGTTCACCGAGATCTCTCTGGTCTTCAATAGCACACCCACTTGTGAAAGAATGTAGATGGGCGTATATGTAGATGCACAAAAAAAGCTAATGAAATATACTATGAAAATGGTCAGGGTTGCCATGGTGATTGTGATGAATCTCTTTCTTATCAAGGTTATCCAATACTTTTCCTCCCTGCTGTCTGAGGAGTGTACAGAGTAATTGATCAATACTAGACTAGATCTATTGAGCAGAATTGGTGAACTCAAAGATCTGTCAACTGTGCAGAAACACTCTCTGCAGCCCATATGTCTCCGTCAACAAACTCAATGTTTGCTTCAGTTTCAGGATTAATTAAAAGGTGCAGAGAATAATCATTAAGCCCTTTTGAATGCTTTACAAAGCAACAGCGGGCAAATCTGTGTATTAGAACAACAAGGTCCTTTTCTTGTGGAATAAAAAATTAGTTATCAATCAAAAAAGTCCAGATGAGTCCTTCTTCCAGTCATTCAATTTAAATAGAAAATTCTAGACCCTTTCACACATACAGTCTTTACTGGTAAATTACCGATAACAGATCATGTGTGAACAAGACCTTTCCAACTATACCGGTAAATTGCACAAAAAAAAAAAAAGAAAGTACATTTCACATATGCAAATAAGTAAACTCTACTCAACTAAGTTGAGTGAAATTAACAAAGAAAATAAGTACTTTTTACTTGGCTAGTAAAAGGTTGAGTAATATCTATTTAGTTAGTTGAAGTTTCCTTTGCAATATATTTCACTCAAACAATACAACATTGAATTAAACCACAACTTTTATGTATATGCTTTACTAACAAATATCTTAATAATTGATATAATAGATATTATGTGAAATACCAAATCTACAAATCATAGAAAACACATTATGTGAATGCTGTGACCTCAATACCGCTAGGTATACTTGGTAGACATACACAATGACGGTAACATTTGATGGATCGTTTTTGTGTTTCCATTTTGAGTAGAAAAAGAACTCCAAATGTCACTAAATGGCAAGTTACTAATCCTAACAACAAAAGCAATGATAAAACAAATACAGTAAATACAGTTGGAAAACAGTGAAAAATCAACCTCATTAATTATTCAAGGCCCAGTGCATGATGGGAACACCAGTATCAGAAAAGTTGAGTAATTTTACTTAATTTTACAAAGTTAATATTTACACTTAAATTTCTACATGCTTGAATTGAGTACTAATATAGAATTTACTTTTTTTTATTTTTTTATTCTTGCCTGAACTAACTTTTTTCATGTAGAAATTACATTGTTTTTTTCTGTAGTATTTACTTCACCACAAAATAATTTGTATCAGTGCAGGCGATTTACCAGTAAGGGAAGTTGTAACATTACCAGTAAATTAAGGTATATGCACCGTGTGAACGCGGAATGAAGATTAGCGGTATTTTGCACGTATGAGGTCAGAACGCACTGACGTGCAGAAGTGATTGAAAGTTGAAAGACCAACGGCTCTGGGCCATTCATAAAATGGTGCACTGATAACGTGTTTAACTCAGCACTGTTTACAAATGTCTTCTAATTGGAGTGATACCAAAACTAAAGCGCTTCTCCTCCGGGCGGATGAAGAGATTTGTCAACAGCAGTTAGCGAAACTGTCACATATGATAAAATAACTAGCCGTCTTCAGGAACAAGGCATAAACTTCTGGTTAATGACATCTTGACAGAGTTTACCAGTATTTTGGAACTGATGTGTGAATGGTCTGTTACCGGTAAAAAGCCAGAACGCTGTTGCTTGTGTGAAAAGCACATTTTTGAATTTACCGGTAAAGTCGTTCTAGCAATTTTACGGTAATTTACCGGGATTGCTGTGTGAAAGGGGCTAATATGTCATCATGTTGGTGGATACTCAAAGAACAATCTCAAACTGTCATGATTCTGCCATCTAGTCCTTGTCTTTCTTTAATTCTTGAGGCAGGATCATGACAGACCCATGTTTTGTGTACAAGCACATGGCCATTTGTTTGGGCCATGTGCTTGTGTTGTCTCGTTCTCTTGCCCCGCCCCCTTGTTATCCTCGTTTTGTCATTATTGCTTTACCTGTGTCACCTGTTGTGTTATCATTAGTCTCCCTATTTAATCCCCTTGTGTTTGCTGTCTTGTGCTGGTTCATTGTTGCATGTTACATGCTATCATTCCTCTCTGTGAGTACCCTGTCAAGAGAAAGTTCTGTTTCTGTATTTGCTGTTTGTTTGTAGTCTAGTTATATCAAGTCATAGTCTAGTTTAGTCATTCGTTGTCCTGTCTGTGTTTTGCCCCCTTGTGGGTTTTGTTTTCCCCATTCTTTGGCATCAATAAACCTTGTGTGTAGTGTATACTGTCTGCGCTTGGGTTCATCTCTGTATCCTCATAACACAAACTGCACTCTTAAAAATAAAGGTTCTTCATTGGCATTGATGGTTCCAAGTATCTGCATAATGTTACTTGTTGACTAGTACTGGCTACTTGGCAATTTATAATGATGTCAGACTACCACATAGCACAGGTACGTCTGCAAGATGTCTTTTAAAGATCACTTCATCTGGAAAGCATCTGTTGTTTACTAACATCTGATAGACTTCTTTAAAATATCAGTTTTACATACATTCTAAATCATAAACATAATTCTTAATCATAATCTACATTTTCTAAACGTCTTTTTGACATCTGACAGGAAACGTCCTATAGACGTATTGCAGATGAGCAAACACTCTAAAAAATGAACATCTTCCAGATGTAAACACGCAAATAGACATCTCCGTGATGTACTTGTGCTACCAGCTATCTGTGACTAGTACAGTATTACCCCCTCCCCCTCCATTCACCAATCAGTACTTTTTACTTTTAATACTTAAGTACATAAAAGCAAGTACTTTTGTTCTTTTACTCAGGTAAAATTGAAAAGGAATAGGTTATGGAGTAATATTTTAAAAGGGTATCTGTACATTTACTCAACTACTTCGTCCACCACTGGCCAGAACTGCCACTCTTGGTATAAATAAATAAATTTGAAGAATCCATAATTATGCTTGCATAGGGTGTGTGAATGTCCTAAAGTAAGTAAAGAACTGTCTGGTTACGTAAGTCTAGTTAATCATCCCTCGGCAGGAGTGAGTGGCAGCGCAGTGAGAGGCCATGCTTTGAGGGGGTGATGGTGTGGTCGCACCTACTCTTCCTTTCTGTTCATCTGCTCTCTCCATTCTGGCTCAGGCCCGGTGCCACAGACCTGCCGAGTGACAAACTTAACAAAGACCACAATAGAAACAATTAGTCACAAAGATCCACAGAAAACACGCTTCTGGAGAAGTCGTGGCTCGTGAAGCACGATGTTTGGGGCAGCTGGAAACATAGAGGGAAAGTATCTACTTAGTGACACCCCACTTACAGGGATAAGCCCATGTGGGGTTTTTTTTGTGTGGGGTTTTTTTCACCTTTTAATTAACATTTTTCCATTGAATACACTAGAAAATGTTAAGTAGAGCTTGAAATGTTATGAATATATAAATATTTGAGTTTAATCTATTCATCTTTAAATAAATAATGGATGTTGAGCCAATGAATCAGTTTTTTCAGTATACAAGTCTTTCAAAGGCACTGTAAATGTTGTTTTTTTATTATTATTTATTGGATTTTGATTTCATGCCATCAGCTGATTTTACTGGTTGGCTATTGCCTTGAATTTGATGCAATCTATTACAAGTAGAAAAATGATGTGTCACGGTTTCCTAATAGCCTTTATGCTAATTATGTAAGAGATATAGAAGAGTCTTGTTTGAGGCAGTTAGTTGAACATAAATATTATATTGTTTGAATGTGAATTTTTGCACCTTTTGTAATAGCTATGCTCTGGCTCACCAAGATTACAAGTTATCAATATTAGTGTTTTTACGACACTAATATTGTGAAATATTATTACATAACTGGTTTCTACACTGTAAAAAAATATATTATTGGTTTAACTTAAAGTAAGTTACCTGGTTGCCTTAAAATGTTGAGTTCACTGAAATTAAAAGGAGATTGGTTTTATCAACATAAACTCAAAATATTATGTTATCTGAACCACATTAATTAAGTTGATTTGACAAAAGTAAAAAAGTTGTGATAAATCATGAAAATAATTATTTACAGTGTATTTGTATATGTCTTTCAATATAATTTATTCCCGTGAACAAAGCTGAATTTCCAGCATCATTACTCCAGTCTTTAGTGTCACATGATCATTCTAATATGCTTATTTATGTATTTTGTTTGAACTCATGTATGCATTTCACATAGATACCCTGCAGGCATGGGGAACATTTCAATTTAAGGTGACCAGCATCAATGCATTTTACATCGTCAGCAGCAGAATGTAAGTCGGCTTTTTTAATGTAAAAAAGTTTTTTGTTTTTTTTACTTAGTGCATAGCTTTGAATACAATTTTTGCTTTTCTGAATACATTGAAATTTAAAGTAATTACAGATTGACAATTTAAAATGTTTTTTTTTTTTCTCAGAGAAGTGTTTTTTGTGCAGTTTATGTAAGTAGAGGAATAAACTGTTTTGAACATTTTTTAATTTTTTTTTTAATTTGTAGTAGCCCACACTTTTTTAAAGACTTTCAAAGAAATTAATAAAATGAGATTACATCAAATCAGTCACAAGTGAATTATAAGAATTATCAAGATTGTACTTGACTTTAAAGTGTTTACTTCCAGGCTAAAAAAACTGGTTAAAAACAAACCAAACGTGTACTCATTTTTAATTATTGTAAATAGGTAAGAGTTGTATATGATATGCATGTTTATATATCATGTTTATATATATAAATATTTTTTTTTTAGGTAGTGTAGTATGTACATTTTACGGGTAAATTTCATGGGTAGGCCTACATTTTATTGTGTATAAAGGTCCAACCAGGGAAAGGAGTTGTTTATATATCATGTTTATATTGTTTTAAATTGAAATAGTGAAGTATGTAAATTCTATTGTGTCTAAAAGCCCAACCAGGGACAGGAGTTGAAAATTAGCATTTGCTATCAACTTTTTATGCAGCACTTCAGTGACAAGCTTGCTTTGACACGTTTGCATTGTCCCTGTCAAATAAATAAAACAATAAAATAAATAAATAAATAAAACTATAAAATAAGTTGTGGTTACTTATTTTTTTCAAGGCAACGGGATTCCTCAAATTAAGTAGAACTCAGAAAACTCAGAAAAACTTGTTCGTTTTAAGTTAAGTAGATTGACATTTTTAAGTAATTGCAGTTTAATTAAAATAAGTTAGTACTAACAACACATTTTCTTTTGTTTAGTAACTTTTACTTGCCAGAGTAACTTGGAATTGTCAAGTTCACATAACTTATTTTTTTAATTACACACAAAGTTGATTTACTTAAAAAAGTCAGGAAACCTGTTGCCTTAAAATTAAGTAAAGTCAACTGATCACTTTTTACACTATGATGTGCCATATATCAGCATATAATACGGGACAGTTTAAAGATATTTAAGAGTTTTGTTTGAGGCACTTAGTTGAATGTAAAATAGATGTTTTTGCATGTTTACCACTGAAATGTGGGAAAGGTATTATTTTCCAAGCTTGACCGACCCTTTGCCAACATATGATGTGGTGGTGGTTGAGGAGAGACCCCTGATATGATAGTAAAGTGCTTTGGGTGTACAGTAGTACATAATAAAGCACTATATAAATGCCTCATGCATGGAATCCAGAGTTGTGTTCTGTCTGAGTCTTGTTTTCATTAGTCACATGTCTTCTTTTGTTCTGTTTTCCCGCCACTCATTTGTTTCCACGGTTACCATCATTAGTTCATCTGTCACACCTGTTTCCTCGTTAATCTTGTCAGCTGTGTCTCCTTTCACTGATCTGTTTCCATTTGTATTTAAGCCCTGTGTGTTACCTTGTTCATTGTCTGGTCTATGTTGTATTAAGTGTGTGTGAACCGTCTGCCTGTTTTCAATGTACCTGTATGATTTATATTGTGAGTAAAAGTTTGCATTGGAACGTTTGATTCTTCTTCTTCTTCTGCCTGCACCACACCGTGACAGAAGATTTGACCGCCCAAAACGGGCGATAGGGTGAGAATTATCATCATGGCTCAGGAGAGCCAAAAACTTTTTTTCAAAGCCTGAGTACCTTGTTCCAGATCGGGGCCACATTTAACCATCCCATCGACCACCCTGACACCACCGGACTGGACTGGAGGGAGGGAGACCGTCCTCCGGTGTCTGGAAAGCGTCATGCCTTGATCCGGAACACAGCCAGACCCAAGGCTTCTTCACGTCATGCCTGCCCAGCCTGAGCCCTCAGCCAAGATGGCTGCCGCCTCACGGCTTGAGCCCTCAGCCAAGATGCCCGCCGCCTCACCGCTTGAGCCCTCAGCAAAGATGGCTGCCGCCTCACTGCCTGAGCCCTCAGCCAGGATGGCTGCCGCCACGCCAATACCTGTTCCTCAACCTCTTCCTGTCCCTAGACCTGTTCCTGGCCCAAGAACTGTATCTGTTCCCGAGCCTGTCTCTGAATCTGTTCCCGAGCCTGAGTCTGGCCCCTAAGTTAATAACTAATTATCTTTGCAACGGAAGTGAATCCATCAAAACTAACTTTAGCTGGACAATAACTTTATTCTAGAGCTGCTGTAAAGCCAAAACCATCTTTGTTACTTTAATTTCCTATTTTCACTGTAAAGCTGCTTTAAAACAATCTATATTGTTAAAAGCGTTATAAAAATAAGGGTGACTTGACTATTAGCTGTATGTCCATTCAGATCTATATGTGGACAAACATGAAAATAAAGACATTGAAGTCAGACAATTTAATATTGTATTTGGATCACCAAAAATAGCTTATTGGCACTAAAAAGTGGAGAGAAACAGATGTGTACCAGGAATGGCTGTTTTCAAAGTGCACACCAAAAAAGTGAAGACCAAATACATTGTCATAACCATCAATATGTTAAAAGTTTTCAGAGAGCTGTAATGATTGAACTAGGATTATTCAAGTGCTCAATCGTCAAGATCGAGAAAACATTGAGAGTTCTACATTGTGCCTGTCTGCTTGTGTGGACATGACAACCCATTCTCTCTGAGAGCTGTTTGCCCATTTTCTACACCTAATAAGAAGACCAGTCAGTTTAGGCAGTGGCGCGTATGGTCACGTTGTGACTTTTCCCGGTGCGCGGAGAACAGGTGAAGGACGGATGCCGATCAGACGGACACTGAACTGGTGGCCAGAAAAAAAATATACCTCTGTTATATGGCGATATTTTGGCTATAAAATAACCGACACTGAGCAGAGAGAGCAGGGCTGCCAACTTTCACTCATTCAGCGTGAAACTCACGCAATTGACACTTTTCACACGCTCTCACGACACATCCATTTTCTCAGGCAGAGAAAAATCGCAACGCAAAGAGGACACTGACACCAACAGACAAGACAGAGCAGGTTACTTTTGATAGGAAACTAATTCTCAGCTCTCAGATTCTGTCAATTTTATTACGAAATTCAAACAATGGCGTTTTGGCGCTTGTAAATGTGCACTGTAAAAAATTTCTAACCTCTCCAAGTCAAAATTTTCTAGTGACTGGTCACATCTAAATTTTTGAATTGGCCCAAGTGCAATTCTTGTTGCAATAGTCTGTTAACATTGGCTCAATGAGAAATAATACGTCAGACTAATTGAAAAATTTTGATGTTATCAGTCACTAGAAATTTTTGACTTGGGGATGTAATTTTTTTTTACAGTGTGACGTAACCGATCGGTCATGAACCGAACATCTCTTAGCTTACTCTTTACTACTAGTTAATACCCAGATAGCACACGTACGTCTGTCCGACATCGGCTCAACATCGTTCTTAAGTTATACCTTAAGCTGAACCTTATCGTTAATGCGTGTTTCCCGAAACATTCCCTCTAAAAAATGCTGGGTTGTTTCAACCCAACTTTGGGTCAAATATAGACAAACCCAATGGCTGGGTTACATTTTTTAATTCAATTTTTAACCCAACGTTTGGGTTTGTCCATATTTCACCCAAAATTGTGTTAAAAACCCCCAGCATTTTTTAGAGTGTAGTTAAAGGGATACTTCACCTCTGGAAAGATGAATGTGTATTTAAAATAGGTAATTTATGTAGAAGAAATGTGAAATTATTTTTGAATTTGGAGCTTTCTAGACTGAGAAAAGCCAGAAAATTTATTTTTGGCTTATGTGGATGAAAGACAACAACTCCCAGAATGCACTTGCTTCACTGCCCTAGGAGGCCACTCCCAAGCCACGCCTACCGGTAAGAGAGCGCAGTTGAAAACAACAAGGCTAGGCTACTAGTGAGTCTCCGTGACGAGTTTGCCCGGGATTTTGCCCAAAATGTCCGGGATTCGGCTTTTGCATTCTACAGTCGCCATTCATGTTTACTGTGACGAGCAGGACGAGGCTGAGGGCCGCGGGAGAACGGCGCGAGGCCGGTGGCATGATTACTGATGAGACGGTCTCCTATCTCTCACGGAGGAGCGGGAATTTTCTTAGCAATGTTAAAACGCACATCGACCGATCACTTGTTTAGCGTTCATGTAAACACTACATTCAGATTCACCAATCGGAATGAATTCAGTTAGATTGAAACAAAAGGTGTGCATGTAAACAATGAATGGCGACTGCAGAAAGCAAAAGCCGAATCCCGGACATTTTGGACGATCTCGACGGCCGGACATGTCCGGGAAAAAGAGGATGGTAACCCCTAATACTCTGCTTTCTCCTACTACTCAGCTTTCTCCTACTACTCAGCTTTCTCCACAGAACAAGAGCCTGCTAGCTTAGCTTCCAAAGAAAGATGGCTGATACTATGTGTACATTCTGTGAGTGAGATCCCACCCTCTATGGGCGGGTTGAACACATGCGGGACAGCCCCTCCTTCTGGCTGTAGTCTCTCGCCTCTGGCCAAAAAATCCTCCGATGACGCAAAATGACGATTTTTGCGTCATCTGAGGATTTTTTCCAGACAAAAAATACATAAATCTCTCATCTCAGGGGGATATGAGGATGGAAAGCACGGTAATTCGAAAATACTACAGGTTTTCTACTAATACAAAGCTTAATGCTAAATCCTGAAGTATCCCTTTAAGTATACCTTCTGTGAGTCATGCATTCGGAAGGTTGGTATAGGGATATGGCGGTGAGGATATTTCTCCCCCGGTTAATCAAAGTGACAATACCGGTATCAATGACGGGGGCTTTTAAATCACTCATTTGAAAGCAAAACTAAAATGTGCACGTCCGCACGGGGATTCATAATGGTGCAGAGCGAGCGTTTTCAATTAATTCCCAGCAGAGGTTCATAGGTTCTCTGTTCTGCTTGCTTGCGCCCGTGAACACGCACCATTATGAATGCCCGTGCAGACGTGTGCGCATTTTAGTTTCACTTTCAAATTAGGGCCATTTTGGGGGGGACTGCTTGAATGTTGAGTTCAGCCTATTATTCTAAATGAAAAACACCAACAAAACAAATTCGCTTAAATAGGCGCTTTTACATTTCGCTTTTGACACCAAATATTGCTCCATCATCTTGTCAGTCAGCTCTTTACTCTCTTGATAAATTAAATCTGACTCCTGTTGCTGATCTGTAGCCTATGACTCTCGTTCAGCTCACGATTTATTAAGCAGACACATTCAGTTTCAAATCTATAGTATCCACATTGATTTTGGTCTGAGCTGCACGGTGAGCTGCATCATTTTATATAATCGTTTTAAATCGTGCCAATTTATAAATAAAATTGTATTCAAATCAAGCGATTTTAAACTAAAAGTAGGCTACTCGCGCGCTCTCCGAGAGACGGTCTTCAGTCAGTGCATGCTCTCAACCAAAGCGCGCTGTTTACTACAGGCCGTTTGTAACTACAGTTTCTCGCAGGAGAAGGACTAGATGCTGAGCAGCAGAATGCTTAGGTCAGCCCAGTTTGTTTTTAATTCAGGAGGGTTCAGGTCCAATCTGAAGATTTTGTAGTCAAATTATCCCACATCTCCTCTACAAAACAAACTGACCTGGTCCTTAAACTGGTAAACACAGATTGTGACGGTTCCCCGGGGCGAGCAGTGATGCATATACCGCTCCACAGCTTACGATGCAGACATCAAAAGACTAAAGCCTATCATCTGGATAAAGGAAACAGTTAAAACGTATTTGTTGATGTATTTGTTTCTTAAAGATAAGTCCTAACTGATTTTTCTCAATGTTTTTCACTCATAGGCTGCTAGGAAGAGTCCGTCTACTGTGAGGCTACATTGATGCTGTTCCTTTTTGATCCCTTTTCTCCTTCTTTCTGCTGTCATTAAAGCATCTTAACTTGAATTGTGTCTGTTCATTATATAGAGAATGTTACACACACAAAATTAAGATATTTTTCATATCAATATAGCCTACTTTAACTCCTTTAATAATAATAATAACAGCTGACAGGGCTCTCTGTATGTTTACAGCATTAGGTGAGATATATATATTTTTCTTGAGAAAAATGAACATGTATATATCTTATTTTTATATATCCAAAATATCTTATTTTCATGAGCATACAAATGTTATTGTTCTATTTATTGTATACTATTGTACTATTTAGACAATAACAAGTTTGCAGTAATGCAAATATGTCATTATTTAATTTTGCAAAAAATCTTATTTTAATTTGAAAACAATGTGCATTTAGTTGATGCTAGTTTGAATTGAGAAATACTTTTCAGCATTATCACTAATCTGTGTGTGCATTTTCCTTGAGAACCAAGCAAGCTGAATCATGAAACCATTTGATTATTATATCGCAATCGCAATATTGACCTCAATAATCGCAATATGACATTTCCCCCAAATCGTGCAGCCCTACTTTTCAATCAACAAACAATTGTACAATCTTGTGCAATCTTCCCAAGGGTTTTCATGTGTTCATTTTGATTTCATTTGAGGTCACAAGTAGACTCGAGAGCATTGCTTATTGAACATCTGTTTACTTTTGTCCTATGCATTTAGATATAGAACACAATGTGATATACAAGTAAATACATATTATTGGAAAAAGTTGCTTGATGTTTTTTTGTCTGTTGAAGCACTGCTGTGCACATGAAGATGGCATGTGACTCATGATATAGCAGTGATCGTCCAATCACGCTGAGTAAACCACTGAGAATGCCAGCTGGAGAGGACAAGGCAGGACACAAGTGCTCATTGACTCAGAGAGGGTGTGTGTGTGTGTGTGTGTGTGTGTGTGTGTGTGTGTGTGTGTGTGTGTGTGTGTGTGTGTGTGTGTGTGTGTGTGTGTGTGTGTGTGTGTGCACTGGTGCATCTGTGTTTGTCTGTGTACATACACTACAAGAGGTGTGAGTGAAGCAGTGAGCTTCTCATGCTAATCTATCATGCTTCTTCACATGAGATATGGCACGTGTACGAATGTTCTGTGTGAATATTATGGTTTATTGTCACAGTCTGAATGAATATCATTTCTGTTTTAATTAATCCTTTTCACAGGCCAGAGCTTTCTCAGGGAAGGGTGTAATAATCTTCATTATAGGCAGCAGATCTGTTTCTCATTCACAAATACCTGTCCTCCTTCAGTTTGACGAGGTGAGAACTTCACTGTGAGTCATATTGATATTAGTGTCTAAGATGACAATGTGTGGGACTTTTTAAGGTGCTCCATCACTCTGAATGGGAGAAATTGATTACATTTCTCAAGCGGATTTATGGGTAAGGAGAGACTTTGGGAGACACTGTTACAGTAGGATGTGCAGAATAACAATTTACACGGATCATGAATGTTTGCACCTTTTGTAGTTGTGTACGCTCTTATGCTCACTACATTTATGATCAAAAATACAGTAAAAACACTGATATTGTTCAATATTATTACAATTTAAAATAAATGTTTTCTATTTTAAGATATTGCAAAATATAATTTATTCATCCATAGAGAGCAGCAGTCAGGATCTGGGACAAGTAGAAGCTCTCCGGCAATTCCAAGTAGTAATCATGAGTTCTAAGAGGACTCATAATTCTCGTAATTCCGACATGGTGTGAAAGCAGCTCAAGTAAGGCTTGCTATGCTGTCAAAATACTTAAATATTTATACATATATGCATATTTTGCAATAAATATAAAATATATTTAAATGAATGTGTATTTATTTATTTATTATTTCTACATCGTTTTTTTTGTCATTCGCAATGTCTTCAGTGTCACATGATCCTTCAGAAATAATTATAATATGCTGATTTGGTCCTCAAAACATTTCTTATTTTCAGTGTTGAACACTGTTTAATATTTGTATAGGCCTAAAAATGTGATACATTTTTCAGGATGAATACAAACGTCAAAAGAACAACATGTATTTTAAATATATATTTTTTGTAACATTGTAAATGTTTTTACTGTGACTTTTGATCAATTAAATGCATCCTTACTGAATATGTATTAATTTCTTTGAAAATAATGATTGACCCCAAAACGTCAGTAGGGCTATACGTGAAACTGCAAAAATATAAGAATGTCAAATTATTGTATGCTAATAGATTTTTTTTTTATTACATTTATTTATCTAAAACACATTTGACAACACTTAACTCCAACATGACATTTAATTAAAATGTCACAGTTTAACTAATAACTAATCTTAATTGGCTATAAAAGAAGCTAACAAAAATGGGTTTACTTTTTGATTTTAGGCCACTTGTCTCGCATCAATCTGTCTTTCTAAAGATACAGGTCACGTGCGCGCGCACTCTCTCTCTCTCTGTCTCACGACATACCCACCCACCGCCCACCCTCAGGTGAGATAGCAGGGATGTAATGCATCTCTCTCACACACATTTCTGTTTGTTTCTCCAGTGTTCAACTTTCATTCGTTTTCTCCATTCAAACTAAAAACTTCGTTCGGGTGTCGTTTCCACTAGTTCAGGAATTATATAACGTCTTCATAGCAAAGTTAACTGACTTTCTCTGGAGCAGCAGGGAAGTTTAATTGTTTTAGATTTGGACATCGCTTCTGCGCCGAGCAAGATTGCGCGTAAATCTCAGCGCGAGGCGCGCCCGGTGCTGTCGAGACTGGGCGTCAGAGCGCGGGTGCTCGCCACGGGAGTGCTGGGTGTCGTCATGGTGCTGGTGCTGGTCATCCTCATCCCGGTGCTGGTCAGCGCGGCAGGATCCGACCCGCGCTACGAGATGCTCGGCGCGTGCCGCATGGTGTGCGATCCGCCCGGAACGAAGTCTCCATCATCAGCACCGGTGGACAACCGTTTAGTTCAGTCCCCACCAACTTTCATCCGCGGTACGAAAGGAGAGCCAGGGCGCTCAGGAAGGATCGGTCCGAGGGGTCAGCCGGGTCCACCCGGACCTCCAGGTCCCCCGGGGGTCATAGGAGAACCAGGGCCACCTGGATTGCCCGGTCCGCCCGGAGTCACCGGTGTCATAAGCGCAGCGACGTACAGCACCATCCCCAAAATCGCCTTCTACGCAGGACTCAAGAAGCAACACGAAGGATACGAGGTGCTGAAGTTTGATGATGTGGTCACTAATTTGGGCAACCACTATGACCCCTCGAGCGGTAAATTCACCTGCTCCATCCCGGGGATCTACTTTTTCGTGTATCACGTATTAATGAGAGGCGGTGACGGGACCAGCATGTGGGCTGATCTGTGCAAGAATAATCAGGTATTTCATAAATCCAGCTGTCACACAGTCCGCAGGCGTTATAGCCTATTATTTTATTCAACGAATCGATCTAGTTTTGGTGCATAAGAAACATGCTTAACTTATTTTTTTTATATATAATAATAATAATAAAAAAGATTAAAAAAGGTAAGCATGTTTCGTATAAGTAGTGCTTATACAAATCTATTAATCGCATCTAACATAAAGATTTGTTTACATAATGTGTATAGGTATACCTATTTATATACAGTTGTCAACATTTGAAGTGGATCAAAACCTTTCATCAAAGTTATACATGAATTTTGAACAATAACCGTTCTTGTCTTAGATTAACTTTTTTGATCCAATTCAAACGTTGACTACTGTATATTATATATGTCTCTCTGTGTGTGTGTGTGTGTGTGTGTATATATATATATATATATATGTATATATATATATACACATATACATACATACATACATACTTACTGTGTACACACACACACACACACACACACACACACACACACACACACACACACACACACACACACACACATTACATATAATATACCTATACACACACACACATTATGTAAACAAAAATCTTTATGTTAGATGTGATTAATTGATTTGACAGCCCTAATTAGTAGTAAATATTTTGGGGGAAAAAAGCACAAAAAAACCCACGTTTATTATGTTTTGATATGTACATAAAATGTTTAATTGATTTTTTTTTTTAAGTTGAATGTTTCTTTCACACTAAAACTAGACTGAACAATTTAAATTTAAATATTGTCCAATTTATGCTATTTAAATTTATATTTTTCACTATTTACTTTACATTTTATCTTAAGAATATTATAATGATTAGATCATTATTAATTATTATACAAGTTCTATTATATATATATATATATATATATATATATAAATAAATCATATAAAATTGTTCTCAGCCACATGTGATATTGCAAAAAAATAAAATAAAATAAAATAATTCATTGCTGTGCATCAGCAATATGACATTTTTTACAAACATGCCTTCTTCGGTGGACAAACTGAAATTGTCGTCTTAAGAGAATAACGTTAAACTTCCATGGGTAGAATTTTGTTTTAAGTCTTTGGAAGTACCAAGGAGTCATAACTTAATGTGCACTTCTCTCATGAGATTAAATATATATTTCTTGCAGGTGCGTGCAAGCGCTATAGCGCAGGATGCAGATCAGAACTACGACTACGCCAGCAACAGCGTGATATTACACCTGGAGCCCGGAGACGAGGTCTACATTAAACTAGACGGAGGCAAAGCCCACGGGGGAAACAACAACAAATACAGCACCTTCTCAGGCTTCATGATCTACACCGATTAACACCTGTGGAAGAACCTGCACTTTCAGATGTACCTCGTTCTGACGTCACGGAGGGCACACAAAAGTTGAACCCCCCGAGCCGGCGAAGGATAGAAGCAACAGATCGTCCGGTTGAGAACTATACATCTCCAAGCATGTGAACACACACTCTACACGCAAATTAGTTTTTAGAGAAATCACTGTGATTTAGAAACAAATCTTACAGTGTAACACTGGTGATTGTAGTATATTTATTGAGAGATTAACCGGCAGAAAGCAGAAAATCATCATTCCATTCCATATGTGCCTAACGTACACTGACACATGGCTGATCCGAAGAGGCTGTTACAGAAAACCTGATATTAGCCCGGAAACAGTTCAATGACATTTCTTTAAGCAGTTCTCATTCTTCGCACACTAAATGTCACATTTCAACCACAATTCTCTACTGTTTTATATCAATGTTTTCATTTAAAAATATTACCACTGTCTGGTATGTGCAGTGTCATCGAACAAATTGTGAATAAAATATATTGTATGATTTGCATCTGTGTATAAATTTCCTATAATACTAAGCATCCTACATATATAGTGCAACTACATCAATCAACAAATTCAATTCAATACTATCTAGAAATGTTTTAGCTTTAAAAGCACTAAACTAAATGCTGCTGTAAAACTTCCTCATCTATATCCACTAAAGAATTCAAACGGGGAATTAATTTTGTAAGCAAAATACTCATGCTAGAAAAGTCACCAGCAATAAAACAAAAATGCTCATTTTAAAGTGCCCCTATTGTGCTTTTTGGAGAACCACCTTTCATGCAGTGTGTAATATAGCTGTGTGTGAATGTGAAAGGTCTGCAAAGTTTGAAAGATTAAAGTGCACCAAATAAATTATTGTCTCCTAAAAGAAAGAACTGATTCTGAACTTCCGAAACGAGTCATCAGCGACTCCTGTCTCACTTCCTGTTTTGAACCTTCGCACAGATTTACTGGACAGACTCTAGGGAAGATTTTTATTATTATTATTTTATCGTTATTCACTTTCAAAGACTTTTCAGATGTATTTAAATGCCTCTCAGTTTAGTGCTTTGAAAATCAACATTAAACACATTTAAAGGTGAATCCAGTTTTATGGGAAAGGGAAGCTAGTGCATTTTAAAAATGTAAATATTTTGGATAATAAAGTCTTTAAAATACTTAATAATATTGACTTATCCCTTTTCTTAAACAATGGTTAAACTTTGATGTATATCATTTTATAAAGCTTTTTGTTTTGAGAATGAAGTTTAATTCTTCATTAGAAGACTTTCATCTATGTTTTTCATAGACAAAAAAAAAAAAAAAAAAATTCACACACACACACACACACACACACAAAAACACATTGCTACCTAAAGATTTAGTTCTATAATATAATAATTATCTGAAACAATTTTAACTGCTGATTCCAAACAATTTTTAATTTTTTTATTTAAAGAGTAGCCTATATGAGTTAATCTCCCCTCCTTCTCACAACCTGTTTCTTCACATGAGGTTATGATGCTGTTTTTACTCAATGAGCTACAATATTCTGGACATTGAAAATCACTTTTTAAATAGAGATCACAATTCTTAATAGACAACTAATCATAATACGTAATTGAGAGATTATGAGAAAATGTTAGTTGCTGCAGTCTATATAAAAAGTATATTTAATAAATTTCTGTATGAATTGAATTGTCATTTAAAAAAAAAACAGTTTGAGTGAATGATTCAATGACTCGCTCATAAAGATACCACTTGTTTCATTCCTGGATGAATCAGTGATTTTCAACAAATCTCTTAAATGAACAATTCAATGACAAATACATTTTTTAACAGTCGCTTGTCGCCACCTACTGGTGTAACGATGTAATTGATACATTAAGTTACTTTCAAAAGGTGATTTACTCTATTTTGATCGCTTCCGTAGACATCAGTGTTTCCCCAGTATTTCTGTGATAATTTGAATTACTGTAACAGAAATGATGATTCTGTGGTTGAAAAGACTGTTTGTGAAGCCGTTTCACACCTATACATGACAACGGCTCTTTCTTGCTCAGCGTTTGATTGTTCGTTGTGATCGTCCTCGTCAAAGGTTTAAAAGACAGAGCCGAATCTACTGAAGGAGTATGATTGAGTGGGTCTTTGAATCGAGATCATGAGCTTTCAATGATTAATCATGCAGTTTTATTGCACTACGTTTTTGTGCTGAATTCGTATCACTTTCGTAGGCTATTGAGAGAATAAAAGATAGAAATCCCTTTCATTTCCATTGCCAATTCCATCACCAATTTGAACTGGAATGTCAACCCATCAACGCCATCTGACCAATCAAAGCAGAGCAGACCAATCACAACAGGCTGGAACATCTGACCAATCAGAGCAGAGAAAGCTCTTGGAAAGAAGGGGTTTAGAGAGAATGAATCTTCGAATGAACCGTTTTCAGATTCTTAGAGAAATTAGGTGATGTGCAATGTATATTATGAGAAAATAAAGTGTTTTTTGACATTTGATGAATGTAAATCTATTGTAGGAGGCCTCCAAAACAAAATTAGTAACCTTTAAAATAGCATAATAGGAGCACCCTTTAGTTGAAATGGAAGGAAACTGGATAAGATGTTTTGATATGCCGTCATCTAATAAGAACGTTATGGATGACTCACACGGCATGATTTTTTTTTAACATTACCTTGCTGTTACACAGGAACAGAGCAACTGACAGTGTCATTATTTTACTAAAGGAGTCACTGTGAGCGGCCACCTGCTCCAGAGGAACATCTCTCTGTCCTATACAATGACCTGTCAGAACGCACACCTTTCAATTATTAGATGTGTACGGCAAGCAGTCTTACTTTAGACATACAGTCAAACCCAACCACCTTAGTACTAATAGTCAGTTTGTTGTAAAGGAGCATCTTTAAATTCAGCATGATATTGCCATTAACTGTTTGAGACGTTTGCAGCTAGACAATATAAGAAAGCACAGTTTGCACATTATTAGTGTGCGATTGATGAATAATGAATTTTGTGAATAATTAGAACTTTGATAGCACCAGTACCGTTCCTTCTGTGCTCATACCACACTTTCATTTTTTCATTGTGACTCCCTGAGTTTAATTAATAGTCTAATTACTTAAAAGCATTTTCTTTGGTAGTTCATCCAAGAAAACAAAGCACCCATTTTCTATGACTCAGAGCCATGTTTTTATTTTAACCACTTTTTTTTGTGGTGAGAGAACTTTAACTAGACTTAAAAGGTTCAAATATTCAAATCAAATATTTACCAGGCTTCAGTGATTTGTGTTAAACCTAACAGTGATCTATGGGTCCCAACTTTGACATCTTACGTGGATTAACGTTTACCAAAGTATGGAATTTAGCACCAAAATCAATTGAACAAAACAAATGTTCTTAACAATTAAAGGTAGAAATCAATATTTGGTATGTTAACTTGAGGAAGTAAATCGACTTTTAAGGCAGTTGATTTATTTAAACGTCAGCCAGTGTTTAGGATTCTCAATCAGTATTTTGTCCACCTGGTTCTGAGTTATTCCTCGGGACAACATTTTGGGAACAATATTCTCCAGGATGTGGGAGTAGCCATGACCGCCATACTTGGTCAGTCTGTGCTTGGTGTGGATATCATGGGCGATGAGGATTCGGTCTTCATAACCTTCCCTGACCAGAAAGACTAAGCTGGTGGAACAAGACAAAATGACTCTCAATGATCTGTTGACAGTATATAAAATGGATAGTCTCATTAAATTTGTGCATCAATCAAAATAGCATGTTTAAAGAAACACAGGGTGTGTTCACACTTGCCATGTTTGGTTTGATTAAAACGAACCCTGGTGTGATTGCTCTGTTAGTGCGGTTCATTTGAATAAGTGTGAACGCTACCATCTGAACCCTAGTGCCATCAAACAAGCGGATCGAGACCTCTGGAAAGATGGGTCTCTGTCCACTTCCAAACGAACGCGGTTTGAATGAAATATGAACGCAACACGGACAGAAGACATGTAAACGTACCAAAACGTACATGAGTGCATTTATCCTAGAACACAGCATTGTTTTAGATGTTCGGTAAGTTCCGTTGTGAAATAAAACCCGACCAATCAGGTTGTGAACATATCGCTACAGTGTGAACGCCAAGCGAACCAAGACTAAAGGCCAATTTATACTTCTGCGTCGAGTGTACGCCGTAGTGTACGTCGTAGGCTACGCACGTAGGCGACGCCGTCGTGAGCATTTACACTTCTGCGAATGTCTGTGTTGCTCTGCAGTTACACCGCCGAAACGCTAGTTGGCGCGGGTGGGTTTTAATGTTCCAGTTCCACTGTGTTTACATTCCTCGCGGCTGTTTTGAGTTTAGGTTTCTACGAGCAATGGCGACTGAAGGAGTCATACAGATGGCTGTATTTCCGCACTTCTTCAAGCAATCTCTCGGTCACTTGGTCTATTTCCATGGCTCTTCACTGCTCTTCGGAATTTAAAAATGGCGGGCGGGCGGTGCAGAGTGCAGAAGATCATTCCGGAAATGCGTAGGAGGAAACGCGATGCTATCCAGCCGACCAATCACAGATCTTGCGGTCCGCGTCGCCGCGACGCGTAGTTACATTTTTGAGGAGGTGCGCGTCAGGGTACGGCGAAGGGTACGACGTATGGTACACGTCAATGCGTATGCTACGCCGTACCTTCTACGCGCACCCGACACAGAAGTATAAATTGGCCTTAAGGGCCCTATCATACACCCTGCGCAATGCGGCACCAGGTGTTTTTGTATGGTTTCAGCCCGAATGGTTTCAGTGTTTTTTGCTAGTTTCAGCCCGACACGGTTATCATTTTCACATCCTGCGCCACATTGTTTAAATGGCAAATGCATTTGCGCCCATCTGTGCACCCATGGGCGTGCTGGTCTGAAAACGAGGTGTGTTCAGGCGCATTGTTGGCGCGTTGCTATTTTGAGGCAACTGAAATAGACTGAGCCATTGACCAACTGAAACCTGGTCTAAAGTCAACTAGACTTTGCGCCACTGCGCAATAATTTTTTTGTTATTTAAAGACCATGTTATTAATATGCGCCTATAATAGGCGGGTCCACAACGTGCGTACACTTTGTCCCGTAGATGTTTTGCTTGCATGATTTAACCTCGCGCACAAGCAGAACCGTTTCTCCGCTTGCAAATTCCGCCAAGTAAATAGGGAATCCGCCATGGCGCGAGCGCAACTGGCTTTTAAAGAGAACGGGAGATGAGACTCTGATTGGTTTATTACAAGTTATGCCCAAAACACATCCATTACTCATTAAGAGAATAAGGACAACCCTTTTAGACCAAGCACCGGGTGCGCCGACCATTTTCCGGTCGTTACACTAGCAAAAGTGGATTCGGACACGACCTTAGTGCGCTTGCAATGTGCGCTTAAGACCATGCGCTTAGATCGTTAAAATAGGGCCCCAAATTTTTGTTTTTTTAGTCCGGACTAAACGAACCCAGCAAATTGAACTACAAGTGTAAACACACCCACAATCATGTACTGTACTGATTACCAGAAAAAGAAAACGAGGCAGATGTTTATGACCCATCTAATGTAATGCCTGCGTTCTTGTTGGAGGCAGATACTTACTTCTGAACTCTCTGGCTGTCACTGGGCATGTCAACACGAAGGTTGAACGGGTAATTCAGCAACTCTGTGCCAAAGAGGTCATATTCAAGGTAGCTTCCCAACTTTGCAAACTCCAGAAGCTCTTGACGATCATATATGGTTCTATAAGCGACACACAATAGAGCTTTAAAGGCATGACATATTTTTGTAGGTCAAAATCCAAAGTTACCATTTTAGCACTTCCGGTTCCATCGTCCTGAAGTCAATGTGTTTTTTGAATGGGTTTGCGGTTAAATGCTTGAAATAAGGTCTGTGGTTAACAAGCTCAAGATATATTTACGTTTTATTCTTTGACACTGTTGTTTCCATTCAGTACTCATTCTAATTCTATGAGAATAGCAAAGTCCAAACTACAACTATAACAATAAAGACAGAGAAGAACGATATCACTTTCAGAACAACTTTTTTTCCCAGCTAATTGACGCTAAAAACATTTGACAGCCAATCAAATTCCACCAGACTTTGAAGAGCTTGCGAATTTAAAGCGGTCAGACCAGCCGCAGCGCTAACCATAGAAACCCGGGCCCACCCATTTTCTACTATGGTTTTGTACGTTTCTTCATTCGGATCTATTTGCGATCCATTCCATTCTAAACAAACAACGCAGTTTACATGCTTCGTCCTTGTTACATTATTCATTAAGATAATAATTAATAAATGCACGCATAATTATCAGTGAACTTGATAAATGTTGCAGATATGTTTTACTATGCTATTGGTGGTGGTTGAGGAGATTCCCCCCTTCTATGTAAAGCGCTTTGAGTGCAGAGAAAAGCGCTATATAAATGTAATGAATTATTATTATTATTATTATTATGCATGCACAAACAAATGCCTTTCAACTTATGTGTGCAAAATTCTGAATAAAATGAATGTGCAGCATTCTGTAGGCCTACTATATGAGTCTGTAGGCCTACTATATGTGTTGTAGCCATTAAATAAGCTCATTTAGTTTCATATTTGTTCAAATATTATAATGTTATTTTTTCATCTATGTTGATTATGAAAAGTGAACCGCACGAGTAAGATAGGATGCGCAATATATCGAGAGACATGGAGCGGGTCAGACATGATTTTGACCACTTAATTAAGTTTTGTTTTGTAGAAAGCCTTTTTTTAAGTGAATTTCGTTTTGTATAAATTGTATCTTAATTTTTATAATTTTTATATCAACCAATTGCCTGGATTTAATAAATAAGAATATAGCAGACAATATAATCATGGAGGTGCCCACGCGGTCACTTGCATTGCTCGTGAACAGGAGCGCATCCTAACTTAACGAAACTCAGCATATGCCTCACAGACATGAAATATATCTTAAGAAAGCTTGAAATGTCTTTTTAACAATTTAAAATGAAAAGAAATAGGCTACTCTCTGATTATGTAATCCATGATGTGCATTTCTCTCTATAGGCGCGTTCACTACGGAGATGGCGATCGTCAACTTCATCTTTACAGCTGTTGTTGCTGTTAATAAACTAAAAAATAATAGGCCTATAATTTTATTAAACAATAAATTAAATGAAATTGTAATTGTATTAAAAAAAGCAAAAAAAAAAATTTGTTTAAGGTTTTTATTTTATTTTATTTTTTACCTATGCTAATTACGCATTAAATTCAGGTAGGCTACTGAGTCGCTGTCCTCAGTGCCGCAGAAAAGCGCTGAAACGGAGATGAAGGGGAACCCGTTTTTTGTGGCTTATTTTAACTGGCCCATCCAGTTTTCTGGAGGCCCACCTTCAGTCAAAATCCTGGCGCCGCTAGTGAGTCAGACTACATAACTGTGTGAGCGCTTATATTAAACAGAATGTTATCATCCATTGGTGTGGACACTAATATAATTATCACTAATATTCACACAATAATAATCTAACCTGTCTATAACATTATAGGAATCCAGAAGCCCTTTGTTAGCTTGTCCAGGTGTGTTTGATTAAAGTTGGAGCAAAACTGTAGGAAAGTGGACCTCAAGGGCCAGAGTTGAGAACCCCTGATCTACATGTTGTTCTCAGACCACTGTTAATACTTTGTGGTTTTCTTCCTCATAGGAACCATTTATGGAACATGTTCCAGTATGCAGGTGTTTTCCCACCTCTTCTTACCTGTCAAGATGAGACATGACCGTTTTGGAGATATCTCCACCAGCTTCCTGCAGAATGCGGATGACCTCTCCAGGAGCGGCTGTGTCCCGTCCAGGGTGGATGATGACGGGGCAGCCGAGCTGAGTCTGAGCGTGAGCAGTGGCTCGCAGGACCTTTTTCTCACTCTCTGTAATTGGCCAGCTAGTGCCGATCTCTCCGATCACGCCACAGCGGATTCCTGTGCCGTCTGCTCCATGGAGCACCTCGCTGACAATGATGTCAGTAAGCTTGTGGAAAAAAAGATGACACATTTGAGAAATGGGAACAAATCATTTCCATCTAGGGGTGTGCGATATATATTGTTTATGACAATATCGTAAAGTATTGTTTTGGTCTCATTCTAAAGTTAAAAGTGCAGTTCCAAATAATGCCTTAACAGAAATGTGGTGAGCAACACACAGTGGTGTTTCGTTCCTGAATTAATCGAAATTATGCGTTCACATGAATCAGACTAAACGGTTTAAGGAATAATTTAAAGACTCACTCATTAAGACAGTGACTTGTCGCCACCTACAGGTGGTTATAGTTTCATATGCCAATTTCATTGAAAAATATATTTACATTTTAAAATCATTAATCTCAGCATTATTTATGCAACTGTAACTGCAGTGAAAATACATCTAAATGCTAATTTAGATGTATTTTTTGTTCCACTTCAGCAGTGCAAAAATAGATTTTTGATCTAGGGGTGTAACAATATATCGCAATACAAAAATGCAACAATATGTATCGTGGATAGTGACAATTTGTATCATGGATAGTTTACCCAAAATAAAAAATTACTGTGTGAGAAAAAATGTCAGTTTACAGAGTTTAGTGTCAGTACTACATTAAACTATTATAATGTTGAATATAATAATGTATAATAATGCAATGGGGGAATATTTGTGGATCCTGATAATGCCAAATGTCTCATGTTACCAGTAAAAAGTGGCCTACATTATTTTAAATATATCTAGTCAGTGACGGAGTGCAATCATATTCGTCTAAAACAATTCTGTATTTTCAGCTTCAGAATCATCAATATTGTTATTCTGGTGTCACTAGTGTCCTGTGCTTTGGGTTACCAGCGCCAAGTCCAAGCCTCATTTACACCCACAATGTAACATCAAATTGAGCATTTTAATCAACAGATATTTTTTTGTTAACCTTTTCCCATATGTCTTAGAGTATCGCAATAATATCGTATTGTGAGTTCAGTATCGTGATATATCGAATTGTGGCATGAGGGTATCGTTACACCCCTACTTGATACTGATTTCATTTGATTGGTAATCGCCTATAGTGTCTCGTATTTCTAATTTAATTTATTGAATAAATGTATTTGCAAAAGTATTTAACTCAAAAGATGATGTACACATCTTATCTAATAAGATAAAAAATACTTCTAAAAATCAGTTTAAGGGGGAAAATATCACCCTTTTCTGTCACTGCTGTGAATTAACCACCG
The DNA here is from genome assembly GCF_965113295.1 of Leuciscus leuciscus. Lineage (NCBI taxonomy): Eukaryota > Metazoa > Chordata > Actinopteri > Cypriniformes > Leuciscidae > Leuciscus > Leuciscus leuciscus. Next base: position 16,374,964 of record NC_138730.1, on the reverse strand, counting down.
CACAGAATATAAAAAAAACCTTTGGGAGTCAGTGGTCCACGACAGGCCTAAACCAGTGAAGGTACCAGCACTAATTGGTAACGACTAATTGTCGATATAAAATAAATCCCAGAAAAAATTGTGTCAACATCGCACACCCCTATTCCCATCATTCTGAAAATAGAAAAGGCATCCGTTTTGTATTGCAATGTAGTCACAAGACCACACGCTCCAACCTTCTCAACGGTCATCTTTCGCGTCTCATCAGAGTGGGTCACGTCCACATAGTACCCCGCTCCAGCTATGACATGCACACCCGTGTCCTTCGCCAGCTGACGCAGGACGGGCAGATTTCGGTTGATGCCCGTGGTGGTGTTCTCCACTATGGATCCTCCTCCTGCTTTACGGTAACACAGCAACTCTTCCTTCACCGCCTCGATCTCCTGATTCAACAGCAGGTTCTCTTGGTGGCTGTACGGATTCTGCTGCAACCAGTGAAGATGCTTCATCTCAATGGGAGCTGCGGCGAGACCCTCATCTCCAGGTGCTGGGGGAACGTGGCTGCACTCAAACGTCATTGTGAGGTGTTCGTGTGTCATGGTTCGGCCCAGCTGATCAGGCTCGATCAGACCAAGCACTGTCTGCACCTTACCGCTACGCTCAGACATGGTTTCGGGGATCCTGTCCAACAAACAGTTACATTCATTAATATAATAGTGTTCGGACAGTGTGAAATTTGAATAAAAGTAGGGGGGGATATACCGGTAGACACGATTAACCGGTAGAGATTCTCGCGATTAATCGCGATTTCACAGCCCTATTTTGGACTATCGTGTCCATCGCAGTTACGCTTATGTGACGTTGCTGTGCGGTCACGAAAGCTTATCGTTTGCATGCATTTTTTTTGCACACAGCTGATTTTAAAACGTAGAAGCGCAATAAGCAGTGAAAGTGAACTAATTTCAGTGTGCTTTTTGCCACCTAACTGGGCTTGAATGGTTAAACACATAACTTGTGTCATAATAAGCAAGTATTTGCAAGTAAACGGTCATTTATGTCTTAAGTGAATGTAAACAGTTGAGAAAGAAAACGCACGAGTATATTGGATCAGTGCAGTCGGTCTTAAAATGACAGCATCCAAATTTAGGCTACCTGCTGTCACTATTCATGTTAAACAACAAAAAAAGAGAAAATCTGTCACTACTCTTGACTGAATCACTTTTTTTTTTTTAACTTTTTTTTTTATAAGAATACATTTATATTTCCCAGACAGCAACATAGTGTCGGCCCACATCTGGTACACGTGGATTCCACATGGCCCAGATGTGGGCCGGATCTGGGCCGACACTGTCGCTGTCTGGGTTAATTTACACAGTAAAGACTATACATTGTTTGGTTTTTTAATACATTTGATTACTAATAGCCTATATGAAGAGTTCAGATGCAAAAGCCTGTAAGTGCCATCTGAAATTTTCTTCTAGAATGATCATTTTTATCAAGCTCGTTTATTTAAGTTCAGTAATTTCACTTAAATGGCAATTAATAGGTCATTTTCATTGCCATTTAAGTGAAATTACTTAACTTAAATATACAAGCTTCATAAAAATGATCCTTCTAGAAGAAAATTTCAGATGGCACTTACAGGCTTTTGCATCTGAACTCTTCATATATATATATATAATTTATTTGTTTCTTTGTTCTATTGTAGTTTGTTTTATTATTTAAGTTTTTTCTTTATCACTGTTTACAAGTCTTCATGTTTAGCTTGAGAGTCTTTGTAGGCTAGTATTCGTTTTTTAAATGATATTGAAAATGGTTTGAATTATGAAATTTCAATGGTATCAAATTTAATATCATCAAAACCTCATTTAAAACAAAAATAACTATCTTGCAATAACGTTATCATGAAATAAAATGACTCATATCGTGATATAAGGTTTAGGTCATTTCGCCCACCCCAGAAAAAAAATACTTAAACATCTTTTTTCCACAACTCTATTTAAGCCAAGAAAAAAAGAACTGCATGTTTGAAGAAGAAGTGAATGCTTGGCTGGTGTAAATCTGTAGGCTACTGTAAATGACTCATCTTGGCTGTGTCATAACGGGTTAGACACACCTTGGCGGTTCGGACTTTGCACTGACTGAAGACTACAGACATTGCATTGAAATGCATTTAATGCTGTTTACTAATTTCCAAATATGGATTACATAAGTAAATGCACTTGCAATGCATGTAAACAAAAGCGTGCATGAAGATGTCCGAATAACTGTTACCTGGTTTGATAAACGGTCTATTTAACGCTGCAACATTTAAAGTAGTTTAAGATTATGCGCAAAATAAGATGTAACCATGTTCATAAGATTGAGATTCTAAAATAAACTGAACACAGAACTACGGACAGCGAGACTTCCTCAATAACAACCGTTAAAAGTCACAACACAGTCGATTAGCATGCAGTGTAACTAGCTGTTATTTTTAAATCACACGACGCTGTCTGATTATGCTGTTAGAGATTCTTAATAAACATTGAAATAGAACGCAAAGTGAAAATAAAAACCTGCCGGTGAGTTCAACTTCGAGTCTGCAGATTCAGAACTGACAACGGAGCTATACATTCTCGCGATTTTATGCATATATCGCGAGAACCAGCTTTCACATTCACATTTAAACACTAGAATCTGAAGTGCTCGAAACTGAATAATTAAAACAGTACAATTAAATGAGTAAGAATGAATGCAGTAAGTTACCTCTAGTCTGAAGATGTGGTTCCGTTCACACAGTTAGCCTGTTTTTAAACTTTGAAGCGTATGCCACGCCCCTTTCTGTTCACTGCCCTTTGTGAGAAGTGCTCTTATTATATAAGGGCCCTTTGTGGAAATCGGGATTCGGAAAATACATCCTCCCTCAGATGAGTGCCATAAAGAAATAAAGCATGTTATTATGAAATATAACATTTGGAAACTATTTATCATTATGAAGCTGAAATCCAGCCTATTATTTTTGTGATTGGTTACAAGTGGAATGTTTTTCCAATGATTGTTGTGTTTCCATGGGAATCCATGGTGGAAAACAATTTAAACCAGCTTAGACCAAGAGCCAGTTGCATAAACACACTGTGTCAAACAGTTGACGGTAGCCAGTGACTTCCATAGTATAGGAAAAAAAAATACCATGCAGTCAATGGCAAACTCATACACGTTTGGAACAACTTGAGGGTGCGTATGATGACAGAGTTTTCATTTTGAGGTGAACTGTCCCTTTAAGAACTAGTTTGACATTGTTGTGCTTCTACATTATTTCATTTCTATGCCCTGCTGCTATTTTTACAGCCTAATGAAAATAATTTGCTAGATGTGTTTGTAGCCTGATGGATATAAGAAATCTTTCTTTGTTCTAATCACATCAACTGACTAACCCAAATCTGCTTCCCGTATTGGGAAAAGCAATTAGTATGCAACAAAGTGCACATATGCAAAGCCTGATCTAACCATTGATCCATGATTTTAAAGTGGCACCTTGAGCCGTAATACATTTTCTCTGTGCAAGTCTGATCTAACTAATAGTGACAGGTCCTGGGGAGGTATCTGACCAGGGATTCGTGTACAAAATTAGTCCTTAGAGAGAGCAAGAATGACTAGTAGGCCTATTAAGTATCAACCAACTGCAAATTGCTAAACAGCTGTTGGCGTCTCATGTCACTTCTAATTCATCCACTGTGGAATAGACTATAAAAAGCCTGTGCACACTGTTATTAAGATGTTTATTATAAGTGGTCAGTAATCTGATTTTCCCTAACATTGATTTGGTTTGTTATTAGTATTTTTCAGCTTTTGCTCTATAATCCATTAGCAAGAATGCAATCCAGGTTCAGCCACATCAAATAATAAAAAAGCCCATCAAAGACTAAAATATATGTCTATATATGAAGAGTTCAGATGCAAAAGCCTCTAAATGCCATCTGAAATTTTCTTATAGAATCATCATTTTTATCAAGCTTGTATATTTAAATTCAATAATTTCACTTAAATGGCAATGAAGATTACCTATTAATTGTCATTTAAGTGAAATTACTGAACTTAAATACACAAGCTTGATAAAAATTATCATTCTATAAGAAAATTTCAGATGGCATTTAGAGGCTTTTGCATCTGAACTCTTCATATGGAACAAAGGTATATATCTGCAAGAGGTCTCATTATAATCAGACATTATTTTTGAAGATGTGGTTTGGATGAACAATGGCCCGAATGAGTCACTGGCCCTGAGGACGTCAATCAAATCACAGAATAATCCAGATATATTTGACATGTGTGAAGACCAAAAACCTTATCAAAAATAAGTGTATATTTAAAGGGATAGATCACCCAAAAATGTCTCAATGTTCTGACTTGAGGTGCATGGACAAAAACATTTTTCAAAATATATTTTGTGTTCCAAAGAAGAAAGAAAGCCATACAGGTTTCAAACAACATGTAGCCTAGTTTATGTACACAGAAGGAAATTGTTTAAACTCAGTTAATATAATAAGTTATTTGGAAGGTATACCAATATGCCAATATGCTGGAGTCTATCCCAGTGTCTGGGAAACACCCTGGACAGATGGCGAGTCCAACACAGGCAATTATACATGTCAGTTATAAATAATCAGTGAATGGCAATCAGTTTTAGTTGCTTTATTGGCATGACAAATATTTGTACATTCGTATTGCCTAAGCATTGCAGCATAGCTGTGTACTTAAAATTGGGCTATGATGATTTGATGCCGTTTGTATATTCTGACAAACTTCTGTATCTCACCTGAACAAGCGAGTAAATCATTTGATTGGTGGATAAAGTTTATCTTGACTCATCTGTAGAAGCATCAGGCAGAAGATTATTCAAAGCTGACACGGTGCTGCAGCCCTGGGTGTGAATTAGTTCAGCATAATCACTCTATTCTGCCTGATAGACTTGTGACCCATCACAGTTTATGCAAATCTTTGGCGCAAGACTGGGAGATTCATATCAGCGTGTGGTTCTCCCATAACACGTCTGAAGTGTTGAGAGAGGAGTTCAGTTTATGCTGTGCCAAAAAAGATGAAATAATAGCTGTATACAGTGAGGCAGAAGCTTCCTCATACATTTGTGAGTGAAGCAGGCCAGATCTTTTTTTTTTTTTGGGGGGGGGGGGGGGGGGGGTGACAACTTTTAAAAGTGACAACTTTTTAGTTGTCACTATACCTCTAGCACAGTGATTCCCAAACTTTTTGAAAGCTTGGCACCCCTCTGTAGCGTTTTTTTTTTTTTTTTTTTTTTTGGCACCCCCCAATGAAACTAAACTTACATGTTTATATGTTATTATGTTTAATATTATTATGAACATTGCATATAAATGATCAAATTGACTTGTTTTATCAAACAACTTAAATAATTTTGCATTATGATTCTGATGAGGACACCAAAGGCACTGATTTTGATAAAATTAAATCTAGATGAGCAAACAACAAATGAAGCATAAACAGCAGCATGCATTTATTATGAATGCATCACAACAACAGACATAGGCCGTGTCCTAATCAGACGTGACGCGACGCCGCGACACGAGATAAAAAGTAGGCCTATCTTTTCCATGTTAATCATGGTTTTTGTCCTAACCAGCCACGACGGCGACACGCAATGATTCTATTTTAGAAACTGTTTCTATTTCTGCGACGTCGTTTCTGCAACAGAAAGTATGATAATCTCAGGTAGCGTTTGTGTGATTTAGCCTATAAATGTTAAAAGCGTCTGTGTGAGTTTGAATATTATTTTGTGTGTATTTTATAGCCGTACTGAAAGCAACAATTCACCTCAGATCTTCAAAATAAATAAAAGTGAACAAGAACGTTCAAACTGTCAACTCATTGTTAAGTGTATTTTATGACAACGAATTGTCTCAGTAAGTGATTTGAACCAATTACTTTATGTGGGAATCATTGGAACAAAACATATTTAAAGATTGATACTTAACTGTTTAAATAATAATAAACAACTCCAGTTCAATTTTTTCTTTAGTTTCTCATTTGCTTTGTTCAAACCTGACCTTACCCTTAAAAAATGAAACTAAAATATCTGTGCATGAAACTCATACACAATCTATCATTTCAAATTAAATCAAATGCAATTGCATTTCTCAACCGCTAGATGGCACAATCGAAACGCAACTGAGACATGACTACTGGGACTACTTTAGCCAGATCTCGCTATAAACATTTCCGCCATTTTCAGTTTTATTTTACACGAGGCAGCTGTCGGAGAGCAACGGGCGAGCGACACTCTGAAAACCTGCAAATTTCTACTTTGATCTTGTAAGTATGCGTTTTATTTTTGTTATGTTCATTATTTAAATTAGTTAGTTGTTATAATGTGTAGAAACCGTGACATTTTAACATTACCATTGCAGAGTACTATTTTTCTCCAACAAGTTAACGTTACCTGCATGTGTTATTGCAACTGTGTGCCCTTTATCTAAAATGTATCTAAATTCAAGGTGGTAAGCATGAAACTATGAAACTTATCATTACTATTTTTTATTATTATTAAAGATACCAATATATTTTTGTTTTTAGATTAGAGTAAGAAATAATAGTTTTTGATTTAATGCAAATTTTCAAAGTACTTTACATAAAACTTAACAGCAACATGCAAAGAAATTATATATATATATAAAATAAAAAAATCCTTTCCAATTAATAAAAGGTAGTGGCAAACAGTAAAGTCTTTAAACTTGATTTAAAATAATTAAAAGATGCAGCATACATTCAGTTTTCAGTGAATTTGTTTCAGATATATGGTGCATAAAAACTGAATGCTGCTTCTCCATGTTTTGTTTTGACTTTGGGGATATAAAAGTAGCTGGCTACTGTCCCAGATGACCTGAGAGGTCTGCTCTGGATGGTTCATAATGCATCAGAAGATTAGAAATTTACTTTGGCCTTAAAACGTTAATTAATTTAATAACCAGCTGTAGTATTTTGACATGAATTCTTTGACAGACAGATAGCCAGTGTAAAAACCTCAGAACTGGAGTGATGTAATCCACTTTATTTGATTTAAAGACACTGTTTATTGCAAATTATCCAGCAATCAGTCAACAAAGTACAGCAATTGAATTTACAGAACACTTGTCAATGACTACCATTACATGTCTTGTTACCAACATTCTTCAAAATATATATATTTTTTGTGTGTGTTCAACAGAAGAAAGCCATACAGGTTTGGAACCAAGTGAAAGTGAGTAATTTTTTTTTTTTTTAAGTGAACTACCCCTATAAGTATCTTTTTATGTTCATTAGAGTTATATGAGTAAGTGATAAAGAATGATTTATAGGGATAGTTCACTTTGAAATTAAATTTTGGTATGTTTTAGCTTACCTTAAGGGCATCCAAGATGTAGGTGTCTTTGTTTCTGCAGTAGTTTCAATTTTGATATTTTTAGGTCAAACTGTTCTTGTCAGTCATCATATATATATATATATATATATATATATATATATATATATATATATATATATATATATATATATGTATATATATATGTGTGTGTGTGTGTATATATATATATATATATGTGTGTGTATATATAATTAGTGCATCACCATTATGCAGGCGAACATTTTCAATTATTGACATTAATAATATTGATATAAATTGTCTATATTGATATATAAATGATATTGTCTCAATCTATATTCCGTAACTCTATATTGGCCAGCTCTAGTGTGCATCCAAGCAAAAGTGAATGACTGTAATTAGTTAAAAATGATTGTCAACAATGCTTTTCTTGAGCAATAATTTTTTTCTTTTTCTCATTTGGCAGACGCAGTGATTACCAACTTTCCTTCGGCGACTGAATGGGAAATAAAAAATGCAATTTCTGGTCATTTTAAACAAGCACCAGGGAGAGCAGGGGGTGGTGGTTATGGATATAAAGCTAACAATTCATTCTTAAAAAAATTTGTATCTTAAGTTGTTTTACATATTTTCCAATTTTTTATTTGTTCATTTTTATGTTTGAATGTTGTCTAAGTTGTTAATATAATTGTTCTAAATAAATTCTTTATATTCAGTTAGTTTGGATGGATTTTCATTTATGAGAACCTGTTATATTTGAGTGAAAAGAATCCTTATGCCTCATTTTGTTGTCTATTACATGTATATGTAGTGTAATTGATGACTAGTCTATTCTTGGGCTATGGTTAGACGTCTATTAGATTTTCACTGACAGCCCAAAATCAGCCTGGTTTTAGCCTAGACCCATATTGCCTGTCTATTAGACGTATATATGTAGTCGTTTAATAGCTGTCTAATTGATGACTAGTCTATTCTTGGGCTATGGTTAGACGTCTATTAGACGTATATATATAGTCATTCAATAGCTGTCTATTCTTGGGCTATGTTTAGACGTCTATTAGATTTTCACTGACAGCCCAAAATTAGCCTCGTTTTAGCCTAGACGTCTGGGCTGTGTTTTGACGGCTATTAGACGTCTATTAGACGCAAAATTGCTTGCTGGGTGTGTCCCTGGCATTTGAATGGGGTAGCATGTGCCTGCTTTTGCGAGCACAGCCTCTTGATACAGGGGTAGATTGAGGATAGTGCAACTCGTAGATCGTGCTCCACTGACAGGCTCTGGCTTTTTTGTTCCCTTTTCGAAAGGGAACTCGCACTCTGCGTCGATGACGCTTTGGGGAACAGGTGTCTGAAATTACTATCAAATCATAGCAATCATATTGACCGGCCGCTGACTTCATTAACGTGCAACCCGGCGCCTTGCAAATATGACTATCACCTTTTTCGTCTTCAGGAACTGTTCTGTCTGTAAGCACTTGAGATTACGGTAAGAAATAAAAATTAAATGCACTGAGAAAGCTAAGCAATGCTTCCAGAAGTGTGCAGCTCCGTGCCCAAGATACTTGATGCCGGGTACCACACACGAGATGTGCGTTTTTTGTTTGGTGAAGAGCACGCACAGGCAGTTCTCGAGGGAGCTGCCTATGCAAACTGTGAGCGTTTTCCCTTGAGAACGCTCCGCTCTCGTTTGGCACTCTTCTCGAGGGCGAAGTGGGTTCAGCGTCTGGATCTCGTGGTTCGGGTCCCGCTCGTGCTGAGGCAGAGCGGTGACGCGCATCATGTAGTTCCCAGATGGAGCTCGCCGATCGCCTTGAGAGGGGAATAACCCTCTCAGATGATTCGGCGGCTGACAAGGGTGAGCTGCAGGTGGAGGATTTCTCTCCTCCGCCTAGCCAAGCAGCGAGTGATCTTCAGGATGAGCAGGAGATGGCTGATGAGGGTGGTGATAATCAGATAGATTCTGAACCCTCTCAGCCACTCTGCCCGGTGTATGCTGAGCTGGTGGATGTAATGGATCGCGCTGCGGTTGCCTTGGCAACATGTTAGGGAAGAGATCACTCGCGGTAGGCTTGATGATCGGTTTCTCCCCGGCCATAAACCACCAGCTCAGGTGAGCCTTCCATTTCTTCCTGATCTCCATACGGAGATCGAGAGGGCAAGGAAGAACCCATATTCGGCCCTTATCCACCGACATCAGCGGGCTAGTTTCGCTGATGTTGTGGTGATGGGAGAACATGGGTACGTGTCAATGCCGCCCATCAACGAGACGTTTGCGAACTATCTCTCGTCTGGGCGGGCATCGACACTGAGAGCTCCAACCCTGACATCCAAACCTTTGAAAGCAACATCGCGTTTGAATAGCAGAGCATACACAGCAGCGGGTCAGACCGGTGCTGCCCTGCACACCATGGCGGTGTTGCAGGCACACCAGGCCAATCTGCTGGGGGATCTCAACCAGGGGGCGGGGCTGTCCCCTGAGGCGGTTGCTGAGCAGACTCGAGACCACCGGACTCAGGACCACCAGGAGAGACCATCTTCCTGGCCTCTCGCTCCTGCAAGCGAGCGAGACCCTCCACCATCGCCTCAAAGGTACTCCCATCATACGCCCTCCTGAGCAACCAGTCCATGGGCTCGTCGAGAGCATAAAAGAAAAGGTCCTTAAGAGGCCCTTCATTTAATTTTAATCCCTCCTCCGCTCTAAGGAATTCGGCCGCAAACTTCCTCATTTCAGCCCCTTGTTGGCGGAGGGAACTTAGCGACTGAAAACGAAGAATACGTTCATAGTGGGGGCATGAGACAGGGGGGGCTGGTGAATTCACGTCACCCACCACTGGTGGGTGACGTGAATTCCCTCGCTGAGTCCTCGACATGGTCGGATCATTATGTTACATAATAACTAAAGAAAACTAGGTGAGGACTCAATTGCAAAAGAATAGTGATTTATTTACTAAAAGAAACAAAGTAAAACAAAAACCCACAAGGGGGAAAAACATAATATAAAACAAAACTTCAAAAACAAACATACCGGAGGGTCACGGGAAAACAGGAGACGTATACAAGACAACGATCCAACACAGACTGCAAACACCAAGGAACTTATAAAAGGGACAAATCAGGCAGGTAATGAGGGAACAACAGGTGGGGCAAATGAAACCAATAATGACATAACAAGGAGGGTGGGATCGAGACAGAGACAGGAACACAAAACACCACATGTGCTACACGAGACAGGACAGGCATGTGACAGTAGGCTTATGCATGTGCCGACACTGTTATGCTATGGACATGAACGAAACCTCAAATGATGGTTGCCTAATCTTGCATAAAAAGCATAAACATGTTTTTTTTACAAAAAAAGGAAGCTGCCTACTTTCGTTTTGTTGTTTGTTTATTTTTATATTAAAGTTTCGTTGAACATTCGCCAGTTCCCACTTCCTCCTTCCCTGAGCTTTAACTTTGCCACAAGCACATGAAAGTATGTTTATAAGTACCTGATTTTTACGTGTGTTTCCACACATCACATTTCATATTTCATATTATAAGATCTCCCCTGACGCTGTTGCCTCCTTGGTAAATGAGTATGCTTTTGAAAAAAACTTTATTGGGGCAAATTCATTTGTCATTGACCTGGCTCCAGCTTTAAGATGAAAAGTTGGTCACATAATTATCAGGGTGGACTGAACCACAAATCAACACTATCACTATCACTATGCTATCATCAAAAACATAAACTGGACAAAGAAAAATGGACTCTAATTCTATGTAGCCTATGTTCATTTGACTTTATTTATCAGCACACTGGTTAATAGTTAATCTTTAGTGGTTTGATAAATCTTATATATATATATATATATATACTGTATACAAGTAAACATTAACCTGAACATGTTTCTTTCACCTTGTCGCACTGCACCAGACTGCTGTTTGTCTTCACTCTCAGAAAAAAAATTATACAAAAGCTGTCACTGGGACGGTAGCCTTTAAAAAGGTTCTAATATGTACCATTTAGGTACTAATATGTACACTTTTGGTACCATTTAGGTACTAATATGCACTCTTTAGGTACAAATGTGTACACTGTAAAAATGATTGTGATTTTAACGTTAAAAGATGCTACGGTGCAAAACTGTTAATTGGTTAACAGAAAGTTTACGTACTTTATACGGTGAATAACCGTGATAGATCTTACTGTACATTTTTATTGTACAAAATCATTGTAGAATTTATGGTGAAAAACCATAAATTGACATTCCCACAATTCCCTTTGTGACACTTCACATTTCAATGTACTTTTTTTTTTTATTACTATGTTTCTTCATAGTTTTTCTTAGATTTTTCTAATCAGTTATGTACATTAGGGTTTTATGTTACATTTAATGTTGTTAAATTAATGTTTATTGCATTTTTAAAATGTCATGTGTGTTACCATGATGGTGTTTAGTGTTTGTGTGAATGAAACTGTGCAGCTTTTTATATATTAATATTATTTTTCTCAGCTTGTGAATTAGCTGCTTGTGATGAGCTTTGATTCATCATGTGACTCTTATCACCACTGTGATTGGTGGTTGTCAGTGTATTACAATAGTGCAACACAGATGTAAATACTTCAATATATCAGTAAATTAACATTATATCAGAAAATGAATACGTATTTTTACTGTAAATTTAAGTAAAAGGTGCATTGTGTAATATTTAGGAGGATCTGTTGATAGAAATGCAATATCATATACATAACTATGTTTTCAGTGGTGTATAAAGACCTTACTTAATGAATCGTTTATGTTTTTATTACATTAGAATGAGACATTTATCTACACCCTTACATTGAAATGTGCCAACATGTTTCTACAGTAGCCCTAAACAGACAAATGCGTTTCGTCACTATGTTGTTCTTCGTGCAAGGAAGTTAGCTAAAGTCAGCGAATAAAACACTGACGCAATGATGAACAAGTAACAATAATATTCGCAAAAACATATAGTTTTACTGAATAATAAAGTATAATTTCTTAATTTATATTTGTAAAGAAACCTAATTTCTTAACTGGCTACTCTCTGCTGTCTCAGACAACGACATATTTTCCTGTCGGCCACCGTAACTTTTGTTGGTTGCAATTCGCAACCTCACCACTAGATGGCGCTAAAAAATCACACACTGCACCTTTAAGTCTGTAAAGCCTAAAATGTTGCTACCGTATTTTTTTACGGTAAATTTCTGGCTACCACAGCTGCCGTTTTTTTTTTACCGTAAATTTACCGGATGTTTTACAGTGTACCTTTTGAAAGGGTGACAGCTTTTGTGCCTTTTTTTCTGAGAGTGCAGGGCTTTTCATGCAGAAAACCTCTGACTGCAGCTCATCTGCATTAGGGCTGCATTAGCGCTGCTGTTGTGATAACTCACTCCGCTGTGTTGTGGAGGCAAAGCTGAGTGACAGCAGAGAAGTATGAAAAAAATCCAAAATCACCTCATTCGCCATTGTGATCTCCCAGCAAGACCTCTTCCTAATTTATGGAGAGTCCTGCTCTCTCAGTGTGGGCTCATAGCTTGGAAAGAGGGGGATGAGAAATGGTGCTTTGCATCTCAATTTCAAACCTCAGAAGAATAAAACTCCCACTGTGTTGATGACAGATGTTAACATCTTGAGTCTTCAGAGATAAATGTCAATGACTTGTTTTATTCTTTTGATCAAATATAAAGTCGAAACGGAAAACACTAATTTCTAGTGAGGCTGTTTTAGCTTCTCCAGTACTTTTGTTGAATTTTCATGGGAGGCATTTAATAGACAAGCACCCTACACCCAGTCAATGCTGATGTCTACAAGTAAGTACAATAAATATTTTGAAAAGAACTTAAAGGGATTCCTTTGATAAAAAGAAGTGTACTCAATTGAATTGAATTTGCCCTTGTAGTGTACTTCAAGTTTTATTATGTGTTCTTTCAAACTGTACTTGCAGATAATATATTAATGAAAGATGACTTGGTGGCATGGCCTGATTGTTAGAGAGTCAGACTGGTAACCGAAGGTTGAGGGTTTGATTCTCAATGAATGAAGTGCCCTTGAGTAAGGCACATAACCCCCAATCGCTCCCTGGGTGCACAGCAAAACTGGCTGCCCACTGCTCCAGGTACACTGTTAGACTTTGCCGTAATTTTACAGTTACTTACCGCAAAAAAGCCCAGTAAAATACCACTTATATTATTTACGGTTAACTACTGTAATATGCACTGCATTATGGGTATTTTGTATGAAATTTACAGTAACTTACTGTATATGGAATTTACAGTAATTTACTGTTTACGCAAAAGCAGTAGTGCTACTGTAAATGAAGAAGACAGATTTTTTTAAGTTTGTATATGCATATTGTATTTATGTTTTAGGCATATTAAAATATCATATGATAATGTTTTATATTTTTTCCCCCCATCTTGTTCTGCAGATGAAAGTCATGAATCTGCATTCTCATTTTTAAGCTATGCAAACACTGGATGTTTAAAAGTTAAATAAAATAAATAAATAAAAACACGTGGATGGAAGGATTTAAAATTAGTTCTTAGTGAGAGACCAGAGTTATTTTTATATTAGCATTTTCTCCAATAACAATAAATAAATAAATACACACAAAAATTCACAACTGGTTCCCATTAGGCAATATAAATTTTTTTTATTTTATTTTAAATTAATATAAACTTTATATACAAACTTTGCTTACACCTCACAACATTTAAATTGTTGCAAAGCCCGCGCAACAACCTAGAATGTAAACTGAGGTTTGTGTGACGTCACGTGTCGAGTGCGCGCTCATAACGGACGTCCCTGCTGAGAGAGAGTGGATCGCTATCGCTAGACGCTAGCTGGGTTTTTTTCTGAGGTAAGTACTTTACTGAACACATTTATTTTATAAGTTACTTTTACAAAGTAAACCATTATCAATATCAATTAGCTAAATTTATGAAGAAAGTAAATAATAAAATCTAATAGGCTTTTAATAACAGCTCACTGGACAGTCTAATTTTCCTCGAAACTGCCGCTTAATATCCCATTAAATGCCATAGAATTGACTGACTGCCTTTTCCAGTAGATGGACCCAATCTAATATTTACACAAACAAAGGTTTTCTGTCCTTTTTACGACCAGTTATGGCATATTTTACTCGTCAGTTAAATGTGTGGCGTTTTGAAGTAAGTTCGGCCTAGCGCGTTTTCTCAAAGGCACTCTCTCGCGCTCTCTCTGCCCAAGGCCCGGTTCTATGCGAGTTCTCAAACGCAAGCAAGAGCAGCCTCGATTGATACTCTTATAATATATTGGCGAAACAGATTTCCCAAACCAAACGCTCCAGTGCATATTTGTGCTTATTTGTTTTCGCGCTCTGGAGAACGCAGGAGTTTTTATTCAGTGCCGAAGTATGCAGGCTCGCGAAAACTCATTAACAAAGTGTAGACACGATGTGACAGCTACGTATAAATGCTGGATTCACTCTGCACAGGACCGAAATATGACATGTTAAAATAGTAAGGCATTTAAAGCAATGTAAAGGCATTGTCATCCTAGGTCTGTCTTTTATCATGTTCATAACATATAGTCATTTGCCAATAATCATTGATGAATAATAATGTTTCTTCTATTTCTCTCTTTTCCCTGTGTCAACAGGAGCTAAGTACAGCCCAAAGGCTCTTTTAAGGGCCTCATCACTGAGCATCTTTGGCTTTGTAAGTATGTTTTGACTAACTATCAGATGCATTATGTGATTATCATATTGTAATGCAGAACTTGCAGCATAACTTGTGTGAATCAAGAAACATTTCTGATTATTTTCAGTTGTACACTTTTTTTTCAGGATTCTTTGAATAGAAAGTTCAAAAGAACAGCATTTATCTGAAATAGAAAGCACTACTGTTCAGTCAGTATTTTTATTTTTTATTTATTTTTGGTTGTTGAATGAAATTAATACTTTAATTCGGCAAGGATGCATTTAATTGACTTAAAGTGACAGTAAACACATTTGTAATGTTACAAAAGCTTTCTATTTCAGATTTAAGTTTGAAGGGCCATAAAGTTACTCAGTGTACCTTTAACGTAATTGTACATTAAAGCAATTAATAGAGTTCCCTAACAAGGGATGTGCAATAAAGCTATACTATTTAAACTAACTCGACTGGTAATAACTGCTGTTGCACAAGTTGATTCCTCGTCTGTCCATGAACAAATTAGATTAAATAAACTCCACAACTCCAAACTCAACCATTTCTCACATATTTTCTCTGTTTGTTTGTTTGTTTATTTTTTCAGATCAGCCATCAGTGGTTTACCAGTATGGAGGCCAGTCAAGACCAACTGGGATGCTTTTTTTGCGTATTGTCATGATCCCTGCTTTGATTTGTTATGAATTCAGTTCTATTTTTGCATCCTCCTTTTGATTGTAAACTGAACTCAAATGGCACTGCGAATTGGGTAAGAGACAAACATAAATTACTTAATTGGGGAAATTGAGAGATGAAACCATGCTGATGACCTCTGTCTGTGGTGAAGTAGTGAGTTTGACGTGTAATTAAACTCGAGGTTCTGTGGGGTGCGGACTGGATCGATTTCATTTCTAGAGCTTCCGGACAAATCTTTGGGGTGCGGACTGATGGGGCAGTGAACCCGAGGTTACCCCGTGAGTCAGTCCTAGAGCTTCTCATGTACGATTTTAGGGGAAAATCTGGTTTTTTGGATACGTTGATTACTTAGGCGTGCCGCAAGAACACCACAGACACAGTGTAATCACCATGGGAAAATCTCAGAGTAAAACTGGGAGTTGTGAAAAAGTTGTGTATTGCCAGATGAGAAGTTTATCTATGTATTATCTTTTTACTCTTTTAATTCATTTTATAACTGTACTGTACATTTTTTTTATTGTTTTTATAACTGTTTTAAAGTTCCCCTATTATGCTATTTACTACAACACTTACCTACAACAGGTTTACGTGCATCAAAGGTAAAAAAAAACTGTTGAATTTTCTCATAATATACATTTGCACATCACCACATTTTTCAAAGATTCTTAAACGGCTCGTCAGATGAATCAATCTCTCTAAATCCCCCCTTTCCACATGCTACTGGCCAGACAGCTCAGTCTGTTGTGATTGGTTTACTGCGTACAGCGCGCGTGTCTTAAACAAAAACACCCATTGGCATAACAACATCAGCTGTCCTGAGGCTTCCTACACCGTAAACTAAACACAGTAACGAACAATGACATCGATTTTACCATATCAATCCGAACGCGAGTCCAATAATGAAACTCTGGAAGAACTAGTTATTCAACCCGAACCTCCATCACAAGGACGACTCAAGCAGGACGTTTCTCAGTGATACACTGCATTAATAGACACAGTTATAGATAATCGTGGCCTACAAAGTGATTAGCGTATTTAAAGGGTTAGTTTCAAGGGTTTGCGCATATGCTTCAGTTATTGTGTGCGAGAGAGATCTCAGGACTGGTAGGAGCATATTGTGGCGAGCTTTAACGAGAAGCAGTGGGTCCGAAATTTTAGGATGAGCAAGCCAATCTTTGATATGTTGTGTCAACGTTTGTCCACATTCCTCTCCTACGACGAAACAACGTTTCGACAGGCCATCCGTCCCTTTGCTGACGCGCATCGGGGTTGCTCTTGTCATTAAACCGCGGAGAATCTAAATGCCTCAGATAATCCGATCAGCCTGTTTACATGACAGTCACATTGGCACATATCCGATTTATATCTGATTTATTTTCACATATGAATGAGGCCTGAAACCGATCTCGAAATATCTGAATGCATGTGTTTTTTTCCTGTTTACACTGTCATAGAACACATCCGATCTGTGTCACATATGAGCAAAAAATCTGAATTGGGTTACATTTCGCTTGTAAACGAGGCCTTAGAGCTGTTACACACTACATGAAAGGTCATTTTCAAAAATCCATAATAGGGGCACTTTAATTTTCCTTGCTTTTATTTTGTGATTATTTTAATTCCTTATTGTGTAAAGCACTTTTAATTGCCAAAGTGTATGACGTGCTATATAAATAAAACTGCCTTGCCTAATGTTGCATCACAATAAATAAATGAAATGGATGTAGTTGATTGTGAGAGTGAATAAAGAATATGCTGATGTACATGGACTCAAGTCACTTTTTTGGAATTTATTCAATTCAATAGCATTCATGTAAAATATAAATAATAAAATAGTGTAAAATGGGCATACTACTGTAAAATGATATTGCGGTAAGGGCATCTTACTGTAAAATTTAATTGCGGTAAGGGCATCATACTGTAAAATGGAATTGCGGTAAGGGCATCTTACTGTAAAATTAAATTGCGGTAAGGGCATCATACTGTAAAATGGAATTGCGGTAAGGGCATCATACTGTAAAATGGAATTGCGGTAAGGGCATCATACTGTAAAATGGAATTGCGGTAAGGGCATCATACTGTAAAATGGAATTGCGGTAAGGGCATCATACTGTAAAATGGAATTGCGGTAAGGGCATCTTACTGTAAAATTAAATTGCGGTAAGGGCATCATACTGTAAAATGGAATTGCGGTAAGGGCATCTTACTGTAAAATTAAATTGCGGTAAGGGTATCTTACTGTAAAATGGAATTGCGGTAAGGGCATCATACTGTAAAATGATATTGCGGTAAGGGCATCTTACTGTAAAATGTAATTGCGGTAAGGGCATCATACTGTAAAATGGAATTGCGGTAAGGGCATCTTACTGTAAAATTAAATTGCGGTAAGGGCATCATACTGTAAAATGGAATTGCGGTAAGGGCATCTTACTGTAAAATTTAATTGCGGTAAGGGTATCTTACTGTAAAATTTAATTGCGGTAAGGGCATCATACTGTAAAACATATTTACAGTAAGCTACTGTAAAGGGGAACTTACGGTAACTTTCTGGCAATAGTGCTGCCAGTAATGGCGCGTTTCCACCAAGCGGTACAGTACGGTACGGTACGGGTCGGTACCCTTTTATTTGCGTTTCCACTGCCAAAAGTTGAGAATGGTACCAAAAAGCCGAACCGTACCGTACCACTTTTTGGGTACCCTTCCGTTGGGGTACCTAGCACAGTGGTACGGTACTAAAAGGTGGAGCTAGACTCACTGCAGGACGTTGATTGGTTGACAGAGAATCGTCACTTGCGCGTGCTACGAGGGGAATGACAACATAAGAAGCGCCATTTTTTAATATACAGTTTAATATAATACTACTGTTACTGTGTCACGAAATGTAATTTTAAGAGTTTTTCAGGCGAGAATGTAGTTGTTTAAAGCTCAAATCTGTGGTTTATTTATAAAGATGATTTGTTTTTCCCCGGTTGTGAGATCCATGCGATCAGCGGGCGCTCGGCGCTCATGTTTCCCGGCTGGATGAGCCTTTCCTCGGCTAAGTTAGTTCTTCTGACGTTCGCCGATGACTCCGACGGTAGTGGTTAAACATGAGATATAATTCGTCTTGTGTAGACCTAACGGGCGATCTTTGGTCTCGTGAATATATAATTCGTTCCCTGTCAATCGTTTTGGCCGAGGGCTAAGTTTAGTTTCATATTATAGGCTATTTGTATTTAACTTTACTGTTGTAATGTTAGACTAGAGCGCAGCATTTGGACATTTGACTGAATTGTTTGCTTTATTTCTTATTGTATAGCGTCTTGTACCTTTTACTTAAACTTTTATATTGGCTATTATTGATAAAACTGAAATTTTACAAAAATAAATATGGTTTCTTGTCATTTTCTTATAACAAGATTATCACTGATGTTTATTGCAACATTTGTACAAATGCATATATTGCCTGTAATATGTGTAATTTTTTTTATTATTTAAACGAAAAGAGGTAACGTTAGGGTTGTGTTTTAAATTTCGTTTTGTTATAACGTTAAATAGAATAACGTATAACGTGCAGTCAATATGCGTTGTTCATGAACCACATTTGTGTCCCTATAATGTTTAATTTATTTAAATGAAAACGAAAAGAGGCAGAGTAGTGTTTTATAACATATTTCGTTTTATTGTTGCTTAAAATGTACATACAGAGTAACAGAGATAACCGGAGTAGCAGAGCGAGCTGAGTGACCTTTTAAGAACGCGCTGTACCATTTGCATGTAGGAGTCGCACATGGCAAGTACAAACTTTGCGTACTTAATATTGAGAAAAGCCTAATGTCGGCGCTTGTCTTCTTGTGACAAACATGTCGAGGAGCAAGAACAAGATCTGCTGTATATGTCATCCATTGTAGTTTACTATGTTCTTCTTCGCGCGAAAATGACGTCGATCGAAACACCACGCCCATCAAGTAAGGGTACTGTTGGCAGTGGAAACGCTAGCCAGATCATGGTTAACAGACCCGAACCGTACCGTACTGTACCGTACCGTACTGTACTGCTCAGTGGAAACGAGCCATAAGTTACCGCAAAAATACGATAAAATGTCTAACAGTGTAGGTGTAGGTGTGTGTCTGTAGGTGTGTGTGTGTGTGTGTGTCTGTAGTGTGTCTGTGTGTGTGTGTGTGTGTGTGTGTGTGTGTGTGTGTGTGTGTGTGTGTGTGTGTGTGTGTGTGTGTGTGTGTGTGTGTGTATTCACTACCACTAACTTGGATGGATTAAATGCAGAGGACAAATTCCGAGTATTATTTAGACGTCAAATTAAGTTCAACTGATTGCATTTAATAGAAATTTAAACTGTACATTCTCATTTAATTTCAAAAAACATGAAAAGAGTCCGATACATTACATTTGCACTATTGTTTTTAAAGTATGCTAAAGTCTCTTTCACAAGAGTTCACCCCAAAATAAAACAACTCTGTCATCTTTTACTTTCCTTCATGTCATTCCAAACCTGTATGACTTTCATTTTTCTGTAGAACATATTTTGTAAAATATTGGGAACAGAACAACATTAAAGCTGAATTGCATTCTATGAAAAAAAAATAAAACGTTTCAGCAGACATTTCTTTCTTCATTGCAGAAAAATAATGTCATGCAGGTTTGGAACAATATGAGGTTGAGTAAATAATGACAGAATTTCCAGGGTTTTTTTAGGTGAACCAACCCGTTATATAATATAATCTTTTTATAATCTTAATTCACTTGTAATATTCAAGGCAGAAATGTTATTTAATATGACCTCATCAAGCTGACGATGTTATGGATCTGTGAAGGAGGACTCAAATGCAGGATGACAATTAACAGCTTTATTGACAAACAGATGACACGACGAGGTGGGAGAAGGTAGCAATCCAATCTATAGGTAGAGATGAGACAATGACAACAGCAGAGCAGCAGATGTAATGAGGTGTCCGTAGGCTGGAGTGTAGATATGGCAGATCAGAGTGAGACCAGAGGTAACCAGCTAGGCGCTCAGGTATCAGGCTCAGAACAGGGCTGCTTGCTGGACAGGACAGGACTGGAACAGGGAACAAGACAGACAGAGCCAATGGCAGTAACCAGAGCACTAACAAACTTTTACAACAAAACACTTAAGCGAAACGGTACTGAGACATAGTAGTACTCAGAGGTACAACATTTAACAAACTAACAAACACAAGAGGGAAAGAGCAAACATATAAAGTGAGCTAAGAACATGAGGAACAGGTGAGCACACTCAGACAAACAAGGACTTAACGAGGAGACAGGTGCTAACACTCAAACAAGGACTCAACTAAACAAGGGGGCGTGGTACCGGGAAACAAGGAGGAAGGGACAGAGGAGCACACGGCAAACACAAACAAAGACACAGCCATGTGTTTAAGCACAACATAAACATAGATACAGATGGTGGACAACCAGAATGAGACTTTTACCGCCGCCGTTCCCGCGGCGGCAAAATTGGGATGTGTATTTGCTGCCTTTTACCGCTGAGTGGCGCTGTAATCACAGACTTTGAAAAGTGTCAGTTTATTCTCTTTATGACGTAATCTGCCGCGGCAGTAATCTGAGCTGAGGTCACAGATAAATTCAAGATAAATATTGTGGTTAAACGAATTCAAATTCATTAAATTTAAACAAATTAGACACACGTTAACATTGTGTGCCCAGTTTTTTTTCTATAATTTAGAAAGGCTATGTCAATAAGTTACTTGCCATTTACTTCGTGTTATTTTAATGTGTTTGTAGATTTATTAACTGAAACATAACAGTGAAATAAATTAAAATAATTTACCGTAAAATTAAAACATTTTCAGGACTCGCAGTTACTAACCGATGTCATCGGTTTAAGCATTCTTTGTTATATTCAGAATTAAATAGGCTTACATGTTGTTATGATTATCAATTGAATTCTTTAATAAATAATCAACCACAATGCCTATTACTGCCGCAGCAAAAATAAACCAGTCGAATTTCAAAGTCGTTCGCGAAATGACTAGGCTATACCGGGTGGCGCAAGTGACAGGGCAAAACAGCAGCAACTGCGGCATTTTAAAAGGTAAGTTTCCTATCTGTTTATTTAAAAAAAAACAAAAAAAAAAAAACATGGCGCTAGATCTTGTAAAAAAAAAAAAAAAACTTTTTTCATTATTTGAACAAAAATGAGACTGATTGAATATGTAAAAATATAAACAAACAAAGCAGAGAATAAAACAAACTTTTAGGGAAAAAATATAGGCCTATTATGCTACAACAGAATTGGTTAACATTAACGAAAGCAAAATATGTAAACATACATTTCAAACAAAATAAAACAAAACAAATTTGTGGCCGAGTGGTAGGCTATAACTTACGTTTCAATAATTCAGATGACAAGGGGTTCAAATCCCGAACAAACATGGGCTACTTTTTTATTATTAATGCAGAGAGATTTGATAGTTCTAAAATATTGCTACACTATATTGTTGTTTTTCTCCTATAGCCTATATTAAATATTTTATATTTTAAAATAAAATTACCATTCATTTCCATTTTACATTAGGGACAATTTTTATCCAACAGAATGGCTGAATTAACATCTACATAATAATAATAATAATAATAAACAGCACAAGGTCTTGTAAAAACACTTTTTTTTTTTTCGACACATAATTTCGAGACAGTAAATTGCCAATGTTAAAAAAAAAAGAAAAAAAAAGAATATAACAAACTTTTAAAACAGAGAAAATAGTAGACCTAGGCTATTCAGGCGATAGCTCTGTGGTCAATGCATTAACAATAGCCTCTCGGAGCTTCAAACGATCTGAGATCGAATCTCAGTGTAGCCGACAGTGTTTATGTTTTTCCGTTCTTGATGCTTAAATATGCATCTGTTTATTAAAGTCAATCATCTTGTTTAATTATCAATTGTACATTACAACATAAATTTGCTACATTCCAGTTGAGCCGCTGCAAAGACGACACATCTGATGAAGGAAGACCGTCAGCCGATCGCACCAGAAAATGAAGATGATGAAGCTCGTCTTTAATCTGCTAAATTATTTTTGTTGTGTGTGTGAATCATTCACGAGATTGAGATGACTGACAGTTATACCCGGCCATAGCAACGGAAGACATTTTTCAAAACAGATCGAACAAATCAGAAAAAATACTTTCAATACAGTATTGCTTTCAATTAAAAAATAAACAATGAAAATGTAAAAGAAAAAGAAAATTAATTAAGTTTGAAAACCCATCGCACATTTCAAGGTACGAATAAAGTGTCGGGACAGTTTATTTATTTAAACAGGGTTGCATCGATAGAGTTTATTCCCTTTGTGATGCAAAATAAGAAACAGAATCTTATTCTTGCAACATTTAAAATTTCTATTGTCAAAGAAATTGCAGCTAAATTAAAAAATTAAAACGGTACAAAACGAAAAAAGTTCAAAGCAACATAAATTAAGAACAGGCGTTTTTTTTTTGCCTCTCTCGCGCTGGATATTTTTTTTGTAAGTTTGGTCTCCCTCACTGCGCGCGGCGCGGGTCTTTCTCGAAATTAAGCATTTCAGCATAAAAAAACACCATACAGCTGATAATACTGTATATGCCGCTGTGTGTCATCCACACAAATCACGAAAGAAAAAAACTGTAACAAATAGCCTTTGTTGCTTCAAAGATAAACATGCCTTGCTGAATTCACCTTACAATAAAACGAGGTGGGTCGCGAATTAAAGAGCTCTGTATCGGCTAAATTGAAATTGTGTGGAAAACCTTTAAATACAATCAATAAAACTACAATATTTATAGGCTAATTTAATAAGATATAGGGCCTACATATGGACTTTTTGAGATTTTGAGATTAATCCTTAAAAGAATTTTGCCTTTGCCTGCTCATCAGGCTGGCTCCGACACTCTCCATATGAAAGACGGAACATTAACACCTCTCTCCTGCACCCCCACGATAAAGAACTATTGCCTTCTCCAAACCCCCCACAGGCTAGCTGAGTTTGCAAAACAAAACAAAGAGTTTGCCACTCGTCGTGGTGTGCCAAAACACTTAATTATAAACTTCAATATTTCATTCAAAACAATCTCAAAACGCTCTGTGACATTTTGAAAAGCCGTGGATGCATGCCACTGGAACCATGAACGCAACAGAATACTGGTTCTGATTTTATTGTTTGTCGTTTAAACGTCATATATATATATATATATATATATATATATATATATATATATATATATATATACATAATTATAATTATATAAACATAATTATATAGGCCTATATATACATTTTTTTTAACAGAACTGCTTTTGAAATTACGATTGGAATTATTATAGGCTACAGAAGTAAAGTCATTGTATAATATTTGTTCCTTAGTGTAAAATGGAAATGCATGGTGATTTTATTTTGTAAATAGGCTATAAGCAAAAAACTATGTTTTAGAACTAGACAAATCTCTCTGCATCAACAATAGACTATAAAATGCATTAATAGGCTAATATACAAATATCAGTAGTCCAAGTTAGTTCGGGATTCGAAACCGTGTCATCTAAATGATCGTAACGTAAGTTCAACCACTCGGCCACGATTCACTCGTTGCGACACGGCCTAACGTTCCAGTGTGTGTTCGCTCACACGAGCGAGAAGCGCTCTTCATTCAAATGTACGCGCCGCCGCGTTTGTCGAACACTAATTCAACATGCCAGAATAAAACCTGGCTTTAGAACAATGCATAGCGCCACTCGTCGTGGTGTGCCAAAAAATGTACAATAATTTAGTTTCATTTATTTCAGTGTTAATGTTTGAGTTAAAAAAAAATCTCTACAAATTATATTAACACAAAGTCAGCTAGTATAAGAATCCTTTATAGGCTACGAAAAAAGCAAAGGGCTTACAGTCTTAACATTTAGGCTACTTTGCTTAAATTCGATACATTTATTTTCAGTAGGGCCTAATACATTTGTAGGGATGTAATTTCAGTATGCTTTACCAACGCTATGTATTCAATTAAAGTTCCAAGAGGTCTGGGGTGCGTTTCCCGTACAACTATATAGCTCGCTGCTTAACTACCATAGTACGATGCATCGTTGGAGAAATCAACTAGCTAGTCACGACTGTTTCCCGAAACCGTCTGTCGCAAAGTATCGTTCAACCACGTTGGTTTATGACGTCTCGCACGTGGTGGACTAATAACTTATTTTAATTAATCTGTTTGAGATCGAATTGACGCTAGATTTTGTCATATAAGTTACAGACATGGCATCTGAAGACCATTTCTAATTTTTCTCAGTTATTTTGCTTTATTACCAGACTCAATATTTGGCTCGTTCTTACGTAGTAGAGCACGTTTGCACATGCGCAGTCTTCAAAAACGGTGCTTTAAATCTCTTGACAAACTAAAAGACATAAATTACATTTGTATGTATTCTAAATAAATAACACGGGTTGTACTGAATGTCAGCTTGCTTATTTTGCTAAAGATAAGGATTTATTCAGTCTACATCTAATGTAAACTAGAAACTATGCTTCTAACGGTTCCAACCACACAACTTTGCGATGTTGTTTGCGAACGTTCGTTTGAACGATGGTTTCGGGAAACACCAAATCGTTGAACTATGCTGATAACGACGGAACTTGCGACCATAGTTGGCTAACGATGCTTTCGGGAAACGCACCCCAGGTCTCTATATTTCCTTCCCAGCTGACACTAATATGCAAGTGCACAGCAAAAATCACAACTTGTGCTTGATGCGAACGCAAGTTATTTAAGGTGTCTCAACTGTACACAGTCTACCCTACAGTGTGAATTCGTTACAAGGTTTCATTTAATTAAATTAATGTGCAGCAATTTGTACAAATAGAGTCTATAGGCCTACTATACTGTTGTAGCCATTAAATAATCTCATTTAGTATCATATTTGTTAAAATATTATAATGTTATTTTTTTCCATCTATGTTGAAAATGAAAAGTGAACAGCACAAGTAAGATAGGATGCATTATATCGAGAGATGGATATGGAGTGGGTCAGACATGATTTTGACCACTTCATTAAGTTTTTTTTAGTAGAAAACCTTTCTTTAAAGTGAATTTCGTTTTCTATAAATTGTATCTTAATTTTAATCAATTTTTCATCAACCAATTGCTGGATTTTATAAGTAAGAGAAGCAAATATAACAGACACTAATCATGGAGGCGCCCGCGCGGTCACTTGCATTGCACGTCCAACCATCTCATCCTCCTAACTTAACGAAACTCAGTGTATGCCTCACACAGACATGATAAATACATCAAATACACAAAGCTTGAAACGTCTTCAAACGAAATAATTAAAAACGAAAAGAAAAAGGCTACTCTCTGATTATGTCTTTATGTGCATTTCTCTCTAGGTGCGTTCACTACAAATATGGCGATCGTCAACTTCATCTTTGCAGTCGACACTGTCAGAAAACACTGGTTTATTGATAAAAATTTTGCACGCATCACCGGATTTACAAATACACATCTTGCTTGTTGCACGCACACATATTATGTCGAAAAAACGAAATATTATGTTGAAATAACATTATTATTAATAATACATCTTTTAGAATATTTGATTAAATGCTGATTGTTGCGCTTGTTCAATTGAATAAAATGAAAACTTTAATTGTGATAATTAAAATAATTGAAAATTAAATATTTAATTTATTATATAGGCTATTATATGCCTATTGCCTATATTAAGTAGGTCATATTAAGACAAGGCATATATTAAGTTATTTTAGCTGTTATGAGAAAAATAAATCTAACGAAATCTAAAATCTAAATCTAATAAATCTAAAACAAAATTCTAACGCCAATTCAACATGCCAGAATAAAACCTGATTTTTGAACAATGCGTAACGCCACTCGGCCTGGTGTGCCAAAACACTACATTTTAAACTTCAATGTTTAATTCAAAACAATCTCAAAACGCGTTGTGACATTTTTTTAAAGCAGTAGCCTACATTAAGGGCATTGAAACCAGGATCTTAACTAAAACGCGTTCCGCGTAATCTCTCAAAAATTATGCCTAAATACTCCATGTATTTTTTTTTAAGGACTGCTTTTGAAATCACTATAAATTACTATGCAATTGTATCGCTCACGAGAGCTCTTCATTTATCTAATTCCTCAATAGAATAGTAAAAATATTCAGCGTCATTGCTCCTAATATCGTCTCTATTTTTAACTTTTGATTCTATTTTTTCAGTTCTAAAATTGATTCTATCTTTGGTTCTATTCTGTTGTAGCCTAATAGGCCTATTTATATATATGAAAAATATGCCTATTAGGCTTAGGGTTTTATATTTAACCCACTTACATTTTAAAATACGGCAATTGCTGCTGTTTTGCACAATGTCCCTTTGCGCCACCTGGCGGTCATTTTGGGAACGAATTTGAAATGCGGCTGGTTTATTTTTGCCGCGGTGATTTCGCCGCGGCAGCTGGCGCGGCGGTAATAGGCATTCTGGTTGTCCACCATCTGTACATTAAACAGAAACAACACAGACAATGCTGCCAGGGCAGAACCCTGACAGACTGCATTAGATGACACCAACTACATTTTATTTTTAAAGCAAAATTTCATTATTTTCCTCACACAAAGCTATTATTTGACTTCAGAAGACTTGGTGAATACAATTAGATTGAGATCACATATAGTTTTTAAATATTATTATTATACAAAAATATATATAATACATCAAATATAAATATATTAAATGTACTATTAATATTAGTATTGGTCCCCCTTTAAAAAAATATTTAAAACATTTTAAATGTGTTGGAAGATAATAATAAAAATAAAAAATTAAGTTCTTTTCAGTTTTAGTCCCATCAAACAGCTGAATGTTCCTTTAAATTGTGGAATCTCTGTTTTGTTTTGGGCAAACACCAGCAGAGATGTGATTTGACATTACAGGAACAAAAGCTTTCATCTATCCCCACATTTATGAAGTGCACGTAACATTGTTATCTCAAACACTGTTTCTCTCATCTCTGTCATGGAGGATTGTAACTCTCGGATTTGTACAAGGCTCTGGGCAAATCCAGAGTTGTTCCATATTTGCATAAGGCATAAACAAACAAAAAACAGGCAGTAACGCATAGAACGAGACAGATAATTGTATAATGGCGCCATCTACTGGTTTTAAGCACAACTACACAGTTACTAGTATGTTTTATACTTTGTAAACAGAAGGAATCGTATTCTTCTCTGCTGTGAATCTGTATGAATGTACTCGTCAACATCTACACTTCCATATAAACAACTTTCAACAAGATAGGTTTTTGCAAAACAAAACGCCTGTTAAAAACCGAGACTCTACTAAAATAATTCATTTTAAATACCTCATACATTACTTGCAAATCGCAAGAAAATAAATGATTAGTCACTAATCATTTATTAGTCTAAATTGCAAGCATTTCTGAAATGTAAACTCCAAATAAAAGGCTCATTAAAATAATCACAATACTTACGATGCTGGTCATTTTATTACAAGAATATTCGGTAACACTTTAAAATACGGATCCTTCGTTAATGAATAACTACACAGGAACAAATGAGTAACACAATATTAACAATCTAGTAACTACAATTAACTAACAAGTAACTCTGATTAACGAATTAGTAAGTAATAGCACACAGATTTAAGTGGTAGTTCACTATTAACTAATCAATAACTACTATTTTTCAATACTTCACAGAGAACTACTGATTTTTTTTTACAGATTTAAGTGGTAGTTCACTAATAACTAATCAATAACTACTATTTTTCAATACTTCCCAGAGAAATAATGAAAAAAATTCACAATTCATGCAAAACTAATTAATAACTAATGCAGGACAAATTACTAGCACTAGATTAACATTACTGCTAGATACTGTACACACTAATTATCAATATGTAGTAGCGTAGCAGACTTATGATTTGGGAAAGCTGTCAATAATTAGCCTATGCACTGCTGTCTTTTAGAGAACTATTCATAAACTAAATAATTTTTAAGAATTGTTTTTATAAATGCACTTGTCTGGAACACTTACCCTGTGGCCGATTTTCTGGCATTCCTCTGGACTGGCTTTGAATAACTAGACTCATCATGGTGAGTACTGGAACATACTGAGTCATCAGCCATCCAAATACCAGTTATTTTATTATTTAACCTACCTCTCAAAATTGTTTTTATGTATGTCTCTTTGCTCATATGTAGATATGTATGTATGTATGTATGTATATATATATATATATATATATATATATATATATATATATATATATATATATATATGTGTGTGTGTGTGTGTGTGTGTGTGTGTGTGTGTGTGTGTGTGTGTGTGTATCCTGTGAATGATTAGATGATTCTACCCTTTCGGGTTGGCTTACCGTAACTACAGCATGGAATCACGATAAATAATAATTACTCAAGTGTTACTACATACTTCTATCGGAACTACTAATTATTTGGATCCGTATTCTAAAGTGAAGATCATGTTAACTAACTAGTAATGACTCAAGTGTTACTACATACTTCTATAGTAATTACAAATAATTTGGATCCGTATTCTAAAGTGAAGATCATGTTAACTAACTAGTAATGACTCAAGTGTTACTACATACTTCTATAGTAATTACAAATAATTTGGATCCGTATTCTAAAGTGAAGATCATGTTAACTAACTAGTAATGACTCAAGTGTTACTACATACTTCTATAGGAACTACTAATTATTTGGATCCGTATTCTAAAGTGAAGATCATGTTAACTAACTAGTAATGACTCAAGTGTTACTACATACTTCTATAGGAACTACTAATAATTTGGATCCGTATTCTAAAGTGAAGATCATGTTAACTAACTAGTAATGACTCAAGTGTTACTACATACTTCTATAGTAATTACAAATAATTTGGATCCGTATTCTAAAGTGAAGATCATGTTAACTAACTAGTAATGACTCAAGTGTTACTACATACTTCTATAGGAACTACTAATTATTTGGATCCGTATTCTAAAGTGAAGATCATGTTAACTAACTAGTAATGACTCAAGTGTTACTACATACTTCTATAGGAACTACTAATTATTTGGATCCGTATTCTAAAGTGAAGATCATGTTAACTAACTAGTAATGACTCAAGTGTTACTACATACTTCTATAGTAATTACAAATAATTTGGATCCGTATTCTAAAGTGAAGATCATGTTAACTAACTAGTAATGACTCAAGTGTTACTACATACTTCTATAGTAATTACAAATAATTTGGATCCGTATTCTAAAGTGAAGATCATGTTAACTAACTAGTAATGACTCAAGTGTTACTACATACTTCTATAGGAACTACTAATTATTTGGATCCGTATTCTAAAGTGAAGATCATGTTAACTAACTAGTAATGACTCAAGTGTTACTACATACTTCTATAGGCACTACTAATTATTTGGATCCGTATTCTAAAGTGAAGATCATGTTAACTAACTAGTAATGACTCAAGTGTTACTACATACTTCTATAGGAACTACTAATTATTTGGATCCGTATTCTAAAGTGAAGATCATGTTAACTAACTAGTAATGGCTCAAGTGTTAATGCATACTTCTAAAGAAATTTTCTAAAAGTATAGTATTTAAAAGTTCACAAACAATATCTCATACGCTTGAAATGACTTGTGTTTGGTTGCACAAATCATGACTAGAAAAATTTGTTTAAACATGAGGCATGAAAAAAGTAGCTTTTATAAACACATATTTTATAATTATTTATTAAGCGTCTGGTACCATTTCCATTTAATGCAATAACTTCACATATGTGATGCCTGAACTGGAAAAAACTATTTATTGTCTTCTAGCATACAATATTTAATTGCTGTAATGCCTTCTAATGTCTTTCAGAAGACGACCTAGAGGACCATATCTGTGCTTGTGTCCCAGAAGCTGTTCTTTTAGAAGCTGCTCTGTCCTGTTTCCCCTCAGTCGCCAAATTTGGCTTTTGTAGGTTAACCAATCTCTTTCAATATGTTGCGTGTGTCCACCATGGTTTGGATCAACAAACCATCTGCTGTGGTTTACTGAGTAGTGAGTGTAACCAAGACTCGATAAAGCTCTGTAGGATCTCCACTCGTCGCTTAAAATGGTTGACCCTCGGCGAACATGTCTTCTAATGATGGGAAGCAGGTGATTTCTGGAGCGCCGTTCCACAAGCCGCAAAATTGGTCGTCTTCTTTGACCATTTATGGCCAGCATGCCAAAGACCCACTTCTTTCTCCTCCATGTCTGACCAGCTCTTCCTTGTCCATACTACAATTACAAAAACAACTTAAATAACTTCATATCTTAAACAAAAAACAAATGTATTAAGATATGCCAGTGCAATTTGCAGAAAAATTTCAAGAGTTACTCTGATCTCATCCATGTCTTTTTTTCTTCAGTGGAAAAGAAATGTAGGTTTCTGAGGAAAACATCTCAGTATTTTTCTACCTAGAATGGACAACTAACTATCCCAATGTTCAAAGAAGGTTCAAATGTCCGTCTCAATGCAGCCTCAGAGTCTCTACACAATCCCAGTCGAGAAATAAGGGCCTTATCTAGCAAAACAATTGGTCATTTTCTAAAAAAAAGAAACATTTATATTTTAAGCACAATTGTTCATGATGCGGTGGTCTGCAACACGCTGGAAATTATGAATTATGATGTAATTCTGTGTAAAAAAATACTGAAATGTTTTCCTCAAAAACCTAAATTTTCTAAAATTTTATTTTTTTCTTTTCCACTGAAGAAAGAAAGACATGGATATCTTGGATGACATCGGTGTGAATAAATTATCAGGAAATTTTCATTTTGAGGTGAACTAATCCTTTAAGCTTTTTCTGTGAAACCGGGGGTAAAAACAAGTAAACGATTAGTATTTACAACTCCAAGATGACTCGCAGCAGTATCGTGTAATTAACTAGTTGAATAATCTTGCACATCCCTAGAAGTTTTAGAATTCTCTATTTGTGGCTCTATTCTCTATTCTCTACTGTTTAAAGTAAGCCATCATAAATATGGCCAAGTGTCACTGCTACTTAAGCTGTTGCTTGTTCCAGGCGTATTGTTAAAATCAGTCATGATGAATAAATTTCATATGCAACCAAACACTGAAGTAATTTTAAGGTTTTGGGGAAGTTGTAGATAGTAATTCCTATAGAAGTATGCATTAATACTTGATTCATTACTAGTTAGTTAACATGATCTTCACTTTAGAATACAGATCCAAATAATTAGTAATTCCTATAGAAGTATGTAGTAACACTTGAGTCATTACTAGTTAGTTAACATGATCTTCACTTTAGAATACGGATCCAAATAATTAGTAGTTCCTATAAAAGTATGCATTAACACTTGAGTCATTACTCAATCATGATTTACAATCATTATCATGATTCCATGCTGTAGTTACATTTACATTTACATTTACATTTATTCATTTAGCTGACGCTTTTTTTATCCAAAGCGACTTACAATTGCTATATATGTCAGAGGTCGCACGCCTCTGGAGCAACTAGGGGTTAAGTGTCTTGCTCAGGGACACATTGGTGTCTCACAGTGGATTCGAACCCGGGTCTCTCACACCAAAGGCATGTGTCTTATCCATTGCGCCACCACCACCCACAGTTACTAATGAAGAGCCAACCCGAAAGGGTAGAATCATCTAATCATTCACAGGATATATATACACACACATATATATATATATATATATATATATATACATATGAACAAAGAGACATACATAAAAACAATTTTGAGAGGTAGGTTAAATAATAAAATAACTGGTATTTGGATGGCTGATGACTCAGTATGTTCCAGTACTCACCATGATGAGTCTAGTTATTCAAAGCCAGTCCAGAGGAATGCCAGAAAATCGGCCACAGGGTAAGTGTTCCAGACAAGTGCATTTATAAAAACAATTCTTAAAAATTATTTAGTTTATGAATAGTTCTCTAAAAGACAGCAGTGCATAGGCTAATTATTGACAGCTTTCCCAAATCATAAGTCTGCTACGCTACTACATATTGATAATTAGTGTGTACAGTATCTAGCAGTAATGTTAATCTAGTGCTAGTAATTTGTCCTGCATTAGTTATTAATTAGTTTTGCATGAATTGTGAATTTTTTTCATTATTTCTCTGGGAAGTATTGAAAAATAGTAGTTATTGATTAGTTATTAGTGAACTACCACTTAAATCTGTAAAAAAAAATCAGTAGTTCTCTGTGAAGTATTAAAAAATAGTAGTTATTGATTAGTTAATAGTGAACTACCACTTAAATCTGTGTGCTATTACTTACTAATTCGTTAATCAGAGTTACTTGTTAGTTAACTGTAGTTACTAGATTGTTAACATTGTGTTACTCATTTGTTCCTGTGTAGTTATTCATTAACGAAGGATCCGTATTTTAAAGTGTTACCGAATATTCATCTCTCTTCAATATATTTCCCATTCCTATTACTGTAAAATGTATTTACACTGTGGTCCCTAAAATGTTTATATTAGAGATGCACCATATAATTTACACAAAATTGGATATCTTGAGAATGTTCATCTGTGCATCTATATTCATAGGCAGTATAGATTGGCCTAAAATATTATTCTTACCAGATCACCAATTAATCATGAATGTCAAGCAAGTAATTGATTAATAACGAGTATCAACCATCCCCATTGTGTACTCCATTCCCAGGTCAGGATCTGATGGGTGAACCAAGTGAGGAATTTCTGAGCCTCTTCCAGGTCCGTCTGGAATAGATTCATTACGTGAGTCTGAATCACACAGAATCGGGTCATCACCTGGCTCAGGAATATTCAGAACTCATTTCTTGTTCCATGTCTATAGATATATTTTGTATTTTGAGCTGATTGTCTTAATGCTGCACTTGAATGCATTATATTACCTGTCTGAACTATATGTCCAGTGTCTACACATCACGTATCAATGTGGATTCTCCAGAATGCTTTAATGCTCACATAGTCAAACATTTACCATGTTTTGTCTGCTAGTGGTTGATTTTCATTGATCTCCATATAAGGAATAACTCCCACATTCAAGGATTTTTATAGTCTGATCAGGCACAACCAGAGCTGCTATTGGAGTTCATGCATGACAATCAAAGAAAGTAACAATCTGATATTAACATGTTTTTGTCATTATCATTCCGTACATTTAATATGATGCGTGGTGAGCTGGGACGCCTATGGCTGTGTCACAATGGGAATTTGGAATTTCCTCTTCCTTTTAGTTTTTTTGTTCACTGACGGTTTTCATTAGGCGCATCAACGGTCGTCTAGACCAGTGGTTCCCAATCCTGGTCCTGGGGACCCACAGCTCTGCACAGTTTGCATGTCTCCCTCATTTAACACACCTGATTCAGATCATCATCTCATTAGGAAAGAGCTCTGAACTGAACTGGGTTTGTCAGATAAAGGAGACATACAAACTGTGCAGAGCTGTGGGTCCCCAGGACCAGGATTGGGAACCACTGGTCTAGACCAATAGCCAGCACAGAGGCTAATGCACCAGATTGTGTAGGCTGCACTGGTCATGACATCCACCATGGTGACATATATGATTGAAACATTCTGGTCAACATCAAGTTGATCGTCTTTGGCTGTGGAAAATGACTGTGTTTTAAATCTCCCTTTTTGATTATTTTCTCAATTTTGCATAATATTTATCGAAACATTTGAGCGGAAATTAGACGTGAACATGGGCAACAGGATGGACTGAATAAGTCCTGGGCCAAGGCTATGTCTGTATGCATTTCCCCCGATTGCTCCTGGAAGTTCTAGAGAGGCATCACCAGGACAGGGTTCGTCTACTACTAGTAGCCCTGTTCTGGCAAAGTCTGGTTCTCTGACCTGATGTCTTTCCTGGATGGCTCTCCATGGGAGATTCCTGTACGGAGGGATCTTCTGTCTCAAGCAGGGGGCACGATTTTTCAGAAGATTTGGAAATTGTGGGTTTGGCCCTTGAGGGCGATCAACTCTTGAACTCTTGAACTCTTGTTGTTGAGATCATCCTGAACTCTAGAGCTCCTTGCCTGAGGAAACTGTATGCCCTAAAGTGGGGACTTTTCACTTTATGGTGCAGAGAGAGTTGGACCCAGTCAACTTTCCAGTTTTTATACTGTAGTTCCTTCAGGATAGTTTTTTACCTGGGTTAACCCCCTCCACATTTAAGGTTTACATGGCGGCCATGGCTGCTTACCACGCACCTGTCAGCGTTGAGTCTTTGGGGAGATGCCCTTTAGTCTCCTGTTTGCTGCGTGGTACTCTACGGCTGAGGCCTGGGACTACTGTTGTTTTGGAGGGTTTGTCAATGGCACCATTTGAGCCTTTTGAATCAATTTCGGAGACATTTCTGACTCTCAAGATGGCATTCTTACTTTCAATCACTTAACTTAAAAGAGTAGGAGATCTGCAGGACCTGTCTGTTGCCTACTCCTGCTTAGAGTTTTCTCCCAGCATGATCAAAGCTTTTCTTCACCTTAAACTGGGTTATGTTTCTAAAAGTGCCTTATAATGTAGCACACTCCATTGTTTTCCAGGCCTTTTGCCCTCCTCCTTTTCAGATGGTGGACCCAGAGAAGCTTACTTTGCTTTGCCCTGTTCGAGCCCTCAATTGTTACGTCCACCGCTTATCTCAGTGGTGTAAGTCTGAGAAGTTGTTGGTGTGGTTGGTTCCCCCAGAACTGGGCTCTTCAGCGTCCAAACAATGCATAAACAAATGGATTGTACAGGCTTTCTCTGTGGCTTACGAGGCACATAATCTTCCTTCACCCCTAGTGATCAGTGTCCATTCTAGGATAATGGCTTCCTCTAAGGCATTATTGGTTTCCCTTCAAGAGGTCTGTGGTGCGGCAGGATCGCCCTCTACCCACACCTTTATTAGATTCAATAGCTTGAATATGGAGTTTACCCCAGGCTCTCTTAAGCTGTTGTGTTTGTTATGATTTACAACGATTGGCCAGGCACTTGTTCAGTATGACATGGTGGGCATGAATGTTCCCAAAGTGTCAAAATGGGAAGGGAACATTTCGGTTACACTAGAAGTAAGGGGCCTAGCCCAACCCCTGAAAAAGAGCCCATACCATTATCCCTCCTCCACCAAACATTGCCGTTTGAAAAATTCAGCCAGGCAGGTAACGTTTTCTGTTATCCCCCAAACCCATACTCACCCATCAGACTGCCAAACTGAGAAGCGTGTTTTGTCAATGTTTCCACTGCTCCTATGGCAGCATGCTTTACGCCACACCATCCAACGCTTCGCATTGTACTTGTTGATGTGAGACTTGCATGCAGCTGCTCGGCCATGGAAACCTATTACATAAAGCTCCCGCCGCACAGTTTTTGTGCTGATATTAATGCCAGTGGAAGTTTGGAACTCTTCAGCGATGGAATCAGAAGAGTGCTGGTGACTTTTATGCACCATGAGCCTCAGCACTCAGTGACCCCGCACTGTGACCTAATGTGATCTTCGACTTCATGGCTGAGTTAATGCTGTTCCTAAATGCTTCCACTGTCCAATTATACCACTTACAGTTGACCGAATATATAGCAGGGATGAAATTTCATGAACTGACTAATTGCAAAGTTGGCAACCAATCACAGTACCACGCTTGCATTCACTGAGCTCTTCAGAACGACCCATTTTTTCACAAATGCATTTCAGGGTTACGGACCTAGATGAATGATCCCACCAGCATCACAGTGCCAATGGTTTTCTTTCCAGTGTTCACTAACCTTTTCCTTTTAGAGTGAACCTCAGTGCTTAAATTTCCTCTGAGATGCAGTGAACCAGGCAGGACCTGCAATCTGCTCTCTACCAGATTCATTTAAATTACATACTCTGTTTTACATTGCACAGAACTTCACACTGATTGGAAGTCATGAGTGTGACCTATTTTACAGTCCCTGCATTTCAGGGTGAGGTGAGCAAAGGGGTGGAGGAACATAATCCATCAGCGTAGCTAGTTATTATATTAGATTGGGTATATTTGCCCTGTTGCACTGCAATATTGTGCAAATATACTACACTGCCCTTTTTTAAATAGGCAGTGTAGTATCTGCACAATATTGCAGTGCAACAGAGCGAATACTAATATCCTGCTCAAAAGTTATATATAAATAGTTAAAACTACACTGTGTAGGATTTTCTCCCATCTAGCGGTGAAATTGTTTATGACTACCAACTGAATATTACTTTCTAGCCCCTCCCATTCCGAGGGCGTTTTAACTCCTACGGTGGCCGTATTATTTCAAGTATGCCGGCAGTCGCGAGTAATCTCCCCGTCGCATTCGTCACGGAGCCACTGAGTGTAAAAACGCGAAAGGCGAAGCTTGAATTTCCAGGTATGTCCTTCTTTGGCTAATGTATTTTCAAGATGGAGGCGCAACATGGCTTCCGCCATTCGAGCGACTCGCTCGTATGTTTTCTAAATGGCAGATTCTACGCTTACAAGAATACTTGATTAGTTGGTAGAAGTAATTACACATTAATGAGCACATATGATTTTGAAAGAACAAAGTGTTTTTTGCTAAGAATCAACTTAAAAAATTACACAGTGTAGCTTTAAAGAGTGAACAAAAGAGACTTCTTTCATAACCATAATAAAACTTACCGAGCCCAAGACCTTACTGAAGTTCCCCCATTACAATATAAACTTGTGACATTAGAGAGACAATATTTTCATGAGTCAACACTATTATTTAATATATAATTGTTTAATTATATCATCCAAACAACCTTTCATGAATCAGTGATAAATTACATGTTAATGTCTTATGGTTGCCTGATACATTTTGTTAACTTCTTTATTAGAGTTCACAAGATTCACACGCCACATCTTAGATATCTTATTATTGACGTACTGCATAATTTGCCTTTCATGTCCGTAATAAAGACACTACATGAGATATATATACAGCATGTTCAGATACGCATCCAAGTGACCTCAAAGGTAGAATGGGGCATATTCTTGAGATGTTCTTCTGGTAATAATGAAAACAACAGTTCACACATGGAAATTCATGTTCCCGTCTCAGTATTGTTCAACTGGATGGCTGATGCTGATGGCATGGTGAGAAACACCATAGTCCATTATAGATCAGTTCTTAAAAGAAAAGATAAAACAAGACATGTGACAATATTCACCACTTCCAAGAAACACTCAAAAGGAATATAAAACGGCAACATTTGATGTGTTCAGTCACAGATATATATGCTCTGAGAATGATCATGCTAACAAATATTTTCACATGGTCATCATTAAGCAGTAAAGCTATTCCTCTGATTGCAGTATCTTAGTTTCCTTTTAGCGGTGCAACAAATGCTATTTTACCCAAACCCATGCCTGAAAAGAGCATTTTATGACACTCAAGCGTGGACTTTACCAGATAAACATTGAGTGTTTGCAAGGCAGCACTGTAATAATTAACTTCACACAGAAAGTTAACTTCTCATTTTGTTCTTCTTTTCTGATTGGTAAATCAGCATTGTAATCTGACTATGTTTTCTTAGCAGAAGCTACGGTACATTTATAAAATAATTTCAACTCAAATCAATATTTTTTTCTGTCCACATATTTATTTCATGAAAAAGTTTCTTTATTTTAGCCGTGAAAAATAAAGTGGAATAATGTACAATCAGCCATTTATTATCACAAAAATGTGATTTGTGTATTAATAATAATGATAAATGGATTGGTCTGTTTTCTGCATTAATAGGCATCCTGCATCCTGATTGGCCCATTCTTGGCATCATTTTGCATACTGTACGCCAGTGTTGGGGAAAGTTACTTTTAAAAGTAATGTGTTACAATATTCTTTTACTCCCTAAAAAAGTAACTAATTGCATTACTTACTTTTAATGGGAAGTAATGGTACACTACTGTTGCATTACTGTGTCTCACCTGTGCAGGGCTTGCTTTGTTTTTTAAGTTACATTTTTGGGCAAAAGTGAAATTCACACCTGTACAGTAGAGGGCACAGCTCAAACAAACCTTTCATCTGTGCTGCTATTCTGGATTGGGGAAGGATACACTCAGTAAATAGGGAAAAAAAATGGTAACACTTTATTTTCAGGGGACGTAGATACATGTTACTACATGTACTTTCTATAGTAATAATAGTACATTATTCATAATTACAAGTAACTATCCCTAAACCAAACCCTAAACCTAACTCTATAGTTAGTACATGTAGTTAATTAATATTACTCAGTACTTATTTGAGTAAGTACAATGTAACTACGGCAAAAAAAAGTGTAACCAAAAAAGTAACTTGCGTTACTAATTTGAAAATTTTCTTGTTTTTGTTGTAAATTTAAAAGTAATGTTGTAAATTTAAAAGTAATGCGTTACTTGTTACTTGACAAAAGTAATCTGTTTATGTAACTCACGTTACTTGTAATGTGTTACCCTCAACACTGCTGTACGCATGCTGCCCTATTTTTCTAACTACGCTCATCTCGCACATTTTTTACAAATTATTTTTGCACTAATTAGATGGTCTACAAGGTGCCGACACTGTCTGAAAAAGAATCAGAAGAGAAAAAACAACAACAGCAACAAACCACTGGAAACCACGAAAACAATGCTGGTGTTGACAAGCACATGTGTGAGTGAATAAAAGAGATACCAGGCCTCAGCTCTAGTTTAAAAGATACAAAGAAATGTAATCAATCATAACTTCTGTTAAGAAATAGCACAGACACACAACAAAGATCAAACTTTCTAGTGTGCCTGTGTCGAACCGCCTTGCTATCAAATGGTATATAGCCATACAATCAGCTGTACGCATATGCTAAGCGCTCGCGTCTAAACCGAAGTGGACTTTACACTGCGAAGACAATCTAATTACATTACAGGTTGTTTTTCGAAGACGGCCAACAGAAGATTCATACAGTAAGTGGCTCTTATGCAGAATTTCATTCGCTGAACCAAAGCCCAAAGCTAAACTTACCCAAAACCTAAACACTATTCTCTTGCTGCCTTGCAAGCACAAGTATTTTCTTCAGAGAATGCAACTATAGCTAATTTCAGTGGTTTTTATTGATAATCTATTGATTCTTAAGAGCATCAGGAAGATTCATTAGGAATTTCTGCTAAACGGCATCCTTCCGCTTAATAAATTCTCTACGATTTGATTGGAAGCACTTACCAAAAGTCTAATTTTCTAGTCTGGAAAAAATACAGCAGTACAGAACATGGACGGCAACCATACACTCGTTTTCAATTAAACTTTTCAACAATCAGCGGCATTTTAAATCGTACTGCAAGTTCCCATTGGTCAGCAGAGCGTCAAGATAACAGTGACGAACAAATGAAGTAATGGAAAGGGGTCGCATTCACACAGGCACATGTACACTAACATACAGAAAAATAAACTCAATATGTGATTAAGGCATTCGACGAAATATTGCATGTAGCCCCAATGTTATATGTCAAGGCCCTTTCTGATTTCCAAGCAAACAGATCCCATATATTCTGCAGATGAATGCAGCTGAATGGAACTCAAATAATGATCGATAATCCAGTCATCTCAGGACATCCCATGTGAATGAAGCAATCCTCTTTGGACACTAAGGGCATATTTGGTTTGGGTATCAGTTTTTCAACACAAGCAAGTATTTCGGAGTGACAGGTGATTTCGCATGTTATATGGAGTATCGAGATCAGCAGTCTGAAGATAAATAATTCTTGAGTCAATTGAAAAGTTGATAATTATGGTTTGTAGAGTACGAGTTCACTCCAGCACAGGACTCTGGGAACCAAAATGGCCGCCCAAAGCCACACAGAGTTCCAAAACCATACAAAAACAACACATTGCACCTTCAAAGGCTGACTATGGGTGAAGGAAGTTGGCATGCTGTCCATTTATGCCGTCCTTCACTTCTGCCAATTACTTTGACCTTTGAGGGGATTTTTAAGACGGAAATAGTTTTATCAGTGGGAGTGGGACCTCAATTTCTCAGACCCACTCCTGCATGGATCTCTTGCAGTACAGTATGTGGCGCTGCGTGTCCTTCCTCTTGAAGCGGAACACGGTGTAAAGCAAAACCATCATGCACAGGGCCAGGACACAGGGGATGGCAATGGCCACCGCTTTCTCCGCTCCACCGCTGCTCTCCAGCTTCAGCACGATATCAACGTCATCATCGTTGTCATATTGAGGCGGTTCCTCTTCTTGTGGGGAGCTCCAGTCCCAGTCGGGGTCGGTGGGCAAACCGTCACAGCCCATAAAATCCCGCAGGATAGACCTGGGGTAGCCTTGCTCCACTCTCAGCCGCTGGTTGTTGAACTTCCAATACTCCTTCCCCTTGTAGAAGTATGTGAATCCTTAGGGAAGAAGGAAGACAGCTCATATTGAACCACACATAATGGAAAACATAACCATATGATATTTTTTGAAATTTCAACCAATCCAGTCATTGCTTGTACAATGATTTTGGGTAATAAAAGAATGTAATTAGAAGTCAGTTATATGTTACTATAATTATAGGCCTATTATATTATATTATATTATATTATACTTTCTTGTGCTCGCCAGAAAGCCGCTTTAGACCGCGCTTGAATGGACAAAACACAATAAATAATGCCAAAATGCCCATTTTGTCAAGTATCCTTGCAAGCATAGTTAAATTAGTAAAATGAAGTCTTAAATGTACTTAAATAGTTGTGTGAAAAAGGATGCATGTCAGATCCGCATCATGTGTGGCTGGTCTTAAAGTGACAGCAGCCTAATAAACCTGCCACTGTGATGTCTGTCATTAATGTTAGTCAAAGAACAAAAGACTTGTTCAAAAGACAAAAAACTGGTCTTGACTGAATAACACAGCTTTAAGACGGATTAATCTATATTTAATTAAAAAATGTAAATACATTTTTGCAGTGAAGTGTTTGATAACTTTATTCAATTTCTATATATATCCAACCTGTTAAACCTACCTGGAAATCTTAAAGCACTGTTTACAAGGTTACATGGGTCAAAAACAATGAAAATAATCATTTGTTGTGCATTTTGACAGGGCAATTAACAATCTGAAGTGGTCTGACTGGGCCAATAGAAAAAGTTGAACCCTGATATATTGAAGGGCACAGGAAGATTGTTTTAAGTTCACTTAAATTAAAAGTTGTTATGTTATTTAAAGCCTAAAAAATGTCAAAAAATTATAGCTTTCAATTATACTGTAATGCTGAATGCCTATAATTAAAGGCTAAAATAGAGAGAGAAAAAAATCTATTTCAAAGAGATCAGTAACAGTATTGGTATCAGTGATACTGGCCTTCTTTCATAAAAAGATGGCATTAAACAAATATTTAAAATATAAACTACTATCTTAATGTTGTTTCTACGTTAATTTCGAGATTAAATATATTAAAAACTTTTGTGATTAATTACAGAAAATACGATTAATTAGTTAATTTTTGTGATCGATTGACAGCACTAATATATACTTGAAATAAAAATTTAACATGATTTTTAGAATGTACCATGGTATTCAAAGAGCACCATTGTGTTATCAGATTTGACAAAAGTGGTAACCCACAAAAAAAGACCATTCAAATTAAAGTAAAACAAAGGTATAAATTTAGTAAAAAAACTACCAAACCTTTTTTGAAGGTCCAATTTGGCAACTATTGGTTCAATTATGAGAAAGTAGAAGTTGAAGTTATAAATCACCCAAATGCTGCCTAGAACTAGTTGTTCCTTTAAAAACTCCAAGAGATTTTTGAGAGAAGCCACACTGAGGCCAATTATCACACCGAAGGAGCTCAGAGATCAGGTGAGGACTCACTACTTGCACAGAGTACAGACATCATACACAAGTTTTAAGAAACTTTTTATCTTCTGCCAGTTGTCACCAACACAAAGTCTGAAGCTCAGCACCTCAGAGTGAGCCAGTTACTTAAACCCTGCGCCTCTAAGGGGATTCTAGGGTGGAAAGAGTTTCCAAAAGACAAGTCTACATTCAGGTCTCTCAACAAAATATTTAAATGTGGGGTAAGGTGACCAGACGTCCGTTTTCTGGGTACTGTCCCAGTTTTCTTGGTTGCACGTCGCTATTTTAGCCTTGATAAACTGAACCCAGATGAGAGCAGAGCATTATGGTTATACTTACATACTAACTATTCATGTTAAAGTAAAACTGTTTGTATAAAACATTTAAATGTTTAAAAGTTCCACATTCAAGATGCAGTATCTTTCAAGACACACACATTGTCACACACACACACACAGTGGTAAAAATACACCTGATTTAAATGAATAATAATAATAACAAACACACTAAACAATTGTATTTTGAAGAATGCACGTACTTTGTGATTAAAATTAGCCTAAAGTGTAAAATAATAAGCCTAATTAGCCTTAGATTTTAG
This sequence comes from Leuciscus leuciscus, assembly GCF_965113295.1. Classification (NCBI taxonomy): domain Eukaryota; kingdom Metazoa; phylum Chordata; class Actinopteri; order Cypriniformes; family Leuciscidae; genus Leuciscus; species Leuciscus leuciscus. Next base: position 16,331,794 of record NC_138730.1, on the reverse strand, counting down.
CCAATGATCCATTTCCAAAAGCGCAAATATAAAATAACCTTTGAAAAGTTAAAAAGATATAATTACTGTATATAGTATATGTTTATTGTTTGGTATTTTTCATTGTGTGATTTTTGGTTAAATGTATTAAAACCAGTTCGACCTGCAAACATCATAACAATTAATAATAATTATATTAAAGTACATAAAAAGTCATATCTCAGTGTGTCTGAGCATTATGTGCAAACCACCAGACCATGGCACCATTGAAAACGCAATTATGGCACTTACAATGATTCATTTTGATTTCCAGTTTTATTACAAGGCACTGCACAGTTAGCTGGGATCATTTCAATGTCTTACCATTGGCTTTGTCCACAAAGGCTCCCTGTGGAGAGTCTGGGATGCCTTTCCACACAGTAATAGGTTTTGGATATCCAGGGTCCATGGTCCTCATGTCCTCATTGTACCTCCAATACCTGTAACAGTAAACAGAGAAAGAAAAATCGGTCTTGGAACAATCCAGTGAAGGGGGGTATCCACTGGGTCCCATTGTACACTGTGCCTGGAAGCTATAAAACTGACCTATCGCCTTTGAAGAAGTAGGTTTTGGCCACATCTTCCCACCAAACAGCTGTTTCAATGCTCTGCGTAGGCATTCCATTGCCAAAAAGAGAAATGTCCTGAGGATATGTGGGCTGCAGAGTTGTATCCTTAAACACCCAGAACCGGTTGCCTTCAGAAATACGGAGAAATGGAAAAGATTGACTAAAGTGTTTAAATAAATGGCATCGTCTTCTCATAATAATAATCATTTGAATACTAATAAAACTGATGACAATTATGGCTGCTTTATAAGAATCCTTGTTTCAACCACGGAATAAAAAAGTGAAAAAGTTTGTGTCTCACAATTCTGACACTTTTTCTTGCAATTGCGATTGCAATTTATACCTCGCAATTCGGACTTTATAACTTGCAATTGTGAGTTTATATCTCACAATTCTGAGAAAAAAAGAGGTCAGAATTACAGGGTTTAAACTCGCAATTGTGAGATATAAACTTCTGACTTTTAGCAATTCTGACTTTCTGTCATGATTCCGGTCTTGTGTTCCCCTTGTCTTGTGTGGACTTATGTTATTTCCTGTTCTGTGCCAAGTTTTGTTGCCCTTAGTAGTTTTTCTTATTGATTAGTTCCTGATTGTTCCCAGGTGTGTCTTGTTTGCCAATCACCCCTTTAGTGTATTTATACCCAAGTGTTTCTCATGTTCTTTGTCTGGTGTTGTCCTTTTGTTGGATGTATGTTTGGTGATGCCAGAGAATGTCTAATAGGAAGAGAATTGGCACTCTCTGGTTACTTCCGGTTTCTGGACTGGCTGCAGTAACGCGTCTCTGTCCATGCGGGGGCGCTCGCAGGCGAGTGCAGATTGAAATGGAGGTCTATGGCGCTATATCCATCAAAATCCACTTTTCTCAGGATATAATTTTTTGTCTAGTAATTTGAATGTTGCATTCGAAAGGAGATGCAAAGAAATTACACATTGCTGGGTGTTAGATTTTTTACAGTCACTTATTTGCTTTAAAAAGTATTTTAAAGTGTCAATGACGTCATACACATCGTACGACCAGAGATACTGCTTTACGGCAATCCTTCAGTCACTTTGGTGCGTTCGCGCTCTGCACTTTCTTTTCTCTCGAGGCATCGACAACACAGCTGACACAGGTAAATACACGTGCTAGAAGAGTTTTTGTTTTGTTTGTTTCTGGTCCCGCTTCGGATGACACGATGCCATCAAGCGGCATCTCTGGTCATAATCAGTCCTTCACTGACCAATCAGCGTTCATTAGCAGAATGCTAGCGTGTTATGGGCAACAACAACTCAACTTGTAAGAAATCGAAAGGACATAAGTACTCTTTCATTCAATTTCCGACCTATAACCCATGTTGAACTTGCAAAACCTACAATAAAATCTGAGATTTCTCAACGGCAATCGGGTGAAAGAGACAAATTTAGCCGTATAGCCCCATTGACTCCCATTCAGTCTGCACTCGCCCGCGATCACCTCCAGTGGAATTCTAATGGAACTGCAACCAACCATCTATACAATGGGGCTAATAGGAAGTGCCAAGGTTCTCCGTAGACGGGCTCTGGTGATGCTCATTCGGTTTTCTGTTCCCTGATTCTCTGGTCGCCATGGTCTTATGTTATTTTGTTATTAAACTTTAAAATTACATTTGGATCCAGCTCTTCTTTTGATTTTGAGTTCACCCAGCATTACAATTTATTTCTTAGAATTGTGAGTTTATATCGCGCAATTTTCTCTCAGAGTTGTGAGATATAAACTCGCAATTATGTTAAAAAATCTGAATTGTGAGATATAAACTCTGCACTCTGAGAAAAAAAAAAGAAAAAAAAAATGTATATAAAAAAATACAAATTTCTTAAAGGGGTGGTTGAGTGTGATTTGACTTTTCTAACTTTAGTTAGTGTGTAATGTTGCTGTTTGAGCATAAACAACTTCTGCAAAGTTACAACGCTCAAAGTTCAAAGCAAAGGGAGATATTTGCTTTTAAAGAAAAGGACTACAACAAACGGCTGGTTGGGACTACACGACATTCCTCTCGGGTTAGTGACATCACTAACCCTAGAATTTACATAAACCCCGCCCCCGGGAACACGCAGTCCATGTTGAGAAGAGGAAAGGTTGTTGTATAAGAGTACATTTGTGAGTCAGCTCAAACTTTAGCATCCATCTTTTCACATGCAATAGAAAGTCACTCTGTGTGCATCTCACAACAGTTCATATATGAGCAATTTATAGATTTATCATGACAGAATATCCTAATTGAAGATAGTTAACTCCACATCAGCTACATAAATTCATCAACTAACCATTCAGAGACGTCCTGTTGCATTCTACATGTTGTCACTTCTTCTTGAGTCTCTCCATCCTTATCTGACTCCGTTTAACATTAAAGACCCACTCCGATGAAAATCATGTTTTTCTAGGTGTTAACATGTTCTTGTGGTATTTTTCTGATGCTAGAGGACATATCTTGAGAAAAATAAATTCAAAGTTGTATTTCTGAGTATTTCTGCATTCAAATGGCTGTGAATCAGTAGCAGACGCTAAAATGCCGGCTAAAATATACTGGAGTTGTGACGTAGTAACTCCACTGGGCGGGGCCACAAGCTCATACTCCCCTCCGCCCCGCCCGCTCAGGTTCTGAGGAGTAGAGAAGACGATGGCGGATCAAGCTATGTGCGGTAGCGGGTTGCAATGCTAAGAGGAGAGATATTGGTATTAGCTTTCATGCTTTACCAAAACATGTTGCTGTGAGAGATGAATGGGTTCCAGGGTTCCAGACTGCGACCATTTTTTGAGAATGTGCGAGTAAAAATTTTATGTGGTCGCATTTGTGCGAGTGCATGGTCATGTAACTTACTACTCAGTTAAATTCACGCATGAATTTTCCTGCATTGAACTTGTTTTAGCGCCCGCCAAAGTGAATTTTTGTCCCGCCAAAGTCTTATTTGATCGGTGAGTAATGTAGATGAACTGCTGCGCTTGTTTAAATGAAAGAACGAGCAGAGAGAGAGACCCGGACGCGCGCGCGCGCACTCTCTGTCTTCGGAGCCAGGCGAAAATGTAAACAAGACCTCACCGTCTCCAAACTAAGCGCTGTCTTGCTCTCTCTCCCTCGCACATATTAATCAAAATAAATCGACACGGCGGTAAAAGGTCGGAAGACCAAAGTTTCATGTGGAGCATTCTGAGATTTTTTTTTTTCTGAATTGCCGCTGGGTGTGAATTGTGCTAAATAAGTTGCCTTATCTTCTCTGAAAAGCGTTCCGGACATTCAGCTGACATAAAACAACACTTTAATTAAACGAAAAAAACTATCCAGTGATGAAATGTTTTCTGTGTTGACAGAAAGAAAGAAAGAAAGACAGAAAGAGGCTGTTGCTGCCTATGTATCTCGCTTCAGCCAACGGCTCCGCCCACAACGCAGAGGCGAATTGCTAATGAGCTACTGCCGCTCTGCTGAAGCGCAGTCCCAGAAAACGGCACAGGTTTTGTGATTTTGGCTAAAAACGGCATAATCATAATTTAAAGACCACTGAGAATGTTTAAAAATAGCTCAAAATATGATCGGAGTGGGACTTTAAAGGCATTACAGTTTCTGTCATTTGCGTGAGGTAACAGCAGCTGCTAACAGACACGAGCTCTTGAAACCCCGCCCTCTGCAGCAGCTCATTTGCATTTAAAGGGCCAGGCACAAAACGGTGCGTTTTTGCAAACCCTCAAAAAGTGACAACTTTAACTTGCTATATAAAAATATCTGTGGGGTATTTTGCGCTAAAACTTCACACACACACTCTGGGGACATCATAGATATATTTTACATCTTGTGAAAAGGGCATTATACCACCCCTTTAATTTATACCTAACTAATAGTCCTTAACTCAATTTGTTAGCGATCACATCGTTATCTACATAGCACAGTGAGCTTGCTTCTCATCATTCAAATACTTGGCATTGTTTGCTGTTAGCAGTCTGCAGTGCGCTTCAGAAACCCTCCTCCTTCCACAGCTCCACCTGTATAGATCTGCTATGGGGGTTATTTCATGTATGTTACATGTGCAACAGCAGCAGCATGTCTTACTTGTTCACAGCAATGTCTGTGAATGTATTTACTGTAGCAAGTCTCGGTACTTGCTCTGCAGAAGCAGGAGCGTAGCAGATCTATTCAGTCAATACATTAACATTGCCCCATCCATTACCTTGGCAGAAACAAGCTTCCACAGTTTTAATAGACCCTGAAAGCTGAGGCCTTTCCTTCACATATTCACATCTATATTTAGGCTGTAAGATTTAAAAGTCAGAAGGAGAAACGTCTTACCTTTGAAGAAGACAAATCTCCCCTCGCTGTTTTCGTAGACAGCATCGATCTTGGGAGGCAGACCTCTCCAGAAGTAGCTTATTTGCATTGGGTATCCAGGCACCACAGAATTATCTCGCACCCTCCAGAACCACTGATCCTAATAAGAGCGCAATGGTGTTAGGAAACTTTATACGGCACTAATTCTCTGTGAAGCTGTTCATTAGTCATACCTTGAAGACAAACAGCTCCTGTCGTAGGATTGCCAGAGTGTTGAATCCTCCGTCGCAGATGTTGGGTTTGGAGTTGGGGTGGGCAGGTTTGGACTTCTGCGGAGGGCGATGAGGGCGACCCTGGCGGTCCTGCTTTCGAGGGTCAGTCGGCGGGTGCAGGCGAGGAGGCGTAGCGGTCGTGAGCAATCGTGTTGGTTGAGGGTTTTTGTCTGGAGGACCTGCAGAAGTAATTCAAATCACAAATAAGGGTGTCAAGAAAAGGAAAAACTCTTTTCAAAATCTAGATGAAAACACATGTGGCAAATAAATGTACACTTTGTATTTCCTGTGGTTGTGAAAAACTATTATACCATTTTCAAGAAATGTAATGACTTAACCATTAGCAGTGTGGCCCCTATACTCTCATTCACTATTCCCTACATTACTCCACTAATAGAGTTCACTTGAAGGAGTGAATGAAAACAAGTGATTGAATTCAGACACTGAGTGCACAGGACGGGCTTCTGCTTTTGCATAGTTTATTCTTGCTGTTTAATAATCACTTGAAACTGGCAGCTCCAGTAGTAATGGAAATACATATGGTTTTCTTTTCGATTATTTATTATGGCTTTTTTTCTTCAGTATGACATCAGGATGGTGAAACATGCTCATCATATAAAAGGTATGTCATTGTATGTATAAATAGCATTTTAAATTTGTCTTTGAATAAATCAATAGATCAAAAATAGAACATCACTTTCAATGTCCTATATATAACATATTTGCAAACGATTACAAAAAGGATATGCTTGTTTCTTATGCCACTTAAAGGGATGGTTTGGAGTAAAATCAACCCAGGGTCCTTTGCACCATGACCTTGAGCCAAACACCCCCCCAGAAGCCTTTTTTCCCTTGGTCGAACATTATTAAAGTTAGAGCTTATTTAGAGATATCAGCCGAATGGCTTAGTGCAGGCGCTAATGGATCCTATGATGTATCTCGTAAATTACCCCACTAATAATGCCCAGAATGGTACCAAACTTCCACAGTAGTACAAATAGGTTCTGTACTCATAAAACGAGGCATTGGAAAGTTTGTAAGTACATCAGGAGTTTATTTAAATAACACTTGCCTGATGGCTCATGCTACTGCTAACCCGCACGTCGATGTCACTTCAGTGATTAGGGAAAAGCACGTAAAAGTCCTGACAGAAAGCGATGCATAAGGATGTAGTGTAATGACGCCCAGTTCTAGGAATGCACTAACATTTTGTTGGTAGTACCAGTTTGCAACAATTATCATTGTCAACACTTCGGAAAAAATTATAATTCGTCATTACACTACATCCATATGCATCGCTTTCTGCCCTTTTAAATTCTGTTAAATCCTTGAAAGTTTAGTAACAAAATAAATTAAAACTTTTTTTAATATACATGTTTTTAGTGTGTTGCTATTTTCAGAAATATACATGTATACAAAAATTATATAAAAATGAAAAAAAAATATATATAGGCTATATAGTTTACTCATACAATGTAAGAAGTAAGAGCCACTGCATTTAATAAAAACTGTCTTTAATCGGTTAACTATTTTCTTTATTATGTTTTTCAATAAGTTTCATGCGGTTTCATGTGAGAGGGACGCCGGACAAATGGATGTCTATGGAGTCCTTAAATTTTCGGCCAGCATGTGACCTGAAGCTGGTCTCTAATTGGTTTCTTAAAGATTCTCCTCCGGACGCAGGTCGCTGCGTCCCTGGCGAATCAGAATTGGATCATGTTATTTTATCCAATCTGATTGGTTCTCGTCACCTGCCATTCAACTCAACGCTCTTTGCCACTACTGCGAGTGCGCGGGCGACACCGTCACTCCCATAGATATCATATAAAGGCTAGATGTCTCGTCCGCGCTGCTGGCCAATGGAGCTCGACATCCGCACACGGCGGCCATCTTAAGACAGGGTGCTCGCTCACTCATAACATGGTGCATGTACTTTTAAATAACCATAACTTGCTCAATTTTCTACCGATTTTCAAACGGTTTGGTTTGTTATAAACGTCAGAGATGTAGCTATTATACTGCATACATATGAATAATTATGTTCAAAATGTTTAAGCATTCAGAATTATAGCCACGTTAATAACGTTTGTAAGAAACCAAACCGTTTGTAAATCCGTCCAGATTTCAGCGAGATAAGAGGATTTGTGTGCGTGCTGCTCACTCACCTTAATTCACAGAGCCCTGTCCTAAGATGGCCGCCGGTGATGCCGGAAGTGACTCCGCCTTAAGACATCTAGCCTTTATATGATATCTATGGTCACTCCGACTCCGTCTAAACCTTGCTAGGCTGATCATTTTCGTAGAGAGAATGGCAGAAGTTAAACCAAATTCTGTCATTGATTAAAAAAAAAAAAAAAAAAAAAAAAAAAAACTTTCACAAGGCGTTCGCTGGAAGAAAAAAAATGGATAAAGGGTCCGACCGGACCAACCCGATTTACAGATCCAGCAGCAGGCCAGTGACAGAGGACGAAGCTACACCCGACGCTTCACCCGCGCTTGTTATGAGAAACGGAGGTGGCTGGCTTTATTTGCTTATTTGTTATGCTGTTCAATTCATTGCATTGTTCATGTCATGTATTTGTACTCAATATATAATCTAACTGTACATATCTGTTCTGTTACAGTTAGTAACTGAAGAGTAGATCACATTTTGTAAAATTATATGAAAAAAAGATGATTGAAATAAATGATAAACTCAAAAATTTCAACTTTGATCTTTTTCAGGTTTGATTCTAATCATAATGTAACATTATTTGAAAAAACAAAATTTCAGTACAAAAAAAAAAACATTTTTATTGTTAGAATTGTGATTTCATAATTTTTAGATATGAATCCAACTGGAAAATCTTGTGAAAAGATATCTTTCAGTTAGTCAAATAGCATATAGTGGAGCTCTATAGCCATCTAGTAGCTACAATTATAATTTTTTACTTTTAAAACTACATTTTACAAAATATGGGCAAAAAGTTTACACTAAACCATGTAACATTATCCATGTTATCCCCATGAATGAAAGTTAGAAATATGGGTCTTTTATAAAGTGAATTTTGAACACACACAAAAAAAGCGCCCCCCCAAAAATAATTATCACCAGCCGCCACTGGTTGTTTGGGTATTATGGGTGTTGCTAGGCTGCTCTTATTGATTGAAAGGTAATTGCTTACTGGTCTAAATCAAATAAGCCCACCACCATGTTTTTATAATAACCTGGGCAGCAAGATATGCCTCGGATATGGAGAAATGAGTCCTAGCGATTGTAAAAGAAAAAGAAATTGTAATAGTAATGCTGTAAACAGGTTTAAACGCACCATATATTTTCTGGATGCCCTGGAGATCATCATGAGGCAGTTTGAAGCTCTCAGTGTCCATATACTGATAGAATGGAGCCATTATAGCCGTAGGATCATTCGAATGTTCCAATCCCAAAGCATGGCCAAGCTCGTGGACCGCCACAAGGAACAGGTCATTACCTAAGGAGTAGAAAACAACAGTGAAAATACAATACAGGATTTGCTTTGTTGTAGTTGTTGTTGTTGTTGTTTTTTTGTTCTTATTTATAAAAAGTATCAGGCATTATGACTCACTACACAAGTGCTTGACCTGAGATCCATCTTAATGCTGTAATGTGCAAGTGTACGGTGTGTGTGGGCTTGACAGAAACAGTAGCTTTGGAAACAGAATGCAAAACAGTTCCCACATTGCTTTAAATCATACAACAAAACTAGAAATATATTCCATCCTGAACTAATGTTGAATGAAAATGTTATGCAAGATATCCTTCTCAGCTATACTATTGTCTTGAATGTTCACTTGTGGTATAAGTAAAGTATTAAAAGTATGTTGAAAACTTTACTGGCAGATAATATAATATAAATAAAATAAAATAAAGTGTATTTTCAAAAAGAGACACACTTTGTAATGAAGTCAAACTTTTATGTTAAAGTACATTTTGAATAAAAAAGTACACATATGTTGATGTGTTGCCTAACATACTAAAGCACATGTAAAGTATCATAATTATAATTTCAACTGTAGTGTGTTATTCTATATTAAATTATATTACATATATTTGAATTGTACTAAATTGCAACTTCATCTTTACAAATGTGCAATTACAAATAAATGTACATGCATGACATACATGTTTCAATCGAAATTACATTAAAGTATATTTTAGTTTACCACAAATGCTTGCCATGACATTTGGCAGTAAACCTTCACCATATTTCAAAGACAATATAGAAGTAACTATGAAATTACATATAAAGATGATCCTACTTACTTACAGTAAGTGGGTCAAAAGCACTCTTAAGTTCATTTAAATATGAATTTAAACTGTAATACATTTTGATTTAATTTCACTTAACAAGCAATAAATCTGTCCGAAAACATTACACTCAGTTGGCACTTAAGTATAATATTCTAATATATTATTTCCGTAACAATTACTATTTTTAAAATTGTGCCATAAAGTGTACAGATCTGAACAGACCGAAATTTCAGATCTGTTTCTCACAGAAAAGCTGTATTTTGGTTTCAAAACAATATAGAACCACACGTCATATGGACTCCTCAATTGTTATGATACTTTTATGGTGCATTTTTGAACATTTTTGAGCTTGACGCTAGCCTGGTTAAAACCAGACCATTCTCAGTAGTAACTGAGTTATGGTCTGGCAAAGCTTCATTAATAACTCATTTCCAAACGGGCGTCACCAACGGACGTCGCTCAAATGCCTCTGGGCACAATTGGATAGACCTAAAACCAATCAGAGCGATTGTCATCGTGTAAAGCCATGTGCTGCGTCCCTAAGTTACACTACGCCATAAAACTATGTACTCTTTTTGTGAAGAAAAGGTATTTACTTTTGAATGTGTAGCAAAAAAGTAGGCAAGCTTTGGGACATAGTACTTCGTCATCTTTATCGGACGAATCTGTCGCGTGCATCCTGTCACGTAAACTGCCCTGTCAATCATCTTGTCACAGTTAAAATCCTCTATTAAATCTAATTTAATTTCCTACCGTTTCGGAGAGAAATGTAGTAGCACGTTCATGTGCCAGTGGGTCTTTCATGGGGACTGTCCTCATGTGTTTGCAATTTTAATATAATAATGCATTTAAAAGTTGAGTGCGCTTCACCAACGGACGTCGCTCAAATGCCTCTGGGCGCAATTGGATAGACCTAAAACCAATCAGAGCGATCGTCATTGTGTAAAGCCCGCCTCAACGTTTCTGATTGGTGCCGCGATTTCGACGGATTAGAAATGGGCTTGAATGAGCTCTTTGCCAGACTACTTGCAGAGCAAATCTAAATTTGCCGGAAGTTGTCTGGGTTTTCCCAGGCTAGCTTGACGCTCAAATCTACATTCACTTTCATTATATAGAAAAGAGTGGTCACACTTTTTATTACTATGTACTTAACCAATTGATACAATTAACTTATTATGTGCATACATGTTGGTGCATTGTAATTACATTTAAAGTACTCACATTTAATTACCAATTTGTATAGTTACACTGTTACTTTACCTCTAACTGTAACCCAAACCCTTACCTCCAAAAATAACTCAATCCTAACCCTAACCCTAACTCCTAAACCTAACATTCTTCAAATTATTTCTAATATAAATTGTGACCAAAAGAGTAGTTGACTCATCTCATTTTGTGTTGCACTCACAAAAGAAAGTCATACAGGTGTAGAACACCATGAGGGTGAGTATGTGATGTAGAATTTTTGGGTATCTAATTTTTGGGTAAACTATCTTTTTTTTTTTTGCACTTTGTGTAAAGGGTCACCTTGTCATCTTCACTGACCCCTCACAAAACAGATCTGGTAACAGTGAGTGAAAGTTGGGAAGGCTTTCTAAATGACTCATCAAAAATAATCCCCTAATTGCTGCTTATTCTATATTACATGCTGATGGCAATCAGCCTTAACATAAAGAAAACCACAGTGTTGTCCATATGGACTGTGGTGACTCTAATGAAGCCTGGCTGAAACCACGGGAAGCTATTATGCCAGGCACGTGTAACATCAGAGACAGCAGCAAAACAAACAGCCGAAGAGTGCAGGTGGCGGTAAAAATGCCAGTTGCGAATGTATTCGCTGCCATTTATTACTGTCTCGACTGAGACATTTTGTGAAAGGAGATGAGCATCTTAAAAGCTCTCTGCATCCAGTCGGCCCAGGTAATTAAAGCTGAGTGCCTCTAAGTGCGGCTCGCAGTGAAGAGATGGATCTGATTACCTCTCATTTAATGGGCGCAACCGTAATGCAAATACTATATATCAAACAAAGCTGACACCTGACATGCACACAAACATGGACGCGCATACACAGACTTATTCAGGGAAGAATAACTTAAGAATCAATTGTGACCAATGATAGCATTGTTTACTTTCCTTGTTTTAGCACCTGATTCACAAAAGGAAATATGTAAATCAAACCATGACTCAAAAATGTGCTGAACACTACATTTTGCGTGCCACAATTCCCCATCTCGCAGGCCAGTTTTATCGGGACTGTGCAACTTCATTCCACCATGATTCTATGAGCAGTAATAGAAAGCTGTCATGTCTGTAGTAAAATTAATAAAAATGTGTTGTAATGCTTCAACAGGGCAAAGTAATAGAAGTAAATGCAAAAATACATGAAAAAAGATACCAATTAAAATAATTATAATTTGATTTGATCTATACCATCTCGCAAAAAACATTTTTACAGATCTCAAGTTAGCACAGACCATACAAAATCTAACACTTATTTATACATTACTGTTCAAAAAAGGAGGAGCCAGCTGAGGTGGCTCGGGCATCTATTCCGGATGCCTCCTGGACGCCTTCCCGGGGAGGTGTTCCGGGCGCGTCCCACCGGGAGGAGACCCCAGGGAAGACCTAGGACACGCTGGAGGGATTATGTCTCCCGGCTGGCCTGGGAACACCTCGGTATCCCCTTGAAAGGGCTGAAGGAAGTGTCTAGGGAGAGGGAAGTCTGGGCGTCTCTGCTTAGACTGCTGCCCCCGCGACCCGGCCCAGGATAAGCGGAAGAAGATGATGATGATGATGATGATGATGTTCAAAAAAAGTGACTGTTCATTACGTTTTTCCTCTGGTTTGACTGAAGCACAGAACCCTCCCCCTGAGTTGGGTCTTGAAGCAGGGTCTTCCAATCCCTGGGATGAGCTCTTTTGATCTCTAGAACCCGACAGGAAGTGGGTTTTCGCCACAGGTTGTGAACCCTTCTTTGTCGTAAGGCACCTTCGGGAGTGTTTGGGGTTTTTGAGATCCTATGAAGACATTGTTTCCGAGTGGTCGCAGCTTGCACTTAGCTGGCTCCCCTTGATGGCAATGTTTTCATGGTAGTTTTCAATAGTAGGATTTCCAACTCCCTATGAGAGAGCTCGGTTTGTTGCTGGAGTCTCAGTTGAGGATTTATAATGGTGCAGCTAGCACTTTTGCCTAGCCCCAATATACTTTCTTGTGATCTGTGACCAAGGATTGTTTCTGGTCTCTGTTTGCCTTGGGCGAACCCCTCCTGCTGTACGGTACCTCAGAGTGCTGGAGCCTAGAGACCAAATCATTTTACAGGTTTTACAATGGTAGCTAGCCTTAGCTGGTGGCTCCCATTGGTCATTTAGAAACCTTGAATAGAATAGAACCTTCCCTGTTATGGGCCAGGTCCTCCGCTCCCTGTAATGAGCTCGTTCTGACTTCAGCATAATTCTGTTATAGACAGTGACATTGAGTGGTATGGCTCTCTGTGAGCTTCCTTGGTGGAACTGTCTATAAGGTGGAGTTTTGTTAGGCCTCCTCTCGCTCTAGAGAGTCAGTATTGAGTTTTAAGGCTCTCTGTGAGCCTCATTGGTGAGGTGGTCTTTTAGTGTAGAGCGTAGCTAGTCTTCCTCTCGCTATAGATGGTCTTTATCTGAAACCTGTCTTCATGGAGGCCGTGGATTTGGTTCTAGGCTCTTTTTGGATCCTCCCTGGTTAACTGTCTTTAAGGTAGCATTGCTAAGCTTCCTCTCACTTTAGAGAGTAGTCCTGCTGAGGCCTCCGCCCCCAGAGCTCCGCCTGGATAGCAGTTTCCATATATATTAGGCTCCTTTGAGCCTCCTTGTAAGCAGTCCTTTGTGTCGACCGTAGCAAGGCCTTCTCTCGCTTTAGAGAGTTTGCTGAGGCATCCGCTCTGATAACCCCCCTGAGAGTTGCTAGGTTTCCCCTCGTGAGACCTCCACTCGTCAGGGGTGTGTCCGCTGTGGCGACTGGCCGGATATATATATATATATCCTTGGCCATATTCATTTTAAGGTATTCTTTGAATACCAGGCCCTGAGCTAAGCTCTATGTAACCAGGGTGTTTGGCCCTAGGGAATTGAGTCACGACGACCGCTGGTGAGCACTGCTAGGACGGTGACTCCGGATCCATTCTGTAGAAGTCACTGACTTATGTCAGCCATACATCACTCATTCCTTCAGCATTCGTGGGCATTCGTTCCCCATTAGTGCCTAGGATGCAGTGCGAGTTCCCATTCGAAAGGGAATGACTCAGGATACGAATGTAACCATGGCTCCCTGAGAAAGGAGACACTATGTCCCTTTGCCATGCTTCAGGCATGCCTGCCCATGTCTCCTTCAGACAAGAAGTGGATGACATGTACTACAGGCACCCTATTTATACTCTGGTCATACCAGTAGTAACGTTATAGGCTGTCGCCGGCCTATTGTCATGCTTTGACACGTGCTTCAGACACCGGTCATGCCAGAGGCATTCCCCATTAGCGTCCTAGGACGCAGTGTCTCGTTCCCCTTCTCAGGGAACCCGAGAAGGGGTTCCCTGCTTTGTATCACAGAAAATGTTTACTTTTTAAAATATGTTCAAATAGAAAACAGTTATTTTAAAGGGGACCTATTATGCCCTTTTGTAATGTCTTGATTTTGTATTTGGTGTCTACTAGGATAGGGTTTCATGCTTGAATGTTCAGAAGAAAGAAAAAAAAAACATTATTTTTCACATATTTGCCATTGTTGCAGCAACTCTCGTCACAGTCTGTTAGTAAGGCTCTGTTTAGTTCCTGTCTCTATGAAGCCACTTCTTCTGGTAAGCACATGCACTCTAATTGGTCAGCTCTGGACCAGTGTGTTGTGATAAGTTAACTGCTTCAAGCGTGTTTCGGAAATGTCCCACCACTTACCATAACTGCAAGTTTGAACACACTTCTAATGCAACTATGCCATAAGTATGGCTGTAAAAGTAATGTTCTGTCCATGATACCTATGCTGCTATGCATCAACTAATGTTAACACTTAGAACTTTATTGGTGTTAGCAAATTACATACTTTACTAATGGCTTCATTACATTTTGTGGCTGCTTAAGCTGGTTAGAAAATGCCCCAGTGAGATACTATGAACAGGTGGTGCAGCAGTTTAGTGAATTCTCCACCTTAATATGTAAAAAGCTACAAACGATAGTTCATTAAAACACTAATTTAAGCCTGTAAATTATAGCACTAATTACTTTAAATTAGTATTTTTCTGCAGCATTAGTGTTGGTTTTAGCCATTACACTTCCTAAAGTCATTTATTTTTCAGTGGTACTTGTAAAAGTCTCCTGATGCCATTAAAGATTTAGCTGCTCTGTCACATTTGCATTCCTGCTGAAATGGCAACTTTATTGTTTGTTAATTGTTGAAATTGAAAATGTGGCCTAACCTGCCGTTCTCTCACCATCATGGTTTGGGTTGCCCAGCGTCCAGGGTTCGTCTGAGTCAAAGTGTGTGTCGCCCCCTATGCCCGGCCCCGGGAAATAAGCATGTGCCAGGAAGCCTCCTTCTCCATCAAAAGGAGAGCTGTCACCATGGAAACCAGAGGCAAAGATGATGGTGATGTCGACGTCGCGTTTGCCGCTCTCCAGAGCGCTGTAGGGCACGGCCTCAAAGCGTAGCGGCGTGACGCCTTGCCATACGTCGAACGCCCGGCGAATGGCCTCATGTGTTTCTCGTGCTCCCACTTTGGGAGTCACATTTTTAATGCTAAAAAAAAAAAAAAAAAAGATATTTAGCAGTGGAGTTGAACTCTCTAGCAAACATTGAGACGAAATTTGGAACAGCATGAGGATGATTAAATGATTACCAAATAAAAAAAAATTGGCTGAACTATCCCCTTTAATTTCTAAAAGGATCTAAAATATATTTTTACTTGTGATTTAAAACTGTTTACATGTTCTACACTGTAAAACTTTCAACTTCCATTTTGTCAGACAAACTTTTAAAAGTTATGCAAAAAAAGTTGGCATGAGTTAGACAAATTTAAGTTGTTTAGTGTCTGCCAAAATAGCATTTTACATCAGTAATGCAGTATTATGGAAGCCTGTTTCGACTATGGAATAAAAAATAAAAAAGGTAATTGTGACATTTATATCATAATTCTGACGAGCTTTTTGTGCGAGCTATTAACTCATAATTGCAAGAAATAAAGACAGAATTGTGAAATATATGCTTGCAATTGTGAGAAATAAACTTTCAATTCTAAGAAAAAAAGCCCTAAATTGTGAGAAATAAACACACAATTACTTCTTTTTTTTTTTATATGTAAAAACAAGCTTCCATTCAATATTAAAATTTAGTTTAGCTTCAAATGCTTGGATCCACAAGTATACATCATGATTGCTTTTGAATATTTAAAGCTTTGAATATTTAAAGCTTATGTTATGTTCGCTGAAACCACAGACCAAATTTAAGCTGATGTAACAATTTTTTCCATTTGAGTAAACTTTAATGGAGTAATGGAGTTACCATTTGAGTAAACTTCTTTAAGTTTAGAGAAAAAAATCCTTAAAGCTGTGACGGAGGCCCGCTAGTAAGAGCTGTGCGTGTAAAAATCACTCCCCTAGCTGGCCTAAAGAGATGCACTAGCGACTGACGCTAGAGGATTCGGTCTTTAGCGTTCTTGTTAGCGCGCCCATCTCCCGTGCCAGAGACGTTCAAATCGTGTGTAATGGAGGCCAACTAGTAAGAGCTGTGCAAGTAAACCTCACTCCCCTGACCTCGAGCAACTGAAGAGGCGCACAAGCAACTGAAGCTAGAGGCTGTTATGTGTAACATCCTTGTTAGCACACCCACTTCCCATGTCGGAGAGTCAATTTGTATTACTAAATGGTTATAGTTGCATTAAGCATAATATTGTGGGAAATGTAAAGGCTCATGTTGCAGTATCTTCTGGTACCGGGGAGAGTTTGTCTCTACTAGAGTGCTTGTAATATCTTTAGGAAATCTTCGTTTCATGTGTGCTATTAATGGGGTGTTTTGAGATTGTGTCGGTGTGAGAATTCTTTTTCCGTTTAATCAGATATTAACATCAAAACCTTCCCACTGATCGAAATCCAACACTATCAAATATCATAGTAAAATACCCTCACCATTATGATAAGTTAACATCACAGAAAAGAGAGAGCATTTTCATTTCCAAAGTGAATTTCACCGACTGCCCTTAGACTGGCATCTTTGCTGAATTCCCCACATTGAAGTCTTTATCTTCCTCTAACAGACTGAGAGGCCCTGAAAATCTCAGCTGACTTTTCTCTATAGAGGCCAGTCACTCACTGCCAAGCCTGTCTTCATTTACATTCCATTTGCGTAGGTGGCCCATCAATTAAAAAAAGCAGGATTTGAATAAATCATTTCCGTTATCGCCCGCTGTAACCGGGAAAGTCTAAATTGAGGTGAGAGAACACTCTATTTCCTCCGAGCCCTTTAGAAGGTAATCTTCAGGGAATTCAAATATGTTTCTTGAAGGTTAAAGAGTGAATGCTGGAGGTTATTATATGCTTGGCTGTGTCTTCATTGCAGTGCAGGATCCACTGTAGGATGGCAGAGATGGGACGATTTGAGGGACGTCTGTTGTTCCAAACTATTAGGTGTTGGTTGATCAAGGTTCAGTAAACGGTTGCTCACCTCAAATAATAGTAACCAAACCTTTTAGCCTTAACTTCACTTAAAGTTACAGTCCATTCCCGAGGAAACTTGTTTTAAACAATTTTGGCCAAATGACAACTACCTGCTAATGCACTCGTGTTCGCGTAAAGTAGCCTTGATGACAAGTTTGGGTGAGTAAGGGCAAAACGCATAAGATTTAGTACCTTCAATGCCCTGTAGATAGTGATATCACTTCTTGTTTAGCAGAAATAAACTGCTGCACAAAAAGTTAGGTGCCATGCAAAATAGTAACAACATTACTCATCACAAATATTAGATTAAAGAGTTCATATTCTTCAATTAAAAAATGCAGTCAAGTAGAGAGTAAAAGTTGCTAATATCTTTGATACTCAGTCAAGTACAGTAACTAATTACAATAACTCAAATAGACCACCACTGCGCATACTTCCCTACTATATAATATGTGATGTACGCCAACAGAGCAGTATGTTCAAAGTATGTACGCCAACAGAGTAGTATTTCCAAATTCATAGTATTCGAAAAACAGTAGGCGGAAAGTCCCACGATGACCTACTAATTTCCTAAAAAGTACCAGTTGGACATGCAATGTTTCCGCCCAACAGAGACGATATGTTAAAACATACACGCTCATGTAAGGCTGTAAAAATATGCATTTCATATGCATTGAAATTCCAATTATAACATTTGTTTTCATTAATATATCATTAAGGAAAATAAATGTATGGTTTGATTTACATTAATATTATTTAATGGACGTTAGCTAACATGCTGGATTTTCTTTAACTAATGTTAACAAAGATTCATAAAGACTGTAACAAATGTATTGCTCTTTCTTATTTAATGTTTGTTAGTTTAATGCATTAACTAATGTTAACTAATGGGGCCTTATTGTAAAGTGCCAGCAGAACATCATATGCACTTGGACCAACATGAAGGTGATTAAATAATTACAGAATTAATTTTTTTGTGTGAACTATCCCTTAATTTCTGTTGTATCCTTAATATCCATATGGAAAATAAATATCATAAAAATAATCATGTAAAATGGGTATACTATACATTTAAAACAACTTATTTAGAGTGTTGTTATACATTTAGATCTCGTCTGTGCTATATTTATAGATCAAATTAGATCATTCGCACTAACAGAGACATCATGTCTCTCTCTAACCTGTATGTGATGTGTGTGCGTTGCCACTTCTGTCCAGTTAGTGCATAACGCTTCTTCCTGCGGGATCCAGATACGCCCTCAAGCTGGTCTGGCACCCCACATCTGGGTTTCTTCATCCAGCTAGAGGAGAAGAGAAGATGAGTGAGGTTATTTCTGCCCTTCATCCAAAAACAACAACAACAACAACAACAAAAAAACACTGGGTTAGCTAAAGTTACAGCTTTAAGGCATAACTATAAACGAGTTAATGGATTTAAAAATAGCCTGTTCTGTGCTCATTCTTCAGAATACTCATCAGAATTTTAAAATGAATCAGTGTTCTTGTGTTTATTCTGTTGTTTTGTGTGTGTGTGTGTGTGTGTGTGTGTGTGTGTGTGTGTGTGTGTGTGTGTGTGTGTGTGTGTGTGTGTGTGTGTGTACATGTATATATATATATATATATATATATATACTGGAGATGTGCTGGACATGCATACAAATATTTAACACACAAAAAAATGTCTGTCACATTGTGTTCGCACGAAAATGAAGGAGATAAATCCAAACAGTTAACAAAGAACATGCAGGAGATCACAGGAATAAAGTTTAGCACAACCACACTAATATAAACAACACTGAACAAAGGGAACAAATGGCTTAAATACACAAAGGAACTGGGAACAAGTGAGTACTTAATTAGAAACCCACAACAAATGAGTGATTAGGACTACAACAAACAATGACAATGAAAACTAAGATTAGAGAGAGAATGAAACAAGACAAGGATGTGACATTACCCCTCCCCTCCCCCGGTAGGTGTGTTTTCGTGCAAACTACAAAACAAAAGGAAATGGGCGGGGGCTTGGGAGGAGGATGCAGAACTGGCAGACGGGACAACCCAGGACGAAGGAGGAGCCAGGGAGGAGGACAAGTGGAACCCATGGTGGCAGGAGCCAGGGTGAAGTCAGCGGTCCAACCACCAGTGGTGGAGCCAGGAGATTTGGAGAGCCAGCTATATCCGAGGAGACGACAGGGTGCAAGAGGACTGAGGTGGAGCTGGTGTGACTGAGGACCAAGGCTGAGCCAGAGGGAAAGCGGAGCCAGACAGAGCGGAAGGGGTGGAAGGATGAGGCGTAGCCAAAGAGCTGGAATTCTACAGCGCAGGCAAAGTGACAACTGACCAAGGTCAAGCCGGAGGGACAAGGAAGCCCGGTGAAGCCGTAAGGACGATGGTTTCCGGTGGAGCCGTTGGGGGTGGTTGACTGGTTGACGGGCCAAGGTGGAGTGATGGGCTTAGCAGCCGAGGCCAAAACAGGGGATCCACGTGCCAAGGCGAAGCTGCCGACCTGAAGACTCGAGGTGGATCTGCACAGCAGAGTGGAGTAAACAGAGGAGATGCAGAGAAACTGAAGGGAGCCAGGGGAAGCGGGGAAGAAGGACTGGCTGGCTTAGGTAGAGGAGGATGGAGAGGGAGGCTAGGTGGGACCATCATCGACGAAGGAGACTTGGAACTGGGCGGGACGAGTGGAGATGCAGGAGACTTGGAGCAGGGAGGGACCAATGGAGATGCAGGAGATTTGGAGCTTAGTGGGACCCTCGGGGATGGGAGACTGCAGAGAAATCCCTCTTCTTCAAATAATAACACAGAAACCTTGCACAACTCACCCTCAGCAACGGGAGTATGGGCAGGGCTCTATTCCATTCCCTCGAACTCCTCGATGACACCCACTGATACTGACAATGTTGCCGGCTCACACACCTGGTCATACTCCAGGGCGAAGTATGGCTCAGGTGTCGGCTCTGGCGCTCTATCCATGGAGGGATCGGGGTCCGTGTCTGCGGTGGACTCAGGCATAAACACCATGTTGGGTGTTGTTGGTGGCTGGCAGCTGGGTCTCTGGGTCAGGAGTGTGGCTGGCGTTGTCCTCATCCATGAGGCAGATGGTCATAGGAGAGTTGTTGTTAGCCAGCACCCACTCCATAAATGCAGTAAATTTCCCTTGAGAACCATTAGGCCTGCCTTACACCGCTCATTTAAGCTGGTCAGGAAAACACACACAGGGAGCTGTCAGGGAAGGTGGTATAAGGCACACCAGGTCTAAAAAGTCACTCGTGTGTTCCTCAAGGGTTTTATTTTCCTGCCCTAAACAGAGCAATCTGACCGCAGGAAGATCTATTTCTTGTTCGGTCTTCTGTCACATTGTGGCTGTAATGAGCGCACAAAGACAACAAAAACAGTCTTTAATGAATCCAAAAATGTAACAAAGAACACGCAGGAGATCACAGGAACAAGTTTAGCACAACCACACTGATTTAAACGAGACTGAACACTGAACAAAGGGAACTAAGGGCTAAAATACACAGAGAGACCAATCAAAGGAACTGGGAACAGATGAGTACTTAATTAGAAACTATGACAACAGATGAATGATTAGGAATAAACCAAACAATGACAATGAAAACTAAGACTAGACAAAATAAAACAAGAGAACGTAACAATGTCAATATCACAGACATTCAGCACCAAATTATTAGTCATCAAAATCACACTCTGGAGCTTCATGAAAAAATGCTCTTGAAACCCACTGTTGTCTTTCATAACAATCTTTTTGTTTACTGCACGTTACATAAGAGATGAAATTTCACAAAAACAGCTAACATTAATTAGCATTTGCAAACCTACTACACAGGATGTTTAGATAAAAGATGATATATTTATTTATATCACTGAATGTGAGAAACAAGGCCTGATCTTAAATATCAATAAACCATAACACAGAGAATAAAAAGAACTGTTTAAAGGCAGATTGAAACTGACTACAAGGTCAAACAGAGAGTGTTATGCTCTATAGCACTGTGCTTTTCTCCTCAAATCACTTACACAAGCAGTAGAAAATGTGCATGCGGTGTCCAAGCTTAAAATCAGAGACCAGGGTTGAAACTTTCAGTCCAAAGAAAAAGTTATACATTTTAATTGATGACTCATTTCCAGGAAACATTTGTGTCATTTGTGTCCATATCACTTACTACTGATACAAATTGAAGGAAAAAAAACTTGACTTCATATTGTTTGATAGAGTTAATGCTTAGTGTTTTTTATGGAATTTTTGGAAAATCAGCCAACTTGCATGTCCTTATTCATCACTATTACAGTTTAATTGGGTTACATAGGATATTTATTAGAAAACTTTTACTGGAATAAAAATATCATGGTTTCAGTATTTATTTTAAGTCCATGTTTTTGGACTACAGTACATGGTTCATTATATATATCATTATGTTTACACATGTGGTGTGATGATATTATAATGTAGTTAAGACCGTTTTTAGCTATTTTTGTGTTGACCTTCAACTCAGTAACATTCAACCCTGAAACATTTGAAATGTAACAAGATGAAATAGCTGTTTATGTAACAGAGTTGAAATAATAGCGCTTTAGGGTTAGGCTAACAACCTTATTGGCATTTTGTAAGGCTGTAACCTTAGGATTAGAGGTAATAGTTTAAGAATATGCCATTAAAATACCCATAGTATTTGGTTGGTCAAGGACCTGGAAAATATGATTTCCTTTCCGAATTACTTTTTTTAATTTAATTTTTTTATGCGAAAATGTCATGGTTTCATGAGAATGGGCCTAGTAAGTTGTAATCCCTTGTGAAAAGGAACTTTTAAAAGTGCACTTTGTAATCATGTTAAATTAAAAGTTTTAATAATCTTTTGTCATGCTTTAAAGAAGAACACTTGATGTGTTGACTAACATACTAATAAGTAATAAGTACTCTTTTTAAAAGTTAATGCTTAAGTGGACTTCATTTTCACAAAGGGTGTTTTGTTATAGTGTGTTGCTTCAGTGTAACAGGGACACTTTACTGTATGTATGTGTGCTTAGCAGTACTCACTCGACAGTGTCCTTGTTTAGCATCCCTGTGATGTTTAGTCCGTACTTGTGCTGCATGGCAGCAATAGCAGAATGCATGGTTTGCGCTGATCGCAGGACGGCCATGTTAGGTTGTGTATGGTGGAGGTAGCCATACCTCTGTAACCACGCCTGCAAGAGACAGAACAAACATAACCTGACAACATGTCCTCAGCTAAAGCCCGAGGATCAGCTGTAGCTTGAACAACAAAACAATGAGAAGGAGCTAAAGGCTCACAAGGCTTGGAAGGAAGCCTATGTTTAGGGCTTCATTTTAAGTTGGTTCTCAGATGGTTTTGCTTGAGGACCAAGGTTGTATATATTGGCGACTGGGTGGTAATCACACAAAAGTAACAAAACATTGCAATTGATTAATATTACCATGAATTGCACAGGTCCAACTAATAATTGAAATGATAATAAATTAATAGGACGGTTTACAATATTGTATATGCATACACAGCATCAGAAGTGCAAATTACCAGGCAAACATATGGACAAAAACCTTCAACCAGAACAGAGTCAAACAAACCACTCAAGTTCATTAACTTTTATGCATTCAACGCCGAAGAAATCGATTGAGACTAATGGAACCATCAAAATCCTTCTTCAGGAACTTCACAAAATGTTTCCACTGCAAAGGCAAGTATACATTTAATGAGGTGCTCTGAAAACGATAAGCTGATGGTTCTTTCCATAGTTCCATTTCCTGCTTCCGGTTTCATCCTGTCACTCACCATTTTACCTATGCATGTATGTATGTGTGTTTAGATTAGTTATGTTTGTGATTTAGTAAATAAAACGTGTGCACAATATGTATTTGTTTCTGATTCTCTGCAACAAAGTTTATTTTACGATTTAGATTTTGACTACAGGCTCTTACTGTACTGTACAGTAAGAAAGACATTTCCCTCCCCTGGAAATGAATATTTCTTTGAATTAATAAACAATTAACGCTGAGTGTTCACGGGACGAACAGGTGGGTTGATTGTTATATTAATTTTACTACATTAGGTTAATTATATTAACTGATCCAAATAATCATAATCAATTATAACAAGTTATGATTGATTATTAATATTTCTTTAGAGCAAATTTGCTTCAATGACTTAAATGTACTTAATGAGAGTACACTTTTATGAATGTTTCTTAACACACTTAAGTACACTTTGTAATAATAATGTTAAATTAAATGTTTTACTTTAAAGAGTATTTTAAATCATTTTGTTTTAATCTTTTGTTGTGTTTAAGAGAAGTACACTAATATACTAAAGCACATGTAAAGTACTTGGATTATTAGCTGTGGTGTGTTATTTAATATCAAATTTAAAGTTAATATACAGTATTTTAAATGTTCTTTGCAGTTGTCTGTTGTTGCAGTTTCATCATTTCAAATGGGAACTTACAAATAGCCAATATTTAAATTCATGACATTCAAGTTTCAATAGAGATGGAATTAAAGTACGCGAGTCATAAAGACTCATCACATTCGGCAGGAAAATTTAACCATATTTCAAAGACAATAGAAGTAAATGTGAAATTACAAGTCGTACTTACAGTAAGCATGTAAAAAAAAATCGAAATATAGACTTTAATATATTTTGCCTGCCAAATGAGAAAGTACTGCAGAGTTTGTTTGGACATGTCACATGGCATTTGACGTCAACAATAGTAGATTTATATAGTGTCTTGCCGCTCTTTTACTTTGCTAAGCATTATATTGTTAGCGCCAATTTATTATTAGCATTTAGCATTGTTTCTTTTCTGCTTTACATGACCCCTATCACCCATCAGAACAGAGCTGCGGCCATTTTTATGTTGCTCTAGTTGACATCCACTTTTTTAGATGTTAAATAATGGCCAAAAACGTTCAAGGTTACAGTTTCATCATCATTTTTAACATGTAACACGCTACAAGAGATGCTAACTTTGAAATGTATTCAGAACTGCATCCTAGCAAACTGCTCTTAGCCTACTACTTTTACCATACCTTTAAATAGCAGAAATAGAAAGAGTAGTATGTTAAAATGTAGTACTGAATTCACTAAAAGGCACAACTAGAGAACATTAACGTTAAGGTGTGAGCAAAATAACATTTTATGAACTCTCTTTGTTGTTGAAATGAACAGTAATGGCCTGTTGCAATGCGTCCTATGAGAGCGGTGATTCGAGTAGAGTGTTATTCTGAAGGTACATGTGAAGATCATTTCATTCCAAACAACATTATGCTGGAAAGAGCTTTTAAGATAATGTACTTGAGGTCCAATATGCTTTGGAACAATCTATAAACAAAAGGCAAACTAAACGTTTTAGTGCTCTGCTGCCACTTAAATCAATAATTCAGTATGAATGTTTGTATGTAAACGTATGATACAGTATATATATATACTGTATATATAATACTATCTTAGTGTTGTACCATGTAAAGGACATTAGGTTATATGGTAGGCCTAGTTCTCATTATGAGAGCAAAAACGGTTGAGAGCCAAATTGATTCTCCAGCATTAATCAGCCTCTGCGTCTCTAACAAACACAAGGGCTGATTACTAATTTATATGAAGAAAACACAGATGTGCAATAGTGCCGTAGGGGTCTGGGATGGCAGGGTGTAACCATGGTGATAAAGAGTCATAGATAGAAGCAACTTTGTCATCCTCCGGGTGTTGTAATCACTCTCTTGTGAAGCTATAAATACAGAGCTCAGCCAAACTGATGCGCACTAAAGATGTCAATGAAGGGAGAAAAAATGTTGCCACGTTAATATACTGTACTCAATGTGTGTCAAATAAAACCATGATTGCTCTGAGGGTAAACACACAGGCGCTCACAAACTCGTGTTTATGCATAAATAAAGCAATGTAATGAAAACACTAGGTGAAATATTAAGCATCAAGCAAACATGATCGTATAATTAACATATTCTCTGCAGTCCGACAGTGTTCCAACATCCCCAACCGAAGGAATTTCATCCAAACGAGCCCAATCTCTCCAAGACTTGTTTGTATATTTTATTCACAAGTTTAATTGTTTTTTGAGCCGACAAAGCAAAGAAAGAACAAAGAAAGGGAAAAACAGAAAGAAAAGAAAAACAAATACAAGTCCAATTTAAATTGTGTAAAGTTTGGGGTCGGTAATATGTTTTAGAAATAAATATTTTTTAATGCTCACCAAGGCTGCATTTCTTCAATAAAAAATACAGTAATAAGAGCAATATTGTGCAATATTGTTACAGTTTAAAATAATTGTTTTCTATACATATTAAAATGTATTTATTCCTGTGATCAAAGCTGAATTTTCAGCATCATTACTCCTGTTCAGTGTCACGTGATCCTTCAGAAATAATTTTAATATGATTATTTGATGCTTAAGAAACATTTCTTATTATTGTCAATGTTGAAAACTGTTGTGCTGCTTAATATTTTTGTGGAAAAAGTGATACTTTTTTTTCAGGATTTTCTGAGGAATAGACATCTTAAAAGAACAGCATTTATTTGAAATATAAACTTTTACCTTAACTGTAACATTATAAATATTTTTTGGATCAATTTGATGTCCTTGCTGAATTTTTATTTATTTATTTATTTTAAACTAAAAAATATTTTGAACGATGTTGCTGTCAGGATGTTGATTCTGTTTAGGCCGTTACTCGGCACGGCTTTCAACTAAAATCTGAAAACTTTTGATGTGTTTTGGCCGTTCATTTACATGACAAAAGCGTTTTGGGGGCCTGAAAATGAAAACTTTTTAATATTTTTTTTTAGTTTTTGAAAATGATACTGTTATCGTCACTGTGTAAACTACAAAAAAGCAAATTTGTGAAAATGGTGATGTCATGCACACGCATATCACGTGTTCATTCTATAGGAGCGTAATGTTTTTTACAAATGTGACATCGCCATCTACTGGCCTGGCATGAATAATAATGCCGCGGTTTTAGTCGTTTTCACTGATCCGTGTGAACGGGGATCGTTTTGACACCGTTGTCGTCTATACGAGAAAAATGCAAAGGAAAAAACATTTTTAGTACATCTTGTCCTGTAAACGTACCCTTAGGGGCTGTGTATATAACACCATTTTTAACTAAACGGAAGACTTTTTATGCATTTTGGCCGTTCATTTACACAACTATCTTTTGGGTGGCTGAAAACGCAAACTTTTGAAAACGGGTTTTAAAGTGCAAGTTTTTGAAAACAGTCTCCGTGTAAACAACAAAAAAGCGAATCTCTGAAGACGATGACGTCATGCACATGCGAATTACGTGTTCAATCAATAGTGTTTCATCGCCATCTACTGGCCTGGCAGCAGAATACAGAGTTTTCAGTCGTTTTCACGGATCCGTGTGAATGGGGATTGTTTTGACAGTGTCTGTGGGCGGAAAACTCAAAGGAAAAACTTCTCAGTTTTAAGTAAATCGTTGTCATGTAAACAGACCCTTAGTTTGGTTTCTCTCTGTGCCTGAATTCTTTGTAATTTTCCTGTGTCTCCTGAGTTTTGTTATTAAGGACTGTTTTTTGGTTGTCCACTTACTACTACAGCCACGCGTTACATGTGCATTCAGTTACTTCTTAAACATACTGTAAAAACATTAATTAATAATTGATTCCATGTCTCACCATATTTCTCTGGTTGTCTAACATTTTTCTTTCTGGGTGAATGTATGATTTTGTTTTACACTTTTTAATTAAATATATTTAAGCTCCAGTCAAAATAATAAATAAACCTTCTTATACTGTCCAAATATATATATATATATATATATATATATATATATATATATATTGTTATGGAGAAAACTGTATTATTTATTTTGTGTATATTACCCACTTGCCTAATTGCCTTGACTCACTCAACAATGCAAGTTGATGGACCATTAATATTTGTGTAACTGTAGACAGTAATACAAATTTTATCCAAATGAGCCAAATCATCCAAATCAAATTGTTCCAGGATTTGTCTATAGTGTTTACAATAATACAGGCTTTCTTAATTAAATGATTATGCTTTAAAAGAACCTGAATTATCTCTGTTTGACAGAATCTGACAAGAGTGAATATTACCCACTGAGAGAAGAGATGCTAAACAAAGAGATGACGTGAATCTTCGTGAAGGGCTGAAGCTGAACTCTCATGACGCATGTGCAAGCAAAACTTTAAAACGTGAGGTTTGATTTCAAAAGCGAGGCAGCTCAGGACAGGTTTTCTTGATGTTCAAAGTGCTTAGTCATTCGGAGGTGGTGGAGTGCATCCTGTCACACGTCTCGCCCTACCATGACAACATGAAAATGATCAGTACCCTGAAGCTGCTGCCACATTTATACCAGATGGCAGAGACAGAGAGAAAAAGGGTATGGCGAGATGATGATGAAAACATCCTTCTGGAGGACGTTGGAACAATAGTGCGAAGACTCTTGAGTGTAGATGAAAACCCCATCATAAATACAGGTTTTGAAACAGAGAGAGACACAAGACTGTGCTTTTATGAGTACAGTCACATTCAAAGTGTCTGTTTCGTCATTTATATCTGCAATGCTGTACATGTTTTTGATACATTTATGGTAGAAAACTTGCAGCTTTGAGTGCAACAAAATTGTCAGTGTTACAGTCATTATGATGTGTCTTTTTGACTGTATAGTCAATAATTTGATAATTTTAAAACTCATCTTTGATCACGAAAATTAAATTTTTAGACGTTTTTTCCTTGAAAAAAATCATCATGCTCTAAAATAGCTTGAATGTAACTCTACACCCTTGCCTCATTTAGTATATGTGATGTGGTTCTATAAATATGCAAATTAGCCCCACCTCCACTCACTCACACCAGCTCAGAGATCCACTCGTTGATGATCACACGTTGACCTGATTGGTTACAAGGTAGTTTGTGTCGTCAGAAACATTTCAAATTGCGTTTTTGAGACTGTCTTTGGTTCACTGCAGTTTTAAGGAGAAAATACTCAGCAATGGTGTTGACTTTTGAATTTGCACATAGTTTGTCTTAAAGCATATTCAAAATACCACATAGACAAATAAACAACATTAAAAGCTGGATTTTCACCCCAGGGGGACTTTAAATTATAGAATATAAATGTTCAATGTAACTTATAAGGTAATTCATCATACCTTTTAAAATGTCCTTTGTATGTTAAAGTAAAATTAAATGTATTGTCTTTAAAAAAAAATTAACCGTGAGTAAAGTAAGGTAACTTAAAGTAAGGTAAAGTAAGGGTTACACTTTATTTTAAGGTGACGTATAGTACTGAGTAATATTAATTAACTACATGAACTTACTATACAGTAATGGTTAGGGTTTGGTTTAGGGTTAGTTGTAATTATGCATACTTATTACTATAGTAAGTACATGTAGTACCGTGTAACTACGTCACTATAAAATAGTGTTACCACTTATAGTTACTGACAGGTTTTTCTACTGTAGCATTTTTTACATTAATTTCTCTTTAAACATTTATACTGCAAGATTTGCACTGCTCAGGACTTCATCTGTTTCTGCTTAAGGGAGCATGTCTTTCTTCTCCTTCCACTGCAAAATTTTCTCACTTGTCTTTCTCTGAAGCTCATTCTCACTTTCTTTCTCTCTCTCCCATTTGCATCTTGCAGCAAAAGCCAATCAATGAAGTCAATTACAGGTTTCGGTATGTGAAATGCAGTTGCATCCTAAAATGTGCTACTGTTTCCAGGCAAACCATTCTTTGTGCAAATTAGCTGCTATATTTTCCCGAGTGCAACACCACCAGTCTCCTAGGGGTCAGTGCTAAAACTAACCAACGGCAGAGAGGTAAAACCTTAAGTGCTGCTTACATAGTCTGCCCACTAACCAGAAGCCAGCAATATACTACTCTCTCTTGCTTTTGTCTATCTCTCCCTCCTTCCCCTTTTCTTTCAGCAACTTCCTGCTGAGCCAAACAACCCCCTTTATCTGCTTTCTATGCCTTTAATCAGCAAGCGCATGAGTAAGTGTATGGTGCGCATTATGAGGACAGGTTTCAGGCCCACGCGATACTGTGAAATTTGGTTTATTTCCACTCTTTTCTCACAACACTCAAAGAGATTTTTGGTGATTGTCCATACAAAGCTCACAGCCATAATGCAACTGTAGGTTGTTGTGGGTGGTTGCCAAGATGTTGCTATTTGGTTGCTAAGTGGTTTTTAAACGGCCTTTTATGCCCTTTTTCAAAGTCTTGATTTTGTTTTCAGTGTCTAGAATAGATTTTCATACTTGATTTGTCATAAAACATGTTATTGTTCACATATTTTAACGCTCTGGGGTGCATTTCCTGTACAACTATGTAACTTGCAGCTTAACTACTACTATTTTGGAGAAACGAATCATCTAGTCACAACTGAAGAGTTCAGATGCAAAAACCTCTAAATGCCATCTGAAATTTCCTCCTAGAATGATCATTTTTATGAAGCTCGTATATTTAAGTTCAGTAATTTCACTTAAATGGCAATGAAAATTACCTATTAATTGCCATTTAAGTGAAATTATTGAAATTAAATATACGAGCTTGATAAAAATGATCATTCTAGAAGAAAATTTCAGATGGCATTTAGAGGTTTTTGCATCTGAACTCTTCAACTGTTTCCCAAAACTGTAGTAACATGGTTGGATGGTGTGGTTGGAACGACAGCTCTTGACCTGTGGTTAGAAGCAGAGTTTCTTGTTTGCATGACATGGACTTAAAAAATCCTTATCTTGAGCCAAATATGCAAGCTGACATTCATTACAATCTATATATTTTATTTATAATACATACAAATGTAATTTACGTCTTTTAGTTCGTCAAGAGATTTAAAGGAACGTTTTTTAAGAGTGGGCATGTGCGAACGTGCTCTAGTAAGTAAGAACCAGACAAATTGAATCTGGAAATAAAGCAAATTAACTGAGGAAAATGAGAAATAGTCCTCAGATGCCATGTCCGTAATTTAAAGTTACTATGGTAGTAAAGTAGCGAGTCGGGAAACACACCCCATAATAACTTCTGATAATAAATCTATTCCAGATCTCCAGATTAATGAACATGGCACCTAATGTCTACTTCACTGTTTTTTGTTCCATGTCATTTTCCTTTATTTGATCTTTGATTAATCTCTGGTTCCCTTATCCGTCATACTCCAGAGTTCCCTTGCACATTTTACAAAAACTGATTGTTTACACGCTAAAATAGATTGAAATGTATATATATTTCAATTGTATGAAAGATATAGAATGTAATGAATGTTGGCTTGCTTATTGTGACCATGAGCATGATTTATTTAAAGGGATAGTTCACCCAAAAATGAAAATTAGCCCATGATTTACTCACCATCAAGTCATCCTACACTCTAAAAAAAGATGGTTCTTTACACTAACAATTCTATTGTTCTATTGTTCTATCAAGAACCCTTGATATGCTGGAGTGGTTCTTTGTGTTAGAGTTTAGGGTTCTTTATTCCTGCTTTTTTGTTTTCCAAATCTGTAACTGTCATAGCCTCCTCATTACTGATGTTCTGGAGCTCAGCTATACAACCACAGTTACTACACACAGACTGTCAACATACTCTCTCAACAGGGAAATTATTTATTTCTTAAAATGTCAATAAATTATAAATTAAAAAATTGTAACAATCATTTCCTAACAATCACATATTTTTCTCTCTTTAGTTTAACAGAACATGTAGTGTGAGCAGCTCTGTTCAGTTAAGGATACTCATCGTCTCTTCTCCACAAAGTAAGTAACAGATATATGGAATTTATGATCCATATTGTTAGATTTTTATTTTTTTATTATGACTTTATGCCTAAACATACCCAGTAACAAAAAAAACATTAAAGCTATACCATGACTTTACATCACGTTTTCCTTTTAACATGGTAAAGGGCTCATTCTGTCCATTTTTATATCATTTTGGCCGCATGAACATAATAGATTGTACATAATCAAATGGAAGAGACACAATGCAACTCTAAACTCGATTGTGTATTTCAGATGCTGTCACGTATCATAACCTCATCGTCTGCAGAGAGAATCTGCCACTCAGAATACACACATAATGAAGGACGTGAAGACATCATAGGGGATTGTGAAGATTTTTCACAGGAACTTGGTCTTCATTACTGTATTGTGTTCAGTGTCAATTGTTATTTATTAATGTATTCAGCTAACCTCTGTAGTAAGAGCACTGCCATTTATTATTCAATCTGCCATGTCAATAAATAATAAAAGTACCTAATAAAAAAATTTTAAAAAAATTGTAAAACCCAAATAGAGGAAACAAGGTATAAGGGGCCAGGCAGATAGGGGGCTAAAAAAAAAACATATTAATAAATCATTTATAAAAAAACAATATTGATAATAGTAATATTAATAATATGAAGATCCTAATATACTAATATTAATGAAAATAAATATCATTGAAAAGGTTTTTATAACACCATTAAAGTCCTATATAGCACTTTCAAATCATGGTTCTTTATGGAACCTTATAAAAAGGGTTCTGCTATTGTTACAAGCCGAAGAACCCTAATATGGTACTGTTTAGAACCATTTTTCTTAATAGTGTAGGTGTATATGACATTCTTCTTTCAGACGAATACAATCAGAGTTATATTTTTTTTTAAATGTCCTGGCTCTTCCAAGCCTTAAAATGGCAGTAAATGGATGTTTTTTTATGAACATCCACCCCTAAACCAAACTCTCAGTGGGGTGTAGATTTTCACGGATTCGCCACCAATTCTCCAAAATGTACAATTACGAATTGTCATGAGAGAGTGTTGATACTTTACTGCAATGCTTTTTTAATGAAAATGAGGTACAAGTCAATATTAATTTCAATCAGCATTATGCTACAAGCTCTGTTGCTTGAGCTTCTAATGATGCCGGAATATCCCTATAAGGGCCTTTTACACGACACTGTTTTCAACTAAAAACGTAAAACTTTTGTTGGCCACTCATTTACACGACAACAGTTGAAAACGGGTTTCAAAGTGCAAGTTTTGGGAAACAATACCGTGATCGTGTAAACTACAAAAAATGTAAATTTGTGCAAACGGTAACGTCGTACGCATGCGTATTACGTGTTCAGTCTATAGGCGCAGTTTCTTTACAAAGTGACATCGCCATCTACTGGCCTGGCATGAATAATACAGCGTTTTTAGTCGTTTTCACAGATCCGCGTGAACAGGGATCGTTTTGACAACACTGTTGCCTGTACGTGGAAAGAGGAAAAACTTCTCTGTTTTTAGTACATCGTTGTCATGTAAACTTACCCAACGTCTATGTTTTTTTTCCATCCTTTTTATCAGGAAAATCATAAGTCTGATCACTGTTTTTATGACCCCTTCATGACATCATAACAGATTCAAATGCATTTTAAACTTCATTAAAAATGAATTACTTATCATCTACAAAACCCATAGCCTTATCTGAACCAGTATGACTGTTTACAGTATCTCAGTGGTCCATAACATGTAGCAACAACCCCTGACTCTCTATTAATCACATATAGACCCAGAGCTACATGAAATGTCATTATCAACTGCGCACTAAGCTAAGCACATTTGCACCTGTATGCGAAAGACGTGCGTAATTAAAGCCCTGGGGGCCCAATCTTGATTTCTCCGCTGAATCCTTGAACCTTGCGCTCTCTAGTCTATTCCTAGTTCGGGGATCAGAAGTCCCCCCTCCGAGCAGTCATTACTCATCTCTCTCTCTCTCACACGCACACACACACACACACGCACACTCTCTCTCTCTTCCCCAAAGACCACTGACCTGTGCACTCAACTCACAACTGCTGCCAACCACTGCAGCCCTGCCAGCAAAAAACCCCACACAGGAGCAACATGGGTGGCAGAGAGCTGAGAAGAACAAGGGGTTATAGTTACTGAGAGAGTGAAGACCATTCATTTAGCATTCAGATGGTTCTGTTGTTGATGACTGGTACTGTTGTAATTTGTGAAGGACAGTTTCATCAATAAAGCCTGTTCCAAAACAGCATCAATCTTATCATGACAATAGCATGTCCACCACGAGCTGATCCACTGGCACAACGCCCTCTACATCTCTCGCCTCCCAGCCAAACAGAACCAGGCGGGTGACAAATTCTCTCAATGTCAACCAGCGCTGCCAGCAGCACTAAACATCACATTTGCGCCCATTTCGGCCCAGAGGAGTTTGGGGGATATTTGCTAAGCAACTTAGATCATCTTTATGTACTTCACATTATCACAAGAGTCTGTGGTTGAGTAGCACTGAGTGAATCAAGGTCTTGCCTTCTCCATCACCTCAATGATTGTCACATGGCCCGTTAGAGGCGTGTGATTGTCATCTCTGAGGGAATGGATTTGGACTGGAGAAAGGAGCAGTAGCTCTGATTGCTACTGATCTCTCTCTCCCTCTCTCTCTCTCTCTCTCTCTCTCTCTCTCTCTCTCTCTCTCTCTCTCTCTCGCCTATGAGTGTGCAGTGTTAGGAGCTATTAGGAGCTTGTGCGTTAAATTGCGTAACAGTGTACGATTGAGTATGAAGCATGTTTAAAGGTATACTTCATACTATCGATCAGTACACAGAATAGAATACGATATAATAGAATTCCTATTTAATCAGTGCACAATTGCAGAATAGGTTAAATTAGTATTTAACAGAACAGAATTCATGTCTACTTATGACTAAGAATGGTATTATAGAATTGTATCGTATTATATTCTAGTTTAGTCAAATATGCTTAATTCTATTCTGCATTTCAATGCATGGCATAGATAGGAATTTTAGATATTCCATTATATTCTGTTTTGTTCAGTACACTGAATCGAATAGACTAGACTAGAATGGAATAGAACAGCATGTCAGTTATCTTTGTATTACACACGATAGAAAATAATAGAATTATGTTTAGTACACCGAATCACAGAATAGGATAGACTAGACTTGAATGGAATAGAATAGCATTTGAGTTTACTTTTTAATACAGAATAAAATAACATGTTTCCTGGTTACTGTGTATCAAAGAATAGAAGCATTCTATTTCATTCTGGTTAAGTCGAATCTACTTTTCTTTTATTCTGTAATTTGTTGAACTAAGAAAACAGGAATGAGAGTCTACACTCTGCTATTCCATAATTCAGTATACAAAATATATAGGAATTACATTTTATTCTGTTCATTTCTAATACAGTGTAAACGGGAATTATATGTTATTCTATTCTGCAATACAAAGCAAACAGAAATGCTATTCTATTCAATTCTACTCTATAGTCCATTTTATTCCATTCTGAAATTTGGTGTACGGAATAGAGCAGAATATTAATTTTTACTTTGCATACAAAATTACTGAATTCAACAATACAGACTTGCATAGAATATAACAGGATAGAATTGCATTCTTGTCAACTCAGTGCACAGAATAATTGAATAGGGTAAACCAGACTAGACTACAATAGAACAGAACAGCACAACATTTCAGTTTACTAGACTAGGTATAACAGAATAGAATTGCATTCCTGTTTACTGAGCACAGATAAGACTGGACTAGAATAGAACAGCTGTATATATATATAGCCTTCAATATCACATAATCAGCTGGCACATGGTGCAGATCCACCAAGTGATTCAACGTGATTCTGTGCTGTCCTGATTTATTTGTGACCTGGCTGCAATATATCGTGTAAAAGCGTATTGTCAACACACAAGCAGAAGATGCTGATGCTGATGTTGGGCCAGTCTTACCTCAACGCTAAAATGATACTCTTCGGCCGCGGAACAGCACATCCACACACCGTGATGGAGCCAAAACAGCACCGCATACACACAGTCCAGCCTTCGCTTTTTAAGCAACGTAACGTTCATATTTGTAGATTTGCTTTATATCCCTTTATCAATGACTGTTTATGTCTCTATCCTCGTATGTCAGTTAAGCAAGTGGCATTTTGGACCGAAGATGAAACCATCGGAGCGCGGAGAAGCATCGGCGTCCGCACATTTTTTCATTTGGCTGGCAATCCTTATTTCATCTTGCATATCTGAAGCACTATTTCGAGACATTTCTTCTCCTTTAAATCGTTACTTTGGCGAACAGGCAGCTTGCTTTTCTATATTGAGCAGCATGCAGAGCGTAAGCACTGCGCATGCGCTCTGACTCACTGGGCAGTGATGCTTGTTGACTAGTAGGCACCATTCATTCTGCCTTCATTCTTCTTTCTCGCCTGTCAATCACTGATCAATGAAGGTGTAAAAATGGGTTTTAAGTAGGCGGGACACTGAAACGAGGGACACTGACGGTGACTTCTGCCAAAACACCGTCAGTATTTCCAGTCGTCAAGTAGCCTATAAGATAATAATAATAACAACATTAGATCTCTGATTCCAGAGGAGTGGGCAGAACAGGCAATAAGAATAGGCAATAATTATTTTTTATTTCCATATTTTATTATTCTCTATGTTTGGGTGCTTCCATTTGATTTCATGTTTTCCTCTTGTTCAATGTGGTTTGAATGAAAAAAGAATATGTCAAATATATTATAATTATTTACAAAATTATTATTATTATTATTATTTATTTATTTATATTTATTTTTTACAAAAAAAAAAGTTGCTATTCTAAAAATGTTGTGGACATTTGGAGACATTAAATAGCCTAATTAATTATTTCATCTGCATCACATAGAATTTTAATTGCTGCATATCTTTCTACATTTCTCCTTGAATCACATTTATGAAAAAAAGAAAGAAAGAAAAATGTGAGATTTGAAAGGTAGGCCTGTACATCTGTTTAGCATTGGACATGTCCACCACAAGATGGGGGTGGTTCACTATATTAAGAAATGTACAGATTTAGTGTTTGTGTTTGTGTTTGTGTGTGTGTGTGTGTGTGTGTGTGTGTGTGTGTGTGTGTGTGTGTGTGTGTGTGTGTGTGTGTGTGTGTGTGTGTGTGTGTGTGTGTGTGTGTGTGTGTGTGTGTGTGTGTGTGTGTGTCACAAAGATGGTAATATCAAAAATCCTTGTCCTTGTGGGGACATTGTTTTTGGTCCCCATGAGGAAAACCGCTTATAAATCATAGGCTATTAAGTGATGCTTTTTGAAAATGTAAAAATGCAGAAAGTTTTCTGTGATAGGTTTAGGGTTATAGTATATAGTACGGTTGGTACAAAAATCTTTGTCTATAGAAAGTCCCCATAAAACATGGAAACCCCAACATGTTTGTAATTTTAGTATTAAATTTAAAGTTAATACAGTCATCTAGTGCCACATATAAAGCAGACAGACCTTGCAAAAAATTAAAAACAGCTAACCTTTCAAAATAGAGACAAATTACATTATGTGGTCATAATTTTTTGCACATAAATAAAAACAAATAGATAAGTAGGATACTTTGATAAATATATACTTAAAACAAAGTGTTTTCTGTGTGGAACAGTTTTAGTTCTCATTTACAGTAGGAGTGTGGAACAGTCTTTAAAAAAAAACACACATTAAAGGCCCCCTGAAATCAAAATGGTATTATTTTAGCTTTTAGTATGAATATGTTATCCTTAAGGTTATGAATAAGGTGGTGTTTTCCAAAACAATGACAAAATTTGCATTTAGGAGATATAAGCATTCAAAACTTAGTCTCTCACTTCCGCTAAAATAGATCACGTATTTTTATGACATCACCGCGGACTTCAGCTTCTCATCACATCTTCTGTCCAATCAAACGCTCTCTAGAACCTAACGTATCATCAGCGCTCGGATTCGCTTCCATGATGCTGTCAAGTACGACTTGCAGTCTGTGAGGTAAACTAAACGCTATTGGCTATTTGAAAAGGGGAGGAGCCATTCAATATGTCCCGCCATTGCTTCCCGTTTCAGTGGAAATTACGTCAACGCATCAAACAAAGCTGCGCGTTCCCATTTAAGTACCTATCATACACCCGCCGCAATGTGGCACATTCTTTTTTGTTATTCAATGAGCGCGTTAGTAATGTGCGCCTGTAGGCGGGTCCACGACTCACATACACTTTGTATAGTCTGAGATAGTCTGCTCTTTAACCTCGCGCATGAGCAGATCCTCTCTGGAGAAGCGTTCAGCTTTTCCGCTTGCAAATTCCATCATGTAAATAGCGAATCCGCCATAGCGCGACTGGCTTTTAAAGGGAATGGGAGATGAGACTCTGATTGGTTTATTGAATGTTCCGCCCAAAACACACCCATTACTCATTAAGAGAATAGGGACAACCGTTTTAGACCATGCGCCGCGTCGTTAAACTAGCAAAAGTGGATTCGGACACGACAAGTGCGCTTGATACCCCGTGCGCTTTAGACCATGCGCTAAGATCGGTACAATAGGGCCCTTGGTCTTGAATGCCTGAAACAGACTTTCCTTGAAAAGGACTTTGCTATTGCTGTGATGCCATGTGATTGACAGGTTGTCCCGCCCTCGCATCAGTAAACACATCATCAGAGGAGAGAAGAGATGAGCTGCAAGAGAGAGGGGAAGTTATTTTGATTAAAGATTATGAGGGCACATGAATTAACAAAAAATAATGATGCGCACAGATAAATCATTTATAATAACTACTGCAATATTCCATAAAAAAATAAGGATTTTCTATTTTGATTTCATGGCGATGTCAAGACATAATTGAAAATGTTGTGTATTTAACACAGTCTCACAGCAAGACAAATTATGCCTACAGCAGCAGAGCTCAGACCAATCACGGCAGGTCGGTGTTTGAAAGCTCAGTCATGGGAAAATGAATTCATCTGCTTCACACATTAAAGAGTGAAGATAAAGAGGTATCTGCAGTGGCCTCTGCTTTCCTGGGTATTAATAGCGCTCAATTAAAAATAAGCTCAAGGTTTTAATTTTCACAGAGAGGTTGTGCTGGGGAGGAGCCGATGATGCACACTGCAATTTAGTTTGATCAGCTGATCCAAAAAACAAAGCAATTATGTATGATACTTCTCGATGCTGGGCTGAAAATGTGCTGTGAACTGAATGACAATAACTCGAAAAGTCCTGACTCCAAATGCATATACAGTGGTTATTGTGTGTGTACCTGTTAGGGATAATCGGAGTTTGTTATATTTGGATGGGTTATGTATTGTTTCAGTTTTGTGCCTCGGTTTTCTCTTGTTTCTCTGTGTTTCAGTTAGTCAAATGGTTTGATTAAGTGGTCACGGGTTGCATTGATTGGTTTACTTTGTCTGTTTAAAGGATTAGTTCACCCAAAAATGATCCCATAATTTACTCACCCTCAAGCCATCCTAGGTGTACATATGACTTTCTTCTTTCAGCCAAACACAATCGGGGTTATAGAGTGCAACGGCACACCCTAAGAAAAATTTGCTTTTCACATACTCCCATAGTGTATGACTGCAGAAAAAAATATAAATGTTTGTAATGAGCATTGATGGAGCAACAGATTTTGACTATAGAACTTAACTTGCATACGGCAACTTAGCATCTGTTATCTGTATGTAGAGTACAGTCTTTATAAAAAGGATATTAAACTGAAAAACCGATGCTTTGAAAAATATTCCAGGTTCAATAGTAAAAAAAAAGTTTTGCCATAATGTTGATTAGCCTAAAAAAATGTTGAAGACTAAATGGTCTCCTAGGCAACAACAAAAAAAAAAGGGTCCTTTCAAAATATAATTATACAACCATTTAGGTAGTACAAGGTATAGGCTACTTTAGGTAATAATACAGTCGTGCTCATAAGTTTACATAACCCTTGCAGAATCTGAAAAATTTTCATAATTTTAACAAAATAAGAGGGTTCTCTTACGAGAGGTCTCTCGTACTGCGTAAGATATCTTACGCTAGGGGAAAATCCTTTTCCGCGAGATATTGAAGCCAAAAATTATCCTTAATTTTGTAATAATGCAAAACGCGTTGCAGCAGCAATGCAGACATAGGCGAGACAGCTCGCGCGCCTATTGGCTGCTCTGCGGCAACTGCAGCAGCCTATCGAACGAGGCCTGGCGTGACGTCAGACCCAATCAGGGCACTTCGCGCCCGCTGCGTCACGTCCCGCCGAAATGGGCGTGGTCTAGGCCTATAAATATCGCTCGCAGGCAGCTATTATCTGATTTTTCATCCTTCAAGCGAAGCACACGCATCGCTGGAGCTGGATTAGAAGCCGCGCCGTCGAGAGAGAGCACCTTCAGCGGGACGAGTCACTGAAGTCGCTGGCCGCGCCGCCTTCCTTGCCTTCCTGCTGCGCTTTCCGGCATTATATCCTTTCTCTGCTACTGTGTTTATGTATGTGTGTGTGCTCGCCGCCGCGACACACACTCCCATTGCACTAAAAGAGCTGGGCGTCTTTTTCAAGACGCCCCTTTTCCTGATCACGCAGCTCTCGCACTCGCTGACGGCGACTGCCCTCACTGCGAGTTAGGTACTGCCTATGGTGACTCTGAGGACTCACCTGGCATCCTTCTCCGAGACTGCTCCTCCGCCCCCCCCCCAACCCGCAAAGCTTGCCGGTTCGCCCGCTTGCCTTGCCTGCTTGGGGGACGATACCTGTTCTCCCTCTGTTCGAGCCGCGCACACCGCGCCGCTCACAGAGGATGTCAGGAGCGGGCGGTCACGGGGCTAGCTTTCTCTCTCCCTCTGTTCAAGCCGCGCAAACTGCGCCGCTCACAAGGGAGGCTGGAAGCGGACGGTCGGGGTTAGTTTTTCTTTACGTTATAAGAAAGCTACCCTGCCTTCTGCGCCCCATTCATGCGTCACTCACCGGCGAAAGGAGAAAGATGTGTTTTTTAGTCCCTCCGAGGATGGACTGACCGTCAATTTCTCATACATATTCCCAGTTCCCTGATCGTGCGACTGGAAATATCAATATTGCAGCAGGCGAGCCTGTTTTAATACAAGCGCGCCTGCAAGCATACGCCGAAGAAAGCATGTGACGCTCTTATATGCTCGTGCATCCGAAAACCTTTGCGTTCCCCCCCTGTGGCTCAGTGGCGGAATCATTGGTTTTTCCCACGAGAGACCGGAGTTCGAATCCCGGTCTAGCGGCAGTTAAAATTATGCCGCCAATGCTTCGCTCTGTCAGTTCCCTGAAAAGCGACTGCAGACGTGCATTTTGCAGCCAACGAGCGCGTTGCACAACCCGCTCGCCTGCACCCAAACACCGTTTCTATGGTTTCCGTGCGTCACTGGCGAAAGGAGAAAAGAGCGTTTTCTGGTCCCCCCGCGGATGGACCGACCTCCTCTTTCTCGTACATTTCTCATTCCCCTCTGAAGTTCGGGCGACTGGAAATGTCTGTATTGCAGTGAGCAAGCCTGTTGTAATACACGCATGCCTGCAAACAAACGCCAGCACGTTGACGCTCTCTTATAATACTCGCGCTAACTGAGTTACAATGTGTCTCCCCCTGTGGCCCAGTGGCAGACTCTCAGATTTTTGCACGCGAGAGACCCGCGTTCGATCCCCGGGTCTACCAGCAGATAAAATTATGCCGTCAATGCTCGCTCTGTCAGTTCCCTGAAAAGGCGACTGCAGATGTGTATTTTGCAGCCAACGAGCGCGTTGTACAACCCGCTCGCCTGCACCCAAACACCGTTTCTATGGTGTTCCGTGCGTCACTGGCGTAAGGAAAAAAGGGAGTTTTTCTGGTCCCGCTGCGGACGGACCAACCTCCTTTTTCCTATACATTTCCCATTCCCCTCTGGAATTCAGGCGACTGGAAATGTCAATATTGCAGTGAACAAGCCTGTTGTAATGCACGCAGGCCTGCAATAAACGCCAGCATGTTGACGCTCTCTGTTTCTATGGCAACTTTCTCGCTCGTTCAGTTCCAGTAAATGTGACTGTTCCAGTGTATCCTGCAGTAAACAAGTCGGTTCTGTCACCCGCTTGCCTGCACACAAACGCCGTTTTTACGGCTACCCAGATAAATCCCATAAGTGTGAATTTTTTCTGGTGTCCCGGCCACGGCCGATGGTGCTTTATGTGTAAGAAGAATGCCCACTGCCCAGTGCCCATCTCTACACACAAGCACAGCCCGTCACACAGGGCTCGCGCACATGAATCGGCTCAGACCGATTGCGCTTCAAACATGGTGAATGTGCCCACTAACACCACGTTATGCATGTCTCACGGTTTCTGTAAAAACGAAACCAACGTGCACTCGCTTCACGCAAGCGAACGATGCTTTCGGTGTGATAAATGTGCCCGCTGTCCCGCGCCCACATCCACACATAGACATGACAGTTCCCACGGGAACCGCCCAGCCCTCCCCCTCGCGGTTAACCACCGCAGAGGAGTCGAGCGCGGGCAATCTGCCCGCTGTCATCAGCGCGCCCCATGCCTCAAATGTCACGAGCGACACGCTTGTGTTACAGCACACCGAAGCTTCTCCATCGCTGAGCGAGCGGAGCGCGCTTCGTATTCGACCCCTAGCTATCCATGCAGACGCATGGGCAAAGCTACCCGGGGTTTCGAAGTGGGTGCTGAACATTATAGAAAGAGGCTATTCGCTGCAGTTTCGCCGACGCCCTCGCCGCTATGTGGCGCGCGTCGAGACCACGGTAAAAACAGAAGTAGCACATCTACTTCGAGCCGAGGTGACGAAACTATTGAGCAAAGGGGCCATAGAACCTCTCTCTCAAGATCAGAGCGAGGGAGGGCTATACAGCAGATACTTCCTGGTACCGAAAAAAGACGGGGGTCTCAGACCCATACTAGATCTAAGGCAACTGAACAAAGTGCTTGTGAAGCGACAGTTCAGGATGCTCACGACCAGGCAAATCCTTGTGCAGATTCGCCAAGGAGATTGGTTTGTGTCAATAGATCTGAAAGACGCGTGTTTTCAAATACAGATAGCGTCACGTCACAGGCGATATTTGAGATTCGCCTTCGAGGGCCAGGCATATCAGTACACAGTCCTGCCGTTCGGTTTGTCCCTAGCACCCCGTACATTTACGAAGTGCATGGATGCGGCGCTCGCACCCCTCAGAATGAGAGGCATGCGAGTGCTGAACTATTTGGACGATTGGCTGATTCTAGCGCAATCTCGCGCAGTGCTCATAGAACACACGACCATTTTACTCGATCACCTCGAGGATTTGGGTCTGAGTGTCAATTGGGCGAAGAGCTCCCTGTCTCCCAGTCAGAAAATATCTTTCCTGGGCACAGAACCGGACTCACTATCCATGATAGCGCGACTATCACAACAGCGCGCGGTAGACATTCGACGCACAGCGAACTCTTTTCGCTGCGGCGCGTCTGTCCCGCTCAAGAGATTTCAGAAGATGCTAGGTCTCATGGCCTCAGCATCGTCAGTGCTCCAGCTGGGTCTGCTCCGCATGCGCCCGCTGCAGTTTTGGCTGAAAGCGCGAGTCCCACGCGAAGCGTGGGCACCCGGTTTGCTTCGCCTCAGGGTCAATCAGAAATGTTACAGCTCTGAAACCCTGGAAAGCGAACGACTGGTACCAATCAGGTGTAAGCCTGGGGACTTCCCCGAGGGTGAAAGTGGTGTCCACGGACGCGTCCACCTCGGGATGGGGAGCGCTGCTCGAGGGCAGACCGTTCTTCGGCCAGTGGTCAGAACGGGAGAAGCTCCTGCACATAAACTGCCTCGAAATGCTGGCAGTAGACAACGCACTGACGCGTTTTTGTCCCCAAATAAAAGGTCACCACGTCTTGGTCCGTTCGGACAACATGTCTGTGGTGTCCTACATAAATCGCCAGGGCGGCATCAGATCCGAGAAACTGTACAGGCTGGCAGAACGCCTCCTGGTATGGGCTCAGTGCAACCTGCGCTCGCTCAGAGCAGCGCACGTGCCAGGGATCATGAATATAGGACCAGACAGACTGTCCAGGAACAATGTTCCGGCAGGCGAATGGTCTCTACACCCACAGACAGTCCAACTGCTGTGGAAGAAATTCGGCAGAGCGGAAGTGGACCTGTTTGCGTCTCAAGAAAACGCTCACTGTCAAGAATTTTTCTCCAAGAGCAGGAGCGCGCTGGCCCATGTGTGGCCCCGCCGCCCGCTCTATGCTTTTCCCCCCGTCTCTCTCCTGCCTCAGGTGATAGAACGGATCAGGGAAGAAGGATGCTCAGTACTGCTGGTAGCACCGTTCTGGAAAAACCAACCTTGGTTCCCAGCCGTGATGCAGTTAGCAAGTACTGCCCCGTGGCCAGTACCAGTGAGGAGAGATCTCCTCTCACAGGCCCGCGGCTCGATCTGGCATCCTCACCCGGAACTATGGTCCCTTCATGTCTGGGCCATCAACGGGTACATGTTGGACTCCCTAAAGGAGTATTAAACACGATCACGCAGGCTAGAGCTCCGTCTACAAGACGACTCTATTCTTCGAAATGGTCAGTGTTTTCGGGCTGGTGCACAGCCCGTGGTGTGTCACCCACAAACTGTGATGTGACGGAGGTGCTTTCCTTCCTACAAGAGCTGTTGGATGGGGGCAGGGCCCCCTCCACGCTCAAAGTTTATGTGGCGGCTATAGCAGCGTTCTCAGAAACAACGCTTGGTCAGTCAATAGGAAGGAACGATTTAGTCATCCGCTTCCTTAGAGGAGCTAAGAGACTGAATCCTCCCAGACCTCCCTCAGTCCCCGTATGGGACCTTTCTACGGTTCTGGAAGCCATGAAAGGTGCGCCATTTGAGCCTTTACAGTCAATCGATTTGAAACACCTGTCTTTCAAAACGGTGTTTTTGCTGGCTCTCGCTTCAGTGAAGCGCATAGGGGATCTGCACGCGCTCTCTGTGAGCGCGGCGTGCATGGAGTTTGGGCCCAATGACTCAAAAGTTATACTCAAACCTAAGCACGGTTATGTTCCAAAATCCCTCAACACACCGTTTAGGGCGCAGATTATCTCTCTGTCAGCCCTACCGGTCCCTGATGAGGAAAGAGACGCGAGCCTCCTTTGCCCAGTCAGGGCATTACGAGCTTATGTGTCTCGCTCGTCTGTTTTCAGACAGACGGAACAGCTCTTTGTTTCGTTT
The DNA here is from genome assembly GCF_965113295.1 of Leuciscus leuciscus. Classification (NCBI taxonomy): domain Eukaryota; kingdom Metazoa; phylum Chordata; class Actinopteri; order Cypriniformes; family Leuciscidae; genus Leuciscus; species Leuciscus leuciscus. The sequence goes on along the minus strand of NC_138730.1, from coordinate 16,287,694 downwards.
AGCGGACGTTCTAAGGGACTAGCCGCGTCGAAACAGAGCCTATCCAGATGGATAGTTGATGCTATAGCGCTGGCATACGCCTCCAAGGGCATGCAGTGCCCTTTGGGTGTCAGAGCGCATTCCACAAGAGGCATGGCCTCTTCGTGGGCCTGGTCAAGTGGGATTGCCTTGCAAGATATTTGTATGGCGGCAGGCTGGGCCTCCCCGTCTACATTTATAAGGTTTTATAACCTAGAGGTTCCCGCCCTGCAGGCCAGGCTGCTGTCGGTCTAAACTACCAGTATTATCTGACCTGATGCGTTCAGCTCAGAATGCTGCGTTTACTGAGCACAGCTCAATTTTCGACAGTTTAAAGCTGGGCAAACTGTGTAAGACCCACATTTTTTCCCATCAGTTCAGGCCGTACCCCGCCCTGTCTGTATGATGAAATTTGCGTCCCTTCGACGCTACTTTATGTGGAAAAGTGAGGCTGCACCCCTCCTTCTTCCCGGACTCTCTGTGAGTTCACTGAGTGATTGTGCACTATATGTACCCCGGGCTTTCGCCCTTGGGTCTTTGGTGTCAGATCTCAGCATGCACGGCGTTTTACACTGGGTCCCCTAGCGTAAGATATCTTACGCAGTACGAGAGACCTCTCGTAAGAGAACGTACTCGGTTACTAACGTAACCTCGGTTCTCTCTAGAAGAGGGAACGAGTACTGCGTATCTTGCCGTGCATGCACACGCTCTGGTTGCTTCGATGATGAAAAACCAGATAATAGCTGCCTGCGAGCGATATTTATAGGCCTAGACCACGCCCATTTCGGCGGGACGTGACGCAGCGGGCGCGAAGTGCCCTGATTGGGTCTGACGTCACGCCAGGCCTCGTTCGATAGGCTGCTGCAGTTGCCGCAGAGCAGCCAATAGGCGCGCGAGCTGTCTCGCCTATGTCTGCATTGCTGCTGCAACGCGTTTTGCATTATTACAAAATTAAGGATAATTTTTGGCTTCAATATCTCGCGGAAAAGGATTTTCCCCTAGCGTAAGATATCTTACGCAGTACTCGTTCCCTCTTCTAGAGAGAACCGAGGTTACGTTAGTAACCGAGTACGATCATACAAAATGCATGTTATGTTTTATTTAGTATTTCCTGATTAAGATATTTTACATAAAAGATGCTTACATGTAGTCCACAAGACAAAAAAAAACTTGCTGAATTGATAAAACTGAACCTGTTCAAAAGTTTATGAACCCTTGATTGTGTCGTTACCTCTATAGATGATCCACTTTTTATTTTATTTTATTTTATTTTATTTTTGATGGTTGTTCTTGATTCCCTTGTTTGTCCTGAGCAGTTAAACTGCCCAATGTTCTTCAGAAAAATCCTTTAGGTCCTGTAAAAAAAAAAAAAAATCATGCAGCATTTTTTTTATATTTGAACCCTCAGCAGTGACTATATATCTTTAAGTAATAATATGCACCATTTAGGGGTCAATAAAGGAAGGTGTAGGTACCACCCTAGTGACAGATTTGTTACCTTTTTTCTGAGAATTTGGGGGACAATATTTTGGAGAATTTAAAAGCAGAAATGAAAAGTTTTTTGTTTGTTTTTTTTATTGCATTAATTCTTCCATTAAAACGTGCATTATTTAACCTGTAATATAATTCATTTCATTTTACGTTCATTAAAGTTCTACAGCATTACATTGTAATGGCAACAGTTGGACAACTACACAGAAAATGTATAATTTTGTTGACACAAATCAGAATTCAGAAACCCTTGTTTCCGAATTCAGACCACGTGGGACCTTGTGAAGCCAATCCATCTTGTATTTAACAGGCTTTACTCAGTTACATGACTTAAAGATATTTATTGTTTATCCAGGAGAGGAGCCATGGTGACATGCATGCTAAGACAAGTGTGCCTTGGCAACGGTGTGATGTGCCCTTGCACAACACACTATTCTCAACAGAGAGCAAACTGAAGAAAGAATGCCTGTGTTGAGTGAGAAAATAAGCGTTAAATTCATTTACCATTTCCCCACGGGAAACTTGATATGTGTAAGAGCGATATGTGCATCCACAATCCACTTGCAGATACTTGAGAAAATGTATCTGACCTTTCCATTATTCTCTCTTCTAGACTTCTTTCATTGCTCATTTTACCTACAATATAATGTACTGTACCCATAATATTTATAGTATACTGTAATGTAATGTGACATACTCTAGTAGCTATATCACATTACAGTATAGCATTAAGTATATCTAATGTTTGATCCAACCAGGATTGGTTTGATTCTGAAAGAATCAAATGCAAGTTTACTATTTTGTTAATAATTAACATTATTCAAAGAAAAAAAAAAGTGTGCTTAACTGTAATGATGTCAGTTATGTTCAGTTTGTTTTCGTATTCATGGACTTTTAGTTTGTATTCATTAGTTTTCTGTCTTCCTTTGTTCATTTTCCCACTCCTCCTTTGTTTCCATGGTCACTTTCATCATGAGTTCTTTGGTTCAGCTGTGTTTGATTAATTAGCCTTGTTTGGATTAATTTCCTCCTTTTCAGTTCAGTGTCCATTTTTATCACGTTACATGTATTTGCAGCAACTCTTGTGTTTGAACTGTCTTCATCCCCCTGTCTTCACAGTGCCTTGTGACAATTGAAGTGCACTCGTAGTGTACTTTATTTCAAATCTTTTAGTGCCGGTCAACGATTAATCACATCCAAAATAAAAGTTTGTGTTTACATAATATATGCAATATATATTTACAATATATATTTTTTATATATTTTTATATATAAAAATAATTATACACAGTACACACATATTATGTTAACACAAACTTTTATTTTGGATGAGATTAACCGCGATTAATCGTTGCCCAGCTAATTATTATTATATATTATATAAAAAACTGTATTTGCAGATAAAATAATACTAATGAAATAAAACGGTATTTGCGGATAAAATAATACTAATGAAATAAAAGGCCACTTAATTGTACTTAAAGAAAACTTACTTTCATGACTATTTCTTAAGTAAACTTAAGTACACTTTTGAAAAGCATATAACTATATGTGTCACGGATCCACTCAGCACACCTCAGCCAGCGTCAACTCAACACACCTGGTCTCGATCACACTCACCCGAATTCTGATTATCTGCACCTGCAACTCATCACTTCACATGCCACGCTCACTCTGGATATAAACCCCAGTCACACCACAGTTCACTGTCTGGTCTCGTCTTCAGACGTCTGTGACTCCCCAGCGTTATTCCCAAGTGTCTCTGCGATCCCGCAAGTATTCTCAAGTTCAGACTTTCCATAACTCTCTGTGTGTTCTCTGTCTGTATCAGTGATCAGCTATTACCTGGATAACCTCAAGATCAAGACCCGTTCTGTTTGTCTCCACCAGCGAAGCTTCCTGAATCCCAGCTCATTGCCCTGAGTGACTATATCTGTTCCATGCATACTAAAGACTCCTAGTTCAACGTTATATTCCCTGAGTTTGACCTTTTGTGCTTCCTGGCTATCTGGAGCTGCATACAGTGTCTAAATAAACCTTTGTTACCATTATCTCTGTGTCCTCGTCCATACAGTGGTGTGACAGAAGACCGGACCACACACAATGCAGGCTCCCACGGCTTCCGGAATCTCCGCTTCATCCATCGAAACCTCTCAGAGTACCCCTGTGCACGCAGCCGTCACCCAACAACCTACACTTCAAGAAACACTAATGGAATTCCGTCATACTCTTCTGAACTACCGACCTGCCTCAGTAAGTCCCATGGCCAAACCTGCAAATTACTCGGGCGACGGAGAGTGCAAAGGATTTCTGCTACAGTGCAAGCTTTATATGGAGGTAAACGCTGCTCAGTGCATTTCTGAAAAAGCCAAAATTGCTTTCATAATTTCCCTGCTCACAGGTCGAGCGTTGAACTGGGCTCAAGCTCTCTGGGATTCCGATGCACCTGCATTAGTCTTTCGACGGGTTCCTAAATCATTTCAGTACTGTATTTTCTCAATGCCATATCGATTCACGATCAGTTGTTTCACCTACGACAAGGCAAATCCTCTGTTTCAGATTATGCTCTGAGGTTTCGGACGATCGCTGCAAGCAGCGGATGGAATGAAATTGCTTTGACAGCCTATCGTCAAGGACTCAACTCTGACATCTGTTTACAACTGGCCATTTATGACGACACCATCGGGATTGAAAAACTTATCCAACGCTCAATTCTCATAGCCCAACACCGCACTGCTTGCTTCCAAAATCCCTCTGCACGACCCCCTCGCCTCTCCAAGCCCGTAAACCCTCCAGTACCCCTCCAGTACCAGAGCCAATGGAATTCGACTCAGGACGACTAACCACAACAGAACGTAATCGACGTCGTACCAATAATCTGTGTTTCTACTGTGGAGCTTCTGAACACTACCGTGCTGAATGTCCCGTTCGTCCCAGTCGTTCGGCGGTGAGTACAGTTGAACTGCCATTTCCTGTATCAAACCTGAAGCAAACTCCAGTATTACTTACCTACCGAAAACATTCTGTTCCAGCGAAAGCTCTGATTGACTCTGATGCAGGGGGGAATTTCATCTCAGCCTCTCTGCTCAACCGGTTACAAGCCCGCCGTCGTCGCTTGAGTCGTCCACTGAGTCTTCACTCCATTCTGGAAAAACCTCTCAGTAACAGAAGTATTCTTCACTGCAGTCCCGAGTTACAACTTTCCATCGGGTGCTTACATCAGGAAAGATGTTCATTACTGGTACTGGAGGGCTCCACATCTGATATCGTCCTGGGACGCCCTTGGCTTAACCAGCACTCGCCGGACATCTGCTGGACATCTGGAGAGGTACGCCAATGGAGTAATTATTGCTAATCGCATTGTTTACGTCCCATCAAGAAGAACTCAACGGCCCCGTCCTTGTCCACTTCTCCTGCTATCCTGGGTTCAACCTCCATCGAGAGTCCGGCCACAGATGTAGCTCCCGAGATTCCACCAGAATACCGGGCGTTCCAGGACGTGTTTAGCAAGCAACTCGCCACCACTCTTCCACCTCATCGGCCATGGGACTGCGCAATCGACCTGCTGCCTGGGGCCACACTACCGCAGGGGAAAGTTTACCCATTGTCCATCCCGGAGCAGAAGGCCATGGAGAAGTACGTGGAGGAAGCTCTACGTCAAGGATACATTCGACCATCCACGTCCCCTGCCGCTTCAAGCTTCTTCTACGTTGGGAAAAAGGATGGAGGACTCCGTCCATGTATTGATTATCGCATCCTTAACGCAGCCACAGTCAAGTACAGATATCCGTTGCCATTGGTGCCCTCTGCTCTTGAGCAACTCTGTTCGGCGAAAATCTTCACCAAACTCGACTTGAGAAGTGCATACAACCTGGTTCGTATCCGTGAAGGAGACGAGTGGAAGACGGCCTTCATCACTCCTGCGGGGCACTACGAATATCGGGTTATGCCCTTCGGCCTGTCCAGCGATCTTCCAGGGCTTCATGAATGAAATCTTCCGAGACATGCTCCACCGGTTTGGGATCATCTACATTGATGATATCTTGATTTACTCCTCCAACCTTGACGAACACATCCTTCAGGTTAAGAAAGTGCTAAAGCGCCTCCGTGAGTACCAGCTATACCTGAAGTTAGAAAAATGCGAATTCCATCGTGAATCCATGCACTTCCTGGGGTATGTGATCCGTCCAGATGGCATCTCCATGGATCAAAGTAAAGTGGAGGCTGTAATCAATTGGCCTAAGCCTCAACCCCTGAAAGAGCTGCAACGCTTCCTCGGCTTTGCCAATTTCTATCGCCGGTTCATCCGCGACTACAGTAAGATCTGCGCTCCAGTGACATCCATGGTGAAGAAGGGTTTCAAGCGGCTAACCTGGTCTACAGAGGCGTGTCAAGCCTTTGAAACTCTCAAAGAAGCCTTCAGTTCTGCTCCTATGCTGAGTCATCCAGATCCCGAACTACCATTCCTAGTGGAAGTGGACGCCTCCACCAACGGAGTTGGAGCAGTTCTATCTCAGCGGCAGGGGACCCCTTCACGACTTCATCCATGCGCCTTCTTTTCACGGAAGTTGTCCCCGGCAGAGCAGAATTACGATGTCGGTAACCGAGAACTCCTGGCCATTAAGTTGGCTCTAGAGCAGGGGTCTCCAACACGTCGCTCGCGAGCTACCAGTAGCTCGTGGCCTGATTGGAGGTAGCTCGCCAAGGGCCGTTCACATATCGCATCTTTTGCCGCTCAAGTTCGTTATTTCAAATATTTTGAAGAGTATGTAATATTGTACATATATTTTTTTTTCATATATGCTCATGTTTTTTTCTTCTCCGTAAATAAATCTTGTAGCAGAGCTACAGCAAGCGTTTTTCGGTGGTGGAAATCCATTAGCTATTAAAACTTCTTTGTCATTGTGGAGAGCGCAGTGCACGGTTGCATAGCAACGACAGACGCCACAGGAAAATCGGACCTAATTTTACTATTAATAATAAAAGATAAGCTAATGTGCATGTGTAAATGTCAGTAATTTATCTTTTTTGACTCATTCTTTTTATAAAAATGATTTAAAGGCTGAAATATGCGAGGTTTATCTTTTTATAAACTTTTTTGTCAAAACTTTATTTGAACTTGTACATAGAAGATAACATGTTGCAAGACACTCCTTTAAAATCTGGCCATCATTTTTAATGTTATTATTTTAATGTTTATGTAAACAAAAAGTGCATATTGATGCTAAGTTTATTTGTTATTTGCTGGTTTTAGACATAAAACTTGGTGAATTGATTTTATTGTGTAGTATTAGTACTTTTTAAACAGGATTCTGTGATAACCGTGATCATTTTGGACACTATAATCATGAAATGAAATTTTCATGCCATTTCATCTCTAGTTATCATGCAATATAAAATCAACTATAATTATGTGTTTTTACAGTATAATATGCAAAGTACAATTTTCTATATATTTTTTTTTATCTCTGATTCTGTTCTTTTCTCTGACATTTAAGGGTGACATATATAGGCCTACAAAAACTATTTTAGGTCTAAAACAGTTTGGATTGTTGTTACTATGAGAGTTATGAGACATTATTTAAGAGATTTAAGTATTGTATTACATGAGTAGCTCTCGGCCACTTTCATTTTTAAAAAGTAGCTCTCAAATGAAAAAAGGTTGGAGACCCCTGCTCTAGAGGAATGGAGACACTGGTTGGAGGGAGCCAATCATCCGTTCCAAGTGATTACAGATCACCGCAACCTTGAGTATCTCCGGGAAGCCAAGAGATTAAATCCTCGCCAGGCTAGGGGGGCTCTCTTCTTCACACGCTTTAACTTCACGGTTACTTACCGCCCCGGTTCCAAGAATCTCAAAGCAGACGCCCTGTCACGTCTATATCAACCTGAGTCCTCCACAGAGATCAACGAAACCATCCTCCCTCCAACTATGATTGTCAGCCCCATCCAGTGGAATATCGACGAACTCATAGCCGACGCCACCGTTACCGAACCTGCTCCGCCGGGAGGTCCTGAGGGGAAGATTTTTGTACCCACCAATCTCCGTCTTCCCCTCATGGACTCCGTACACACCTCTCCGGGATCTGGACACCCAGGCAGTCAACAAACCCTCTCACTCCTTCAACAACGCTACTGGTGGCCCAGCATGGCTCAGGATACCTCCCGATATGTGCAGGGATGCACCGCTTGTGCTATGACCAAAGTACCCTGACGTCTTCCCGAAGGGAAGCTCATGCCACTGCCTCTTCCAAATAGACCCTGGTCCCATCTAGCCATGGATTTCGTCACCGATCTACCATCGTCCGACTCCAAGACCTGCATTCTAGTGGTCGTGGACAGATTTTCCAAGTCCTGTAAATTGATTTCCCTCTCTGGCCTTCCCACAGCCTTCAAGACAGCAGAAATGTTGTTTACCGAAATCTTCCGCCATTTCGGAATACCAGAGGATATTGTCTCGGACCGGGGACCACAGTTCATATCAAGAGTCTGGAAATCTTTCTTCAAACTTCTGGGGGTATCGGTCAGCTTGACGTCGGGGTACCATCCACAGTCTAACGGCCAAGCAGAACGTAAGATTCAGGAGATCGGGAGGTACCTGAGGACCTACTGCCATGAAGCTCAGGACCGCTGGAACCAGTACCTCCCATGGGCAGAGTATGCCCAGAACTCCCTGCGCCAGACATCCACCGGACTGACGCCGTTCCAGTGCGTTCTAGGGTATCAACCACCTCTGTTCCCTTGGACAGGAGAACCATCGAACGTTCCAGCGGTCCAACACTGGTTCACCGAGAGTGAGAGGGTCTGGGACTCAGCCCATGTCCATCTTCAGGGGGCAGTCCGGAGGTTCCAACAGCAGGCCGACGCACTTCGTAGAGCCACACCCCACTATACTCCTGGCCAGCTGGTGTGGCTCTCCACCAGGGATATTCGCCTCCGGCTGCCCTCTCGTAAGCTGAGTCCCAGGTTCATAGGTCCATTTGCGATACTGAGGCAGGTCAATGAAGTCACGTATCGGCTCGCACTACCCCGTCACTACAGGATTGCACCCACTTTCCACGTGTCACTGCTAAAACCTTACACTGCACCTCTCTCTCCCCCTTCCACAGAAGCTGACGCTGGTGATGTGCCTCCTCCTCCTCCAGTGGACCCCACTGACGAAGCCGTGTATCAGGTCCACGCCATTCTGGATTCCCGACGACAGGGGGGCCAACTGCAGTATCTTGTGGACTGGGAGGGGTTCGGACCGGAGGAGCGCTGTTGGGTACACCGGGATGACATCTTAGACCCCACGCTCCTCCAGGACTTCCACCGTGAACACCCGGATCGTCCAGCCCCTCGTCCTAGGGGTCGCCCTCGTCGTCGGGGCATACGGCCCTCAGGAGCTGGCCGTGGAGGAGGGGGTACTGTCACGGATCCACTCAGCACACCTCAGCCAGCGTCAACTCAACACACCTGGTCTCGATCACACTCACCCGAATTCTGATTATCTGCACCTGCAACTCATCACTTCACATGCCACGCTCACTCTGGATATAAACCCCAGTCACACCACAGTTCACTGTCCGGTCTCGTCTTCAGACGTCTGTGACTCCCCAGCGTTATTCCCAAGTGTCTCTGTGATCCCGCAAGTATTCTCAAGTTCAGACTTTCCATAACTCTCTGTGTGTTCTCTGTCTGTATCAGTGATCAGCTATTACCTGGATAACCTCAAGATCAAGACCCGTTCTGTTTGTCTCCACCAGCGAAGCTTCCTGAATCCCAGCTCATTGCCCTGAGTGACTATATCTGTTCCATGCATACTAAAGACTCCTAGTTCAACGTTATATTCCCTGAGTTTGACCTTTTGTGCTTCCTGGCTATCCGGAGCTGCATACAGTGTCTAAATAAACCTTTGTTACCATTATCTCTGTGTCCTCGTCCATACAGTGGTGTGACAATATGTTAATGACAGTACATTTATTAAACAAAAATGAATTCTTTTATTTATCTACATAATAGTACAAACTTTGCTAAAGGGATTGTTTTGAACAAATACTGATTTAGACATTATTAAAAACATATTATTTTAGCTAAAGTATTTGTATATGTGCCTTTACTCCCGTGTGTGGATTCATCTTTATCTTTATCTTCACCTCATACTTGTATACGATTTTTAAACAAACAAATCACTTTTGATTTATTTTCACACAAAATCTGTTGCTCCATCAATGTTCAATAAAAACATATCACTCAAAAAAGAAAGTAAACCTTTTTTTTTTTTTTGATTTACACAATTAAATTACATAAGGATTATTCAGTTCAATTTGATGGAATTTTACTATTAATTTGTGTAAATCTTAAAAAAATTGCCTTTTTTGTGTGTGTTTCTGCAATCATACACTATGGGAGTAGTGAAAAGCCTACGTTTATCCCCATTGTCTCTTTTTAAAAGTACTCTAAAATGTACTTATTCATAACGGATGGAAGAACAAGTTATTACATGTTAATTATACGTTACGACCACAAACAATTGCTTTCTTTGGAATAACTTGAGCTGATTAATTGTTCCCCATGAGACCAGGAGCATTAAGAACTTAATTGGGGTCATTTGCCTTCATGTTGACTTTAAAAGTGATAAAGTCACACATATCCTCATCTGTGTGATTGGCAGGTGGGGTGTAGACAGCCTTAAGGAGAACAGCTGCTATGGAATGTTATAGAAATACTCCCCTCCTTAATTAAGTCTAATTATTTCTCTTCTGTGTTGTTAGTGCCTGGAGCAGTTTCAGCGCTCAGTCAAATAAGCAGCGCAAGATTCCAGCCTTCTCAACCGAGCGCATTAACCATTAGAGCAGAACCGCTAAACAGCGTTTGAGTTGTTAGTGGGATCGGATTGTTGAAATAACGGTTGAATGTATCGTGTTTGAGTTATTGTACGTGGTTGTGACTGATGTGTTAAGTATTTGTCATGGCAGGTGCTACATGGATTCATTGTCAAACCTTTCCTGGGGCAAAAAAACAAACAAACATTAAAACAAAGTGAAAATGTACACACTTTAGATCAGCATGATACAGCACTACATGATACAGCAGACATAGAACAAAAACGGTCAATGTTGTTGCCACACACACATAAATTAATGTCTTACAAACCTGGGGCGTGACTATACATTGAAGCGTAAGTAGTCATATTTGTACATATCATTAAACAAAAACAAAAACACTACTTTTTCCTCAAAACCTTGTTAAAGTGTACTGGCAAATGTTCTAACTGTCACGATCATGTCGTTTAGACTCATTATCTTGGTCTGTTTAGTTTCATTGTCATATAACATGTTCTGTTTAGTTTCTAGGTCTTAATTTTCTTTTTCACTGTCTTTGCCTGAGGGGCCGTTTTATACAACACCATTTTCAATAAAAAAATTAAATAAAAAAATATGCGTTTTGGCCGTTCAAACTTTCGAAAACGGCAAAAATGTGAATTTGTGAAAACTGTATTGTGTTCAGTCTATAGGCGAGTATCGCCAGCTACTGGCCTGGCATGAATAATGCAGTGTTTTTGAGATCGTTTTGACCAGGGGGCCAATGTTTCGGAAAAAACTGACGTTTCTCCGGCCATTGATTAGCAGACCATCACCTGCTGTTAGCATTCCATTGACTTTGACAGCGAATAACTTTACATCTGAGGCGTTTAAAGACTCCATTTGTCCATTATTTATTTCTAAAGAAACACGAAAATGTATAAAAGGCTCCATTACCTTGTATCTTACGTTATGGCCCCGTAGAAGCCGTTTTTGTAAAAATAGGCTAACGATTGCGTCATAACCACGCGACTCTCTGTCGCACAGTAGAGAGATTACCGTATGGACAGGAGGAGAAGCTCACAGGCAATCGGGGGGACGTGGAGGCAAAATGACAAAATAATTAATCAGAATACTTAGCAAAAGTTTCTCCTGCTCCAAGCTCATGGACACCTCCTGCTCATGGACACCTCCTACTCACACTCTCCGTCTCTGCAAGTTTCGGAAGGGAATGATTCAGATTTCTCTTGGCACAGCTACTAGAAGACAGACGGGTTGCTCACGTCACATCTACGTCGTCAAGCTCAGTTTGAGTCTGCGCAGTACGCTCAGCCATCAGGAAGTGAGTGCTTCTAATTGACTTCACTTTTCTCCGTTGAATCCAATGGGGTCGCTGTGTCCATTTCTTTTACTGTCTATGGTTTTGACATTGTGGTCTGTAAGTGAAAATGCAAAGGAAAAACGTGTCCGTTTTTAGTACATCGTTGTTGTGTAAACACCCTGAGATCTTGTTGGTTACTATGGTTTCTGATTAGTGCAAACCTGTTCCCTGTTTCTTTGATTATCATTCTCAGTGTATTTAAGCCCTCAGTTTCCTGTTCGTAATTAAAGGTTATGGTTTATGCGTTTATCGCTCTCTGTGTTTATTAAAGTTTCTTGCATCTCTTTTTGGCAACTATATGGTGCCGTGACACTAACAAGCATTTATGGTCAACTAAAATATACATTAACATTTGAATATTACATTTAAGAGGGTTGTTTAAAACCAACTTACAAAAAAACAAAAAAACATTTTGGAGATTTAAAGTAATTCAGCTTTTGTCTCACTTGTGACAGCTTACATGACAACTCAGTGTAAACTCGTTTGATTTGATTGCCTCAAACCAATTAAGTTTCAATACCAATATTTATGTACTGTGAACATATTTAATTTGAGTTTGTGAAAAGAAAAACAGTATTTCCTAATATTTAATAACTATAAACTCTGTTCAAATGCATTTTGTAGGTCAAACTCAACTGAATTAACACAACTGAATGTGGTAAAGCAAAGATCACTGCTCTGGCATGTGAATAGTTATTAATTTTCAAATAAAACAGCATGCTTTATTTGCTTTAATCTCAGCATAACAGAACACTGCAATAACAATTTCTTATTAATCATATGCAAATAAAATCATAATGCTCTGCTTAATATGATCAGTTATTGAGTCAACTTTTTCTATTACAGTTTTTTTCGATTGCTAAACGACAGTGAGCACAACTGGAGCTACATGTGCAAAACTCTAACTACAGTCTGCACTACCAACAGTCACCTGAGCTAAACAGTTCACATCACCTGCAAAACTCACTCCAAGCAACACAACTCTTAACACATGCTCAAAACAGGCTCAGTGCAGCCAAACACTACACACAACCCTCACTGAGATAACACACACTGTCACTCAGAACACACTGAGAGGAAAAACACTAGCATCAAACACCAATACAGAAAATACAAACTTTTCATCTTTACAGTTTGAACAATTTCAGTGACTTCATACAAAGTAATATTTTCTTCAAAGAAAAGAGTGACATTCTTTCACATGATTTATTTAAATTTTTAGAACATAACAATTCTTTAAGGTAAATGAAAATTAGCAGTTTGCTTCAATAGTCTGTAGTAATTTACGGAATTACAGTAATGAGAAAAAAAAGGTAGAAACTAAAAGTACATACTGTAATTCGAACAAATAATTGAGGGGCTAATCCTGCCTCTCTCTAGCATCAGGCCACAGGTTTTCATCAACATCACATCTAATGTTCTCTCTTGCCATGCACCTGGGGAAGAACCTTCTGGAGTGCCTTATCCGTCCCTGGCAGTCCTCTGGACTCGTGTCCTCACATCCGGCACGCATCCGCCCTCTCCCTGCCACCCTTCTCCCTCCACCAACCCGTCTTCCTTGTTCCATTTCCAAAATTAGTCTTTCTGAGCTCTACCTATATATATATATATGTGTGTGTGTGTGTGTGTGTGTGTGTGTGTGTGTATGTGTGTGTGTGTATGTGTGTGTGTGTGTGTGTGTGTGTGTGTGTGTGTGTGTGTGTGTGTGTGTGTGTGTGTGTGTGTGTTCACTAACAAGTCTAAAACAAGACACCTTCTTAGCCTTTCAGCTGAAATTGCAATCAGCAGTGTTTGAAAGGCACAAGGCTGAAATCTATTCTGTTTTGAATGTGTGGTTCACAGTTTTGACAGCAGTGTGTTAGCATTTGAACAAAGTGCTGTAAATCCACAGTGTTGTGCAGGTTGTGGTTAAAGTCATGGGATAAGTGAGTTTTGAAAACTGTGTTCAAGCAATGAAAAACGAACTAGAGTTTGGTCCACATGAACTGCTGCTGTGCAGACTGGAGTTAGAGTTTTGCACATGTGACTCCAGTTGTGCCCACTGTCGTTTAGCAATCGAAAAAAAAAGCATTGTTTTATTAAGTATTTTTTTATTAAATTGTATTAGTCTTTTGCAGTAGCCCATGTGTAGTGTAGTAGCCTACACTAAATGCCATCATGAGCACGATTCTTAAAGAAAAAGAAAAGAAGCAGATCCTTAAACAGCCTTTTAGCTGACCTCATTACAGTGTTGTCTATTGTTCATCTGCCTGTCCAAGCCTTTTTCCTCAGTGATTTTAAAAAGCTCCTTCACCATCCAGCTGCATGTTCTCATCCGAGATCAAAGCGGGAAAAGAAAATACCATCAAGACCCTCCTGTAGAATCACATATTCGCTCTTCTGCATCTATAAACAACTTAATTGCTTCCTTGTCTGATAAAGCACAAACCATACACCTTTACACCTTATGATGTGCTGTGAAAATGATTAAAGAATAAAATAATGTCAACAGAATGGGGCTGTGATTAATTTCTGTGCACCCAGATGGCATCCTTCAGTTGTGACCCCTGCTGACTGTGTGTGTGTGTGTGTGTGTGTGTGTGTGTGTGTGTGTGTGTGTGTGTGTGTGTGTGTGTGTGTGTGTGTGTGTGTGTGTGTGTGTGTGTGTGTGTGTGTGTGTGTGTGTGTGTGTGTGTGTGTGTGTGTGTGTGTGTGTGTGTGTGTGTGTGTGTGTGTGTGTGTGTGTGTGTGTGTGTGTGTGTGTGTGTGTGTGCGCGCATGTGTGTGTGAATTGGGGTACATAAGTGCATTGTGCTGTGCAAATGTATGTAAATCACCTTATGTCCAACATTTTGTATATGTGCCAGTCCATCTTCCCCTCCATTCAAGTCAAGTAAGTTTAATTGTTGTACCTCACAAGAATACTGTTACATAAACATATATAAATACACACAGCCTATATAAAAAGAGATAATCTAACTAAACATTTAAACATACTCTGAAACATTCAGGGCAAACCGTGCAAACGGGAACAGTGCAAGAGAACATTAAGGGCATAGGGACATTACTACGTATAGTATACATAACAATATGACATAGACAGATTCACATTATATAATAAAATTTAAATAACAGATGTAGGTGCTTCAGACAATTGTGAAGTGTGTGCATGGATAGCAGTGAGGAAGTTTAAATGCGTAGTAGTCTTGTACACAGGTAAAGACTGTGCACTCAAAAAATACTTTGGCTTTTTAGCTATTTAAATTGCATATAAAAATGTTATTCTTTCAATTTTATTCAGATTTCAGATTGAAACAAATTGGATTTATTGATGATAAAAATTGAGTGCTATTGAGTATTTAAGGGTATGTTTACATGACAATGATCAACATTTTTCATTTGCGTTTTTCGCGTACAGGCGACAACGTTGTCTAAACGATCCCCGTTCAATCGGATCAGCAAAAACAACTAAAAACGCTGCATTCTGCTCCCAGGCCAGTAGTTGGCGATGTCACATTGTAAAGATACACTACGCACCTATAGACCTTATGCGCCAGATAAACGAGGGCGCCGCCATCTTTAGAATATTGTCTTTGAACTTCCGTTTTTGCGGTCGCTCTGTATATTTCTATGGCATTGCTGTCCAGGAGTAATTAGCTCTTGAAGTCGATTTACTTAATGTAAAGTTAACGAAAGTTATCATGAGGACTGTAATGTTTAAAACAGATGACTAAACAAATGTCATTCGACAGGGAAGATTTTAAAACGAGCCGTTCATTAATAAACACGCAAAATCACTGTGAAAATACAGACCGGAAGTCAAAAGACAACGAGCGCAGCGCTGAAAAGGGGCGGGGCTACATAAGGTCTATAGACTGAACATGTAACACACATGCGCATGACGTCACTGTTTTCACAAACCTGTTTTTCTGTAGTTTACACAGAGACGATAATAGTATCGTTTTCAAAAACTTGAAACTTGTTTATTTGCGTTTTCAGGCGCCCAAAACACAGTTGTCGTGTAAATGCACGGCCAAAACATAAAAAGTTATACGTTTTTTGTTGAAAATTGCTCGTGTAAACTGCCCCTAAAACACATTTGGTTTATTAGTATTACAGTGTTATTATAGTATTATTACAGAAATCTTACCTGTTTCATTTATGACTGACAAATATGCATCACATTAAGTTAATTCATTTGTTTATGTCAAAACTGTGTAATCCAAATGGATGGAACATTTTTACTTTAAATTTTTACTTTTATTTTATTGAAAATTTTAGATACACTTTTTTCTTCCTCATTGATAGAGTGTGCAGACTTCCCTTGGAGTTTTTTTGTCTACACACCTCAGACAGTTTTTAAGGCGTGGTGAGTTCTTGTCTATTTCTTGGAAATTTTATATGCAATTCAAATATATAAATCTTTAGGCATATTTTTGGGAGTGTATAAAGGGTCATGTGGTGTGTCATGGGGAGGGTCTCTTCTGGAGTTAATCATTCTCTACATGAGGGATTAAAATAAGCTTTTACTATTTTAATCTTTCAGTTCGAGAGGAACGCACATATGTCTCTGATTAAATTTGCTTTTACAATATCTGTTTGACTCTCTATAATGAAACACAGTCCTCTGATGATGTGATTACAGAGAACTATAAATATTTGACTTTATTTGAGCATTAATTATTAGGCAAAAACAAATTCTCTAACAGTTCAGTCTGTTGTTCTTCCAGTTATTGGCAGCAGCATACAGCAGACATCATATCGCACTGTAATTTGTGACGATTGTTTTCATTTAAGCTCATGTGCTATTTTGGATGAGAATCAGAAGCCTCACGTGTCACTCATTTGTATGTTTCATCATTGAAGTTGCACAACAGAATGTCAAAGATGTTTAAACGCTCTAGCAGAAATCTCCAATTCAATCAAGTTGCCTCTTCTGCAGAAAATTTGCTGTAAACTAAACATTATGTCTTATTATATATGCACCCATATGTACTCAAAATGTTAAAATCCCCCTGTAGTCCAAAATTTCATCCCTTAAAACTCATATTTGATCACCAATTTTCCTTGACAAAAATAAAAATCTTAATGCCTTTAAATAGCTTGATTGTAACTCTACACCCTTGCCTCATTTCGTATACGCGGTTCTATGAATATGCAAATTAGACCCGCCTCCACTCACTCACACCAGCTCAGAGATTCACTCGTTGACGATCACACGTTGATCTGATTGGTTACAAGGTAGTTTGTGACGTCAGAAACACCAGCGATTGGATCTCCAAAGACTCTTTGGTTCACTGCAGTTTTAAGGAGAAAATACTCACAATGGTGCTGACTTATGAATTTACACATGGTTTGTCTTAAATCATATTAAAAACACCACATAGACATATAAACAACATTAAAAACTTGATTCACCACAGGGGGACTTTAAAGCTGCTCTTCTCCATACAATCTCATTCACCTATATACACGATGGGTATATTATCTATTTGATTGTCTTGTAGACTGCTGCATTATATAACAGTTAGGCCCTGTCCAATCCAGTATAACGTTTTTGGACAAGCAGCATTTCAAGAGAACTGATTTTTCACATCTCTAGACATTTTCATTGTTTGTATTGGAGTGGTTTTGATTATTCTTTTCTACTCAAATCATCATTGTTTTTAAACTTTACATATTACACATTAGAATGAGACTTTGTAATCTCTAGACACTAGATAGCACTCATGCAACTTTCCATTGAGGACAGACTGTTCTTGTCTTGATTCTTAGCCCTATCTTCTCGTGATGTTTACAGTTTTCCCATTGACTGGATTGGCTGACAGAAACACTGGAACTTTCCAGCGACAGGTTGGTGACTATCATTAACTCAGAATATAGACCTCGATCCATCCCCAGCCCACCTGTTGGTTATAATGGGGCTCTTTTTTATTTTAATGACCTGTCGTTGTCATCCATAATCAGTCAAAACTCAACCACACCCCTCATATCCTGCGTGAAAACCACTTAACGAGGCATTAGCTTACTATAATGCAATATTAGCTCATAAAAATGACCGGAGACATATGAGGTCTTTCACATCTGTCCCCATTCAGTCTAGCTATAGGGACATTATTAAGATTTGTGGCCTTCTCAATTTGCTGAAATGACCACTTTGAAACTCTTATGAATAAATGTCAGCCATGGTTGTTTCCCAGGTAGTGTTGTTTATGCAAAATATGTAACGTGAACAGAACAAACCAAATTCAGTATTACCACAGCTCATAAAACCTATTCAGATGCATTGATGTTTTATGCTGAATTACATGCGTTAAAGGTCATACACACAGAGCGTTTTTTTTTTTTTTTTTTTACGCTACTTTTTCAATGTTTTTATAGGTAAATACATGCTAGATGGACGTGCTTGACCGTTGCGCTCGCATCTTTTGTAGCATGTCTCACACATGACATGGCGTTCTAAAAGACAAGTTTAGCATTTAAATAACCAACCCGATCTCACAGCAATTCGTACACATTTTATGAGATTCGTAAAATACATAAGATTGAGCAAAAATTCTACGAATTTGAACGATTTTTGCTCAATCGTACGTATTTTACGAGTTGCCCAATACGTATGAATTCATACAAATGACTTGCCCCTGACCCCGCCCCTAAACCTACCCGTCACTGGGGATTAGACAAATCATACGAATTCGTACAAGTGAGGTCATACGAATTAGCCAACTCGTAAAATATGTACGAACTGGCCATGAGATAGCGCTGAAATAACGCAAGAGCTTGCAGTTTTTTTTCTTTCCGCTTGTTTTTTTAACATTTGTTCTCTTACGAGAGGTCTCTCGTACTGCGTAAGATATCTTACGCTAGGGGAAAATCCTTTTTCCGCGAGATATTGAAGCCAAAAATTATCCTTAATTTTGTTATAATGCAAAACGCGTTGCAGCAGCAATGCAGACATAGGCGAGACAGCTCGCGCGCCTATTGGCTGCTCTGCGGCAACTGCAGCAGCCTATCGAGCGAGGCCTGGCGTGACGTCAGACCCAATCAGGGCACTTCGCGCCCGCTACGTCACGTCCCGCCGAAATGGGCGTGGTCTAGGCCTATAAATATCGCTCGCAGGCAGCTATTATCTGATTTTTCATCCTTCAAGCGAAGCACACGCATCGCTGGAGCTGGATTAGGAGCCGCGCCGTCGAGAGAGAGCACCTTCAGCGGGACGAGTCACTGAAGTCGCTGGCCGCGCCGCCTTCCTGCCTTCCTGCTGCGCTTTCCGGCGCTTATATCCTTCTCTTTTATTACACTGTATTTCTGTGTGTGTGTGTCGCCGCTGCGACACACATTTCTAAAAGAGCTAGCGTCTTTTTAAAGATGCCTTCCTGCGGCTCGTGCAGAGCCACACTCAGCGACGGGGACCGCCACGTGATCTGCGTTTCCTGCCTGGGTGAGGAACATGCAGCTCTCGCGCTCGCTGACGGCGGATGCCCTCACTGCGAGCTGATGGCAATGGCGACTCTGAGGACTCGCCTAGCCGTCTTCACCGAGACTGCTCCCCCGCCCGCCGCGGCGTCGCGCCGTAAAAAGCGCCGTGCCCAGCGGGCCCCGGAACCCTCCCTCAGCCGCCAAAGCTCGCCGGTTCGCCCGCTTGCTTCCCCGGCTTCTTCTATTTCGCTTCCTGACGGACAGCGGCCGCCGTCTGCCGCCGCTTCCGTTGATATCGCGGATGAGGAAGCCCTGCTGGGAGAGGATGATTCCTGCTCTATCCTGGCGTCAGGCAGTGAGGATTGGGCGGGCTCTGAGGACCCCGCGCCCCCTGCCCGCACTTCGTCAGGCAAGAGAGCTTCCATAGAGACGGAACTCATGCGAGTACTCGCACAGGCCGCGGCGAGCCTCGGCCTCGAGTGGTCTTCGCCTGAGCAGCCCGCTCACAACCGGCTGGATGGATTTTTCCTGCCTGGGGAGCGCGCTTCACCTGTGTCCAGGCCGGCGCCCTTTCTTCCTGAGTTACACGAAGAAGTCGCCAAGTCCTGGAGCGCCCCCTATTCTGCTAGAGTGCGTCCTGCTGTTTCTTTGGCATTCTCCGCTGTTGACGATGCCAAGAACAAAGGATACCTCTCGCTGCCGCCGGTTGAAGAGGCGATAGCGGCCCACTTATGCCCGCCCTCCGCTGGACGGCGCGCTAAGCCGGCCCTACCCTCTAAAGCTTGCCGCACGACGTCGAGCTTGCTCCACCGCGCTTTCTCCGCCGCCGGGCAAGCTGCGTCAGCGTTGCATACCATGGCAACGCTCCAGATCTTCCAGGCCGATCTCCTCCGTAAGCTGGATGAGGAAGGACCTGACGCGATCTGCGTGCCGGACTTAAGGAGTGCCACGGACCTCGCCCTTCGTGCTACTAAGTCCGCAGCGCAAGCCATTGGACGGACTATGGCTTCTCTCACCGTGTCTGAAATCGCTCTCGGAAATGGCCGAGTCTGAGCGCACCGCGTTCCTCGACGCCCCGCTTTCCGCCGCAGGCCTCTTCGGATCCTCCGTCAAAGATTTCGCGGAGAGATTCGCAGAGGTACAGAAAGCGTCTCAGGCTATGAAGCACTTCCTCCCGAAGCGCTCCAGCTCTGCAGCAGGCCGTGCGAAACCGTCTGCTCAGAGCTCACAGCCACAGCCACCGTCCACTGCCTCCACTTCACAGCGCCGCCAGGCCAGAAGCGCGAGACCGCGCTCCCGCTCATCCGGTTGCCGCCCCGCAGGACGCGGCCCGCGACCTAAGGTTACGGTGAAGCCCGAGGCCCCGAAGTCGTCCTAGCACAGCTAGGAAAACGACGGTGTTCCAGTCCCGCTGCGGCCGGACTCACACCAAAGCTATTCGCTCGTCCAGTTCCAGAAAATGTGACTGTTCCAGTGTTTTCTGCAGCCAACAAGTCGGTTCTGTCACCCGCTTGCCTGCACACAAATGCCGTTTTCACGGCTACCCAGATAAATCCCCAAAAGAGCGTATTTTCTGGTGTCCCGGCCACGGCCGATGGTGTTTCGTGTGTAGTAAGAATGCCCACTGCCCAGTGCCCATCCCTACACATAAGCACAGCCTGTCACACAGGGCTCGCGCACATAAAACCGACTCAGGTCGGTTGCGCTTCAAACATGGTGAATGTGCCCACTACCCAGTGCCCACTAACACCACGTTACGCATGTCTCACGGTTTCTGTAAAAACGAAACCAACGTGCACTCGCTTCACGCAAGCGAACGATGTTTTCGGTGTGATAAATGTGCCCGCTGTCCCGCGCCCACATCCACACATAGACATGACAGTTCCCACGGGAACCGCCCAGCCCTCCCCCTCGCGGTTAACCACCGTAGAGGAGTCGAGCGCGGGCAATCTGCCCGCTGTCATCAGCGCGCCCCATGCCTCAAATGTCACGAGCGACACGCTTGTGTTACAGCACACAGAAGCTTCTCCATCGCTGAGCGAGCGGAGCGCGCTTCGTATTCGACCCCTAGCTATCCATGCAGACGCATGGGCAAAGCTGCCTGGGGTTTCGAAGTGGGTGCTGAACATTATAAAAAGAGGCTATTCGCTGCAGTTTCGCCGACGCCCTCGCCGCTATGTGGCGCGCGTCGAGACCACGGTAAAAACAGAAGTAGCACATCTACTTCGAGCCGAAGTGACGAAACTATTGAGAAAAGGGGCCATAGAACCCCTCTCTCAAGATCAGAGCGAAGGAGGGCTATACAGCAGATACTTCCTGGTACCGAAAAAAGACGGGGGTCTCAGACCCATACTAGATCTAAGGCAACTGAACAAAGTGCTTGTGAAGCGACAGTTCAGGATGCTCACGACCAGGCAAATCCTTGTGCAGATTCGCCAAGGAGATTGGTTTGTGTCAATAGATCTGAAAGACGCGTATTTTCAAATACAGATAGCGTCACGTCACAGGCGATTTTTGAGATTCGCCTTCGAGGGCCAGGCATATCAGTACACAGTCCTGCCGTTCGGCTTGTCCCTAGCACCCCGTACATTTACGAAGTGCATGGACGCGGCGCTCGCACCCCTCAGAATGAGAGGCATACGAGTGCTGAATTATTTGGACGATTGGCTGATTCTAGCGCAATCTCGCGCAGTGCTCATAGAACACACGACCATTTTACTCGATCACCTCGAGGATTTGGGTCTGAGTGTCAATTGGGCGAAGAGCTCCCTGTCACCCAGTCAGAAAATATCTTTCCTGGGCACAGAACTGGACTCACTATCCATGATAGCGCGACTATCACAACGGCGCGCGGTAGACATTCGACGCACAGCGAACTCTTTTCGCTGCGGCGCGTCTGTCCCGCTCAAAAGATTTCAGAAGATGCTAGGTCTCATGGCCTCAGCATCGTCAGTACTCCAGCTGGGTCTGCTCCGCATGCGCCCGCTGCAGTTTTGGCTGAAAGCGCGAGTCCCACGCAAAGCGTGGGCACCCGGTTTGCTTCGCCTCAGGGTCAATCAGAAATGCGTTACAGCGCTGAAACCCTGGAAAGCGAACGACTGGTACCAATCAGGTGTAAGCCTGGGGACTTCCTCGAGGGTGAAAGTGGTGTCCACGGACGCGTCCACCTCGGGATGGGGAGCGCTGCTCGAGGGCAGACCGTTCTTCGGCCAGTGGTCAGAACGGGAGAAGCTCCTGCACATAAACTGCCTCGAAATGCTGGCAGTAGACAACGCGCTGACGCGTTTTTGTCCCCAAATAAAAGGTCACCACGTCTTGGTCCGCTCGGACAACATGTCTGTGGTATCCTACATAAATCGCCAGGGCGGCATCAGATCCGAGAAACTGTACAGGCTGGCAGAACGCCTCCTGGTATGGGCTCAGTGCAACCTGCGCTCGCTCAGAGCAGCGCACGTGCCAGGGATCATGAATATAGGACCAGACAGACTGTCCAGGAACAACGTTCCGGCAGGCGAATGGTCCCTACACCCACAGACAGTCCAACTGCTGTGGAAGAAATTCGGCAGAGCGGAAGTGGACCTGTTTGCGTCTCAAGAAAACGCTCACTGTCAAGAATTTTTCTCCAAGAGCAGGAGCGCGCTGGCCCATGTGTGGCCCCGCCGCCCGCTCTATGCTTTTCCCCCCGTCTCTCTCCTGCCTCAGGTGATAGAACGGATCAGGGAAGAAGGATGCTCAGTACTGCTGGTAGCACCGCTCTGGAAAAACCAACCTTGGTTCCCAGCCGTGATGCAGTTAGCAAGTACTGCCCCGTGGCCAGTACCAGTGAGGAGAGATCTCCTCTCACAGGCCCGCGGCTCGATCTGGCATCCTCACCCGGATCTATGGTCCCTTCATGTCTGGGCCATCAACGGGTACATGTTGGACTCCCTAAAGGAGTATTAAACACGATCACGCAGGCTAGAGCTCCGTCTACAAGACGACTCTATTCTTCGAAATGGTCAGTGTTTTCGGGCTGGTGCACAGCCCGTGGTGTGTCACCCACAAATTGTGATGTGACGGAGGTGCTTTCCTTCCTACAAGAGCTGTTGGATGGGGGCAGGGCCCCCTCCACGCTCAAAGTTTATGTGGCGGCTATAGCAGCGTTCTCAGAAACAACGCTTGGTCAGTCAATAGG